>NW_020954953.1:9949232-10053498 GCF_900497805.2 Vombatus ursinus | reverse complement strand
AGAGAGAGAGAAAGAAAGAAAGAAAGAAAGAAAGAAAGAAAGAAAGAAAGAAAGAAAGAAAGAAAGAAAGAAAGAAAGAAAGAAAGAAAGAAAGAAAGAAAGAAAGAAAAAGAAAGAAAGAAAGAAAGGCAAAATTGCAGTTTCTTCCCTTGGGGAGCTCCCATTCTAATGCAGAAAACAACAATCAATTAACTGTGTACACAAAATAACTATGTAAAGTAATATACAATGTAAATGACAAATCTCAGACAGATCAAAAGGGATTTTACAGAACAAATCCTTTTATTAAGGGGATTTGTTCTGTGAAGTTTGAATTCAGTCAAAAGGCAGCACTTGAGGACCTAGAGAGCCACAGGTTCCCCACCTCTAGACCTTCTGAGACCATATTTCACTACCTCCCTTAACTTTAAAGATGAGCTATTAAGAAACCATAAAGCAGAAGTCTTGTTACCTAAGAGGAGTAGAAGCAGGAATGGAGTAACCTCCCAACATCCCCTGCCTCCATCCCCTTCTTTGCTCTATTCATGTTTTTCCTTCCTCTTATCCTCTTTCCATCTTGTCTCAGGGTCAAAGACAGTGATGGCAACTCCAGCGCTGGTACTTGATATCTCTTTGGTTCCAGTGCTTATTAGGGCTCTATCTTATATTTCTGTGTCTGTGTATCATGCTATATCCCTCCAGGAGAATGTGACTTGCGTGAGACCAACTACTATTTTTTTTTCATTTTGTCTTTCTATTTTTAGAACCTAAAATAGTACTTTATACATAGCAGTTGTTTATAAATGCTTCTCAGAAACTGAAATTCTAGCAAAACATTGTCTGAATTAGAGTTTTGAATCCAGTGGTGCCTCTAAATAAACCATGTGCATGGTGGAAAATAGTGCCTGGGTCTATATCATTACTTCTCATTTCTGTCCAAAGCAGTGTTCCAAAGCTTCCTGAATTATTATTATTTTCAGGTTGTTGTCCCCACTCTCATTCCATCAACTACCACTGCCATAACCTTGGGGCAGTAGTCCCAACAGAAATGCCTTAGAAAGTCAGAAATACTCAGCCATGGAAATGTCTAAAATTTTTGTTAATAATAAGAACTAGCATTTATATAACTAAGTTCTATGTAGTTAATTATTTGAGGTTTACAAAGTACTTTACCTGTATTATCTCATTTGATTCTCACAACAGTGTTGAAAGGTAGGTACCATTATTATCCTCAATTTCCAGATGAGGAAATTGAGGTAGACAGAGGTTAAGTAGCTTGACCAGGGTCACAAAACTAGTATCAGGTCTTTCTGACTCCAGGCCAGCTCTCTATACACAGGGTTCTCCACTTAGTTGCCACTAAACATTCTTAACTCCTCATCCTGTGGTCATTCTGTTATATTATTTTTTATTTTTCCTTAAAAAAAGTATTTTTTACATTTTTATTATTATATTATCTAAAATACAACAGCATTTCTTTTTTTTTTAACTTAAAACAATGAACATTGTCAAGGAAGTCTCCAAAAATTAAAAAAAATTCAACCCCCTTAGATACATATTCTATAAAGTAAATCTTAGGTGTCAAAGGGTCTATTTCAGCTTTCTTTGTGAAACATTTGGATTAATAACTATGAGCAAAAATTTCAGCTATGGATTTATTTCTTTTTTGGTCTGATTCAACCACGGCCTTCCCATTCATTATAATCCTGTATTGTTCAACCTGTCTCTAGTTATTTTTTAAACAAGTACAACAACCCTTATTTTTGAGAATATAACAAGGAAAGGTGGAATGCTATGAGAGCTGTAATTGACCTATTCAAGTAATTTTTCTGCTTTCTGAGCTTTCGCGTTTTTGGACTTCTCATTGTTACTGAAATTTCCATTTCTGTCCACTTGTGCTCTAGTGGATTCCTAGGGAGAAAGTACTTAGCATGCCTTCTTTTTTCTTTTGTTTTGATCAGGAAAGAAATACTACTTTAAAGATGTTTCAGAGTCCTCTTGACTCTTGATAGTTGATCAAAGTCAGCTTCGATGTAAACCCTCAGCTATAAATGCAGTTGTTACTTGCTTTTGTTTTCTCGAAACTGCAAATACTCTTTGGGGAAGGTGACTCCCCTTTGCACTTGAGTCTAATGACAGCTGAGGTTCTAAATTAGCACATGCCATTTTAGTACTCACTATAGCATTCCACAGCATGTTCATTGCATTAATCAAAGTGTCACCTTATTCTCATCAGTGAAGGACATGCCATCATTTAGTCAGCTACAGAATGGTAACTTGAGGACAGCATCTGAACTCATCTATGCAAAGTGTGTTGCAATTGCAAACACAAACATTGCCCAGTGCTGTGAGGCCCTACATTTGCTTTCTATAATGGTGCATATGGAGATATTTATTTGTTTATTAAAGCTTGTTAACCGAGTTTGCAATTAGAAAATGGAACTGTTCAGCAGATTTATTTTTCTACTGTTTCCTGAGTCAGCCTAATTCATCACAAATTCCAACTACTATAATTATAGTGGAAAAAATAGTCTTATCATCTCCTCTATAACCTGTCTTCACTGTTGCATCATTTGATAAAAAAGATTATTAGGAACAAAAGAAAATGTCTCTAGGTACTTTTTTCAAGCAGTTGAACCCAGGAATTGACCATCGTAACCAAATATCATCCCTAAGCTAAATTCCAAAAAGAAAACTAAATTTGATTTCATCATAACTGATTTCAGGTTCTGGCTATGCCATTTACTAGTCCTGTGACCTTGAGATAGTCACTTTCTGAGCCTCAGTTTTCTAACCTGTAAGACTGGACTGGCCCAAGTGAGAAGCAAAGCAAGTCAAAACTCCTGGGTCAATCAGAAGTGGACAGGGCCCATGAGTAGCCCCTGCATTTCTACCCTGTATGAGACAGAAACACCTAAACTTTAAAATATATATATTTTAAAAGCACTATATAAATGCAGGACCTCATCTGGAGGATTAGAAGTGGTTCAGAATCATGTCCCCTAAAGTGTTTCAGTTGCTAGGACAGAGCTAAGACAGACTTCACAGTTGCCATCATAATGCCTGGAGTGTCACTAACTTTGGATACTGAAGGAAGTTTATATATATATACATGTGTACATAAGAGTGTGTGTATGTGAGTGTGTAACATAACCTTGTCCTTCTCCCCTTTCTTTATATGAGTGCTCTTGCTTTCTCATCTCCTTTCACATTGCCCATTGGGCTTACCCTGCAAATGAACCTCCTTCAGTATGTCAAGGTAAAGTAAGAAATTAGGGGGTGTGTGTGTGTGTGTTGTACAGCCAGAAGAATGATAAACTAGTAGGAATATTGAAAAAAAAAGTGGTATTTGGGTCTCTTCATGGGTCTATAACAGTATTTTCTCTTCAATCAGTTTTCCAACTTAAATGAAGGTGAAATTTGAAGCATAGTACTTTCTGCCTAGTAAAATTGAGAGTTAGAAGGGCCTTAGAGGTGATCTGTTCTAATCTTCTTGACAAGTTGCTCAGGATCACAAACAAGTCTTCAACAAGTAGAAGGAAATAGTCCTTGAAGGCTCTGCCTTGGCTCAAGCAGGTATCTGGCTAACCTGAATACCAAACAATGTACCTTTCATAAAACATGGGGACTGACCAACACCGAGGGCAGGTAATTTTTATGTCCCCACCAAGGCCTCTGAAATGTCAGGCATAAATGACAAGAGCAGATACTCTTTCAGGACTATATTGCATATTCTTCCAAAGTGTTTAATGAGCTGCTATCATGGGCCAGGAGCTACTCTTTGGAAAGGTCTTTGAGCTGGTAAGCAGAGAAAATAAATGGTTTGCAAATGAAACCACAATGGTAATGTTTTTCACAAGTGACATAGCTCTCAAGTCCTTGTGTGGGAGGGACTGTTTGTGACCTAAGCTAAACTCTTTCTACCTGTTCATGTATCCTGAAGTAGTATCACATGGCTATTGAATAAAACCCATGACTATTTACATTTAAATATATTTTCAAATTTACTTTTATAACCTCTCTCCTAGGTATTTTTAAAATACTACTACAGAACAACCTTTACCAAAATGCTTCCATAGAAACTGTAAAAGATTTTATATCTTTATTGTAAAAGACCTTTACAATTCCTTGAGGATATTCCTTTAAGGAAATATAGCATACAGAAGGTAAGAAGAGACTAAGGTAAAAGTGGGTCAGATAATAGGGTAAGATGCATGAGTCAGAAAATATAATATGAAAGGAGAAAGGCAAAACAGCAGAGGAAACAGTGTGAGATCACTTAATGGAGTGACAAGGAGGTGAAGAAGATTCATTCTTGCTGTTCAGTGCCATTTTCCTGGAAACCAGGGTCATTGCCACCAGGAGCAAATTGCACCATCTCTAGGGCCTTTACCTTTTATTGGGGAGTATTATTAAATTCTACAGTTCTTAATACAGGTTATCATCCTATCCATAAATGTTGTGTTTTCTTGCTATCCTATGGGATGCATTTGTTATTTCTATGAGCAGCTAAAAAAGCTCCACTTTTTTTTTCCTTTTGGAGATGGCTGCGTCTGTGATTGTGTTGTGTATTCTCGACTCTCTGATAGAGAATAAGGCAGCCTGGTAGAGAGGAGAGAACCCCAGAACTGAAGTCAGTAGATTTGTGACCCTGGGCAAAGTAACCTATGAGAATATGTTACCTGCCAGAAGGGCAATAGGCAGCTCGGTGCCACCATAGTGCATAGAGTGCCAGGCCTGGAGTTAGGAAGACTCATCTTCCTGAGTTCAAGGAAAGTCACTGTTTGCCTCAGTTTCCTTATCTGTCAAATGAGCTGGAGAAGGAAATAGCAAATCATTGTAGTATCTTAGTCAAGAAAACCCTAAATGGGGTCATGAAAAATTGGACATGACTGAAACAACTAAACCACAAAAACCTAACAGGCTTATTGTATCTGTATCCTCAGTAAGGATAAAATTAAATAGAATGTGGTGGTGGGAGCAGCATGTATCAGAGTCCTCTGCCACATAGCCTAGGCTAGTTAGTTTCCTGAAAGACAGGAGAATTGTCCCAGAGACTTGTTCTCACTATTGTACCATGGCTTAGTCACCTATTGCCAATGATGGGCTTTCAGGGTTTTAAGTGCATAAAAGAGACCAGCCCACATGGAATCTACAGGTCACCAAAGCTTGCCCTGCTGACCAGGAACATTTCATGTTGAAATGAGGAGGGCCATGTCTACCTGAGCTAAATTGTAATATCCTTAATGGGCACTTTCTCTCTGCTATGGCTAAGTAAACTTCCTTTTGTTAATTGCTGAATGTTCCACAAGTGTCTCATTTGGTTCCAGTCTAGAACTAGAACTACCATACTGACCTGTTGGGAGTACTAACCTACCACCAGTGTGTAAAGGGTTTTGCAAGCCTTGTCATATTCATATGAGCTATTACCAATGTCACATAATAATTTACAGCTGTATTGTTTAATTCAATTAAATATGGCCCTTGAGGGCAGAAACTTCTTAGATTTTGATCTTCATATTTCTAGCACTTCATTTGTATTTCTAGCACTGTACTCATGTGTAGTGCCTGTTACATAATAAATATTTGATCTGTTTGATGAAAAGGAAATTTATTAAGGACCTATTTAATGAAAAGACAACCTTATATAGTAGATAAAAAGTCAGGCTTAAAAGAAAGATCTGAGTTCAAGTCTTACGTTTGACAAATTCTATGTGACCACGGACAGATCACTGCCCCCACTCCAAGTTATAGAAAGTTATTGGTCTTTGTTGATGCAAGCAGTTTACATGTCAGGATTCCCCTACTCTGATGAAATCATAGAATCGCTTATCCATCTCACCCTCCTCTAGCCCCTCAAGTGTCTATTCTATATGGACATGGTACTAGGTCCTAGGGGAGAAAGAAATGTTGCTCCTATTGCCATAAAACTTAAAATCTGGGTATGAGACCTACCAATCAACAAGAATTTATTATTCATCTGCTGTGTGCCAGGGACTATGTCAAATAACTCTAATACAAAACAAATATTAAGTTCACAAGAACACCAGCAAAGGTGGTCATGAAAGAAGTGATATTACATATGGGTGCTGAAGGATAGGCAGTATTTCTACAGGAAAAATTTGGGATGCAGGGTGTTCAATTCAATTCAATTAAAATCCAAGTTCAGCTAGCTCATGTTTATACATGGTATATTAAATAATTAGACTAAATATTGAATATGGTTTGGGGAAATTACTCTTTATACTTACACCTTGTATAATCATCAAAATGTCTGAGACCTTTTAAAACTAATGCACCTTCTAGTGATGTTTGTAATTGTGTGCCCACCACAGAGGAAACTAAATGATGATATGTGAGAATGATTTAATTGTGGATGATAGTTGCATGGGACAGCAGTCCAGGGTTCCTTGGTGAAGGAAATTACTTATAGATCAAATCACTGGACAAGTCTTTACTTCATTTCATTGTTTTTCATTTCGAGCTAGTAATGTATGACCATTGTGATCAGAGTAATATGTTAGAGTTCCATTACAATTAAGTTGACAACTTGCTAATAATTACTAAGAAACAAATCTATAAACTAGTCATGTGTAATCACAATTTTTCTCACAATTGACATTTAATCTTTGGAGTTTTTTGTTTGTTTGCTTATAATCTATTACTAGCATCTTTCAAATGAACAGATGGTTAATTTTTTTGAGGTTTTTTTTTTATCTTTCTCAAAACTGTGTCACCATTGAAATAGTGGGCATTTTCAATTGCCTGTTTTTCCTAATGCTTTGTCAGTTTTAGGGATAGTCTGCCTATATGTTTTGGTTGTTAATTGACATTCAAATGACCTGTGTGCCTGAATAATTTCTTGACATCATCTCTTTGCCCTTTAAAGTCTTTAAGAAAGTTTAACTCTCAGTCCAACGTATAAGAGGCAGCTTAAACAAAGACAATTTGTGATATATATTGAGCAAAGATTGGAAACTCTCAGGGTATATGAGGTAGTTTCACAATTTCCCAAAGCATAGGATATGTTGTAGAATATCATGACATTATATGAAAGATTATTAGCCCAGCCTAACCTAGCTTAAAGTATTTCTTAAATAAAATATGTATTTCATAAATTTAGGTAGGAAATTGGAACAAACTGCTAAGCATTACCATTGAATGATCTGATAAATGCATTAGCTAAAAAGTATGTAAGTGGTATAAAGACTTTTATTTAGCTTGGTCAGTATCACTGTTTATCTTTTGCCTCTGTTTTCAGCTTTATGACACCCTGAGCTGAAAGGAAGAGAGGAAGAGTATCATATTTTTTCAGTAAGATCTTGAAATTATAATCCCTGTTATGGTCTCTGGAAGACAGGAGTATGCTTTACTATTTTGATCTTTTCAGTATTCTGCATGCTGATTGGCTGGCTAGTTCACATCTTCCTTTCAGATTACTAAAATTATAAACAAGGGAGAAATTAGAGTAGCCAGTCACTCAAACTATGGAATACTGAAAAGGTCAAACCTGTAGAGAATTATACTTAATTTATGGCCTATATGAAGCATTAAACTTTTGATAACTCAAGTCTCGTAGTCTATATTGTAACAGCAATGAAAAATGCCACAACATCACTCTGTGCTCTTGAAAGTGATTGTAATGAGAACAGATTGTGAAACAGTTTAACCCATTCTTTTTACTACATTTTGTGGATATCCTTATAAGTGCTGTACTTTTAAAAAATGACCTCATGTATTCTTCCCTACATTATACTCGGACTTTCCTCCAATCAGTGATATTTTTCAATTGACATACTTTCGTATTGTAATTTTAATATGTTGTTAGTGTGTGTAAAAGTTAGGATAGGGATCACAGTCCTAAAATGTGTCTATTGGTCCTTAACCTACACAATGAATTGTGTTCATTCTCAGGGGCACCTTTCTAACAGTAATTGTTATGACCCCGGGAATCTTGCTCATTATCTCTCATGGACCCATAAGCCCTTGCAAGCACTCCAGCTAAGAAAATTATTATGCATAGAAAAAGTTCATATGTGGGAGTAACCAGCACCTAAAGCCCATGTATCTGAACCTTGAACAAACCACTAGTGAGCCACTCTTATTGAACTCCATTTTCTCTCCAGAGGCTTAGGCCACAATTCCCCAATCTTATAACACCACTAAGTGAAGCCTCTGCCTTATGATTGGAATTGTAGGTACTGAAGTTAGTGTACTTTCCCTGTGTGGTATTGGCTTCTTCTCTTGTAAGGGATGAGGGGCATAAAGAAAGTACCGGTAGGTCTCAACAGATCCTGTGATCTGTGGCTGTTAGCTTAATCAGTGATCTAATTTTTCAGTTCAGAGAAGACCCTATAATTTGCTTGGTTCCCTCTCTCAAATAAGCAGCCAATCTCATGAAAATGTTTCTATTCACATAACATTAAGGTAGCATAAGAGTTTGCTCTTTTATTTAGAATAATAATACCTAGTATCTATATAATGCTCTTGTATTGGGAATGCTTTAGAAGTGTTATCCTGATTGATCCTTACAGATAGGTACTATGTTATCCTCATTTTACAGATGAGGAAAGTGAGGCAAAGAGAGGTTAAGACTTACCCAGCTAGCAAATGTAGAAGATAGAATTTGAACGCAGGTCTTCCTGCCTCAAGGTCCAACATTCTATCTGCTGCACCACTGAGCTCATTGTCAGAAATATGGGGAAATCCTGTTGGTAATAAAGTTAATTGCATAAACATTTAAACTAAGGGTGAATTGCTGATAACCTCTAGACTCTGTGTGCCACCGTAAAATCCCTTCTTGACTTCTGAGTTTATCACTGTATCAGCAACTATGGTATAATAGAATTCTGTAAGCCCCTACATTTATATACCACTTACCAAGTTTTCCCACATATATTCTCATTTGACCCCCATAACCATGTATGGTATTATTATCTTCATTTTGCAGGTAAGGAAATTGATACTCAGAAATGTTACGTGATTTACTCAGTAATATGACTAATATCTGTTATTCAGTAGATCAATAAATATTTACAAAGCACCTGTAATGCTGTGTACTATATTCCAGGCCCTATGTTAGATATTGGGTATGCAAAGATAAAAAAATTAAATAGTCCCTGCCCTCAGGGATCTTATATTCTATCAGGGAAGATAGCATATGCACATATAAATATATACTAAATAAATACAAGGCACTTTCAGAGAGGCAGCTTTAATGGCCTGGGAAATTAGGGAAGGTTGCCGTGTTGAAGATGGTAAAGAAAGCTTTGAACTTTGAAGAAAACTAGTTATTCTAAGGAACAGAGGAGGAAATGCATCCCAGGCCTGGGAGAACAACCAATGCAAAGCCAAAGAAGAGGAGATAATATGTCACATATAAGAAAAATCATGAAGTCCAATTTTGCTGGACCATCCATAGTATGAAGTACGGTGATGTGCCATAAGATGAGGAAGATACCTTGGAGCCAGATTGTGGAGGGCTTTAAATAACAAATAGAACAATCTATGTTTGATCCTGTGTTTGATCTAAGTTTTAAGAACTACTGAGCTCCTTTATCTTTCTTAAAGCTAAACTTTCTTTTATATGTTATCTCTCTAAATTAAAATGTCAACTTCTTGAGATTTGCATGTCTTGCTTTTCTATTTGTGTTCCCCAAGTTTAGCATAGAGTTTGGCACATTAGAGTAATCCATCAAATAGTAGTGTTTGTTGTTGTTTTATTCATTCATTCCTTGACTTTGAATTGTAGTCACTACATTGCAGGACCTTTTCACTTTATCAATTATTGCTAATTTTTTTGATCCTTATCCATCATTCCATAGGGGATTTTCCAGCTAAGACTTTAATTCTTTCCAAGTGCAGAACATTTCCATAGAGAAGAAAAATTCCTCTTAACTTAATTAACCATGTAGAATAGCTACTTTCCTAGCTGGTTGAACTGTTCTCTGCGATGAATTGCCTAAACAAAAATTCATCGTTGAGACTTAAGAATCCAATTTCGATTTTGACTGAGTCAGTAAAAAAATTAAAGTGACTGATAGTTACCATAGATTGCACTCTACTTGAACCAACCTAACCATCAAGGTCTATCAGGCAATGGAATGTAACCCAGACACAGATGCCAAGGATTTTTCCTAAATAAGTGTAGCTTTGTTCAGCTTCAAATGACGTGTGATGTAATTGAATGATTTGATTTGGAGTCAGAAGATATGTATTAAAATCCCAGCTGTGATCCTTGGTCAAGTCCTTTCCTCCTTCTAGGCCTCAGTTTCTTCATGTATAAAATAAAGTGGTTATACCAGTTGCTTTCTTACCTCCCTCTCAAACTACCTTGTATTTACCTACTTGCAGTCAGTCTTTTTAAATTTATTCTGCATATACTTATGTGTACTTATCTCTCCCTTTAGGAGATAAGCTTCTTGTGAGCGTCCAGTGTATTTGTAGCACCTAGCATAGTGCCTGGTATATAGTAGGTACTTAAATACTTGTTGAGAGAAAAAATATTAAACTATATTAATAGCTAATTATTAATTTGTGTTCCACCCTTTTCCTTTTATTTCTGTTAAAATCAACTCCTGAAAAGATCAGTCAGCCTCTGAAGGGCATGGCTGAGTGATGAGATTTGTCATAGCCCTCAAGGCATGCCACCCAACTGGAAGACCTAACTTCTGTTTAGAGTAGAAACAATTCAGTGTGGGAGGAACTCATGTCCTTGATCCCCACCATTAGAATTCAAGGCAACCCAGATCATGAAGGAGAAAATTAACCAGAGAGGTGCCCATGGAGATAGCTTCTTCTGCTCAGATGCCATGAGGTTGCTGAGTCTCATGATCAAGCCAAGTTCTCAGCAGGAGGACCTGAAGACTTTTAGCCCGCCTCCTCATTAGATGTCCACCAAACAGGGTAGAGTTTTGCTTGTCGAGGGATTTTCAGAAGGGATTTGAGGTGTTTTAGATTCTGCCTAGGTTTCTTTGGTTATCAAGAGAAACTGATGGGGTTGGAATCTGGGTCCCAGAAAGGAAAAACCCTGGACTTTCCCACATGGCCAAATCTCTGTCATTTGCCTGAGGCTATAATCCCATCAACTGGCCTTTCGTTGTGGCTACACCGAATCTCCCCTCCATTGTTTTACCTCCCTATGGCCCCTGGCCATTTCCCACTCTTAATCCTGGCTAGGCTTCATTCTCCCTTGGCCACTAGGTCCAGGTCCCAGCAGTTCTGTTCACCCCAGTTTACTGGCCACTCCTAGGTCCCTTCTAGAGATTTTCTGTGTATAAGGTCCATCTTGTCTCCATTAAGATGCTTAGATTCTTCAAATCTAGCCAATACCTTACTAATGTTCAGACTCCTTAAGAGTCTGCCCAATATGACAATGTTCTAATAAACCTTGTCTTTGACTGAAAGAAGGCTTGGGTCAAATTCTTTCGGACAGGACCCGCGTGTTGTGATTTTGGGGTCTGAGGACCCCTGAACCCCTAAACCGCATCAAAATCACTGACTCATCAATTTAATTGCTGACTAGCCTAATTAATGAATTGATTATAAATTACCCAGAAACTCTGTCTCTCAGGGTGCTCATTCATCTCAGTAGTAAAGAGAAATTCTACCACTTCTAAGTTAGACCTGTGCACTCTTAAGTAATCAGATAACTGGAATTAAAAGAATTTTTATTTTATGCTTGAGGGCCATCTTTGGATACATTAAGTTATTAATTTCTGGTTAACAGTGGCATAGTTATCCGAAATATAATTTTAGGGAAAAAATGACAAGGGGGACTATTTTACTATGATATATTCTGTAGATTTGCCACTCTTTCTTACTGTAACTCATCTGAGTCTTTTTATATTACTACTAACACTATTTTTAGTGTGTACTAAGCAAGAACAAACTCCATAATAATTCTCTTTCACAAAGAGGAATTGCTATCCAGCGCTTTAACTCATGAACATGGATTGTTTTACAGAGATTTAGTAGCCAATTGTACTGAATTCTTTTTATTATTACACAACAAATTGACCAAAAGCCAAAGATTATCAATTGGCATAATAACTGACTTTTATATAGTATGTTAAAGTTTGTCATGCTCTTCCATGTTTATGTCATTTAATCCTCATACCACTCTGCTAGATAGATAGGCATTACAGATATTGTTGTCCCCATTTGACAGGTAAGAAAACTGAGAAAAGAGCTTAAGTGACTTGCCCATTTCACCTAGCTAGCTAAGTGTCAGGAGAAAAATTCAAACCCAGTTTGACCTGACTCCAAGTCAGCTCCTCTATCCATGATATGCACTACCTCTCATAGAGAAGCACAGAAGGATGGAAAAATTGAATAATTGTGTCTCCTTCTCTGAAATTAACACAGAGTTATATTTTAATAAATGTCCAAATGTGGCACTTAAGTTTTATTCCCAAATAAATGAATAAGGCTTAGAGAAATGTGATGTATAAATAACTGAAGCTGGTGAATTAACTGCAGAATAAATTAAAAGGACAAGCACTCTTCCAGGACTAATTTGTAGAGCACTGATCTTCATTCATATATGAAATAGGAGGACCCTGGAACATTCATAAAGTAAGTCTGCAGTCATATTTGCATTTATTAGATTATCTAATACTTTCTAGAAATCTATTTGTAAATGAAGTATTTGAACAAAAAAAATTAGAGTCAAGAAAACACAAGTTGAGATGAAAAAATTTCTACTGTTAATGATATATTATGGAGAGTTAATAAGCATAGCAGATTTTCATTTTTCATTGACATTTACCTACAATGAATATGTCATTACGTACTTTTGATTCAATACTTAATTAATTGCCTGACATGGACCAGGTAATATTTTCACCATCAAGGTTAATAGAGTCACCTAATGTCACAGCCCAGGTATATTCATAGAGAGGGTAGGAAACATACATTTAAAAAAGACGGCAAAAGCAACCACATTATATCCGGTGTACATAGAGGAAATTTCTGCTGGGGGTGACAGTCATGAGAGCATTACAGAATTAATACACAAGGAATCCAAGGGGAAAAAATGCCAAAGGTATAGAATAAAATTTAGACCTTATTAATAATCATGAAAGAAAAATAAAAAAGTAATTGAGGTAACACCTAGAACTACTGACCTAAAATGCCCACTTTTATACCTCTGTCAATGTTTTATGAGAATTGTCTATATTAGCTGCTTTAAAAGTGTGATCCAGGGAACTCTGGGGGTCCCTGAGACACATTCAGTAGGATTGAGTGGTCAAAACATTTTTATGAGAGTCTGAGCTTCACGAGATCAAGGACTCTCTCCTGCTTCTTTTGTATCCTCAGTGCTTCATGTAGTGTCTGGCAAATATTAGGAACTTAATAAATGCTTATTGACTGACTTAATAATAATACTGTTAATAATATTAAGACATTATAATCTCTAATATAGTCCATTTTTATAGCTATAATCCACATAAACAGAAACTTTTGTGGGGCAGTGGGGGAGAAGGAGGAGATCTGTAATAATATTTAAAAGTATAAAAAGCTCCTAAGATGAAAAACTTTTAGTCTTGCTGATCTATAGGAAATCATTATACTGAGTAATCTTCAATATATTGCCAAATCTGACGTTTATATGAAATAAATGTCATCAAGCTAATGTATAAGATGATGAGTTGTTCCATGGAGAAGAGTATTGATGGACAGCCAGTGTTCTCCACTGTATCCTGGAAAATTCAGTAGAAGCAGGGAAGGTCCCAATCCATTGGATGGACCTCCCATGGCAAACTTGTAGAAGGAAATGACCAGGAGTTACAAAGGATATGGAGGCAAGGATAATACTGATAGCTAGCATTTATATAGCACTTTAAAGTTTGCATAACACTTTGAAAATATTAATTCATTTTATCCTCACAACAGCCCTTAGAGGTAAGTACTATTATTATCAGCACTTTATAGATGAGAAAACTGGAGCAGAGGTTAAGTGTTTTTGCTTAGGTTGCAACACAGCTAATAAGTGTCTAAGGTAAGATTTAAAGTCAGGTCTTTCTGACTCTGTATCCATTATTCTATTCTGTGCCACCTAGTTGCCTGGATATTTAGTGATCTGCAGCATTGGAAGGCATGCCCACTTTGATGAGACCATAGAACCATTCGAGTATTGAGTAATATTGTAGTGGACTAAAAATTAACAGTATACTTGGATGAAACTTATTTGCTTTCCAAAATTCATTTCGTGAGTTTTTAACACAAACATCTGAATAGTAATTTTGAAAATCTTGTTGTCTTTCTTGTTGTCTTTTAAATGCCACTTCCTCATCCCCTATGTCTAGTCTTTTGCTGTAATCTGTCAAATACAACATCTCTCACATCCATCCCCTACACCCTGTTCCCAAAGTCATTACCTAGTTTAGCTCATCATAGCACTCTCCTAGACTATTAAAGTGGTTTCCTAACATTTACCTCACTTCATTTTTTCTGTTCTCCAATTCATCCCTCACAATCCATCCTTATCACATTCTACCTCATCTTCTATTAATGTCACATGTAGAGAAGCTAAGAAGTAAAAAGGATCTTATGGTCTATCTCATCTAGCTTCTTCATTTTACAGGTGAGAAAACTGAGTCTCAAACAGATAAAGTCATTTGTCCACATTTGAACAGTCAGTATGTGGCAGAGTTGTTGTTGACTAAAGTCATTTTCAGTCACATCCAACTCTTCATGACCCCTTTTGGGGTTTTCTTGGCAAAGGTACAGGAATAGTTTGCCATTGCCTTCTCCAGCTCAATGTATAGGGGGGAAAACTAAGGCAAACAGGGTTAAGTGACTTGCCCAGTGTCTATCCACAGTGCCACCTAGCTGCCAAAACTCAAACCAAACTTGTCTTATCACTGATTCAGTGTTTTTCCTTTCCAGTACAAGATGTTACATATATATGTCTTATCATCTTGACCACCTTCCCCCCTCCCCCAATTACATTTTAATCTCCCTGAGAGCATGCACTATTTGACTTTTCATTTGCATATCCCTGGGAATTGAATATTGTACATACCGTAACAATTAATAAATTTTTTGGAATCAAATCAAATTGAACCAGATGAGTATTTATGTGAAGGGTTAAGGAATCTTTTTTTATTTGTTTTTTTTGAAAAGGATGACCACATTTTAAGGTGGAAAAGCACATCTCTTTTTTTAGCAACAGTATTCTTCTAGTGGTTTTCCATGGCTTTGAATCACTGAAAGCCACAATGTTTGAAAAAGTGAAGTTGAGGATCATTCAAAAGTCAGTGTAGAGGTGTATGGTGAGTGTGAAAGGCTACAAAATATTACAGAGAAGGAATTAGACAGGAGTGATGTGAACAGAAAAGAATTTGCCTTTACTAGCTGTGTAACCCTGGGCAAGTCACTTAATTCCATTGCCTAGCTCCTCCCACAAAAGAAATGAAGGAAAAAAAAAAAGAATTTGCCCAGCAAAAAGATGTGCCAGTCACCTAATGAACAATGGCTACCCAGTGGATAAATTGCAAACTCCCTTGATGGCCATGTAAGTTTAAGAGGACACAAGGAAGGCCTCGAGCAGATTGGGAGGACCCAGTGATGTGCCCAAACCAGTTCATATGGGATTGAGAGCTGAATGTTAAATTTTCATTTTGAGCATTTATACCTGGGCATAAACTACATACACTACAAGTCAGGGCTTGGTTTATTGTTTTGCTAATTGTCTGGACTTAAAGTGATGGTAATAATTCAAATTAAAATTTAAAAGTGGGCAGCTAGGTTGTGCAGTGGATAAATTATTGTTATTCATCTTTCAATCTTGGAAGAGGACCAATGACATCAAGAGGGTGATGTTTTGACTTGGAAGTGAATTGGATTTGAGTGAGGCAGAGCTGTGCAAAGTCATCAGCCTCATTCTCTCCTCCAGAGTCATCACAGTCCAATAGCAAGACGTGGGTCAGGATGACTGCTGATGGCTCCAGAGGCAGTGGGAGACCTTAGCCTTTTTGATCGAGGTCTTTCCAGTATCTCAGCTTATCTGAGGCAACACCCATTCAGTAATTAAAGACTAGCTAAGAAATGAGGTAAAAAGAAGGCCTAGTTTGCCTTCACCAAAAAAAAAAATAATAATAATAATAATCAATCTAGGACAGGAAGACCCTTGGGGTTTCTGACTAGAACACAAACAATTGCTATTTACACCCACTCTGAGCCATCAGAACCCAAATAGTGTGCAAGTGAGACTTGAGCTGGGACCTAGTATTGGCCAATCAGTGAGAGCCAGAGTGATTTGGGTTTGAAGGCATAATCCAGTAGCTCCATTTGAATCCTGATGGGCTTTGTCAAAGCCTGGTTCACCAGAGCTATATTTCAAGAAATCATAAATAAAACTATGTGAGTGCTGGGCCTAAAGTCAGGAAGACTCATCTTCATGAGTTCAAATCTGGCCTCAAACACTCAAACAGTGTGTGACCTTGGGCAAGTCACTTAATCCTGTCTGCCTCAGCTTCCTCATCTGTAAAATGAGCTAGAGAAGGACATGGAAAACCGTTCCAGTATAATTGCCAAGATAACCACCCCCAAAAAAGGGTCACAAAAAAAATCAGACATGGCTGAAAATGACTAAACAACCACAAAACTTTAAAATGTATACTGTGTACATTCCGTTCCTACCCAGAACTGGCTGTTAAACATTTGCTAACACACTTTTGGGGGGACTCCTTGGAAGAGTTATGAGAGGACGTTAACAGGAGTCACACAGGTTGGGCAGGCCTGGCTGGGTTTCACTCTGCATCCTGGAAGGGAATGCATACATTGCTGAGGTCAGATTCATTGTTGCATCCTACTATTTAAGGAACCACAAAGTTACCTGTTACTAGGTCTCTGAATTCTGTCTCTATTCACTTTAGTTATCAAGTATAACAAGAAAAGTAGTCTGTGATTTGTAAAAATTCATAACTATTATAATTAAAAATCTGACCTTTATCTAAATTTGGCGTCATAAGCACTTATGAACTCCTCTGAAGTGCAGACTCTCCAGCTGTTATTGTTATTGGGCACACGTTTCCACTGATTAACTTTTCAAGGATAATTTCTAGTTTTAAATGATTAACTTTGTTGCTGCGCTGTAAGTCGCTTGGCTGGGTTCGTGATGATTGCAGTTGAAAGAGCAACTCAAAGGAGGCTTGTCCTTCTATGGAGATAGGAGGCTATGATGGGCAGTAACTGGCCACCTCTGTCAACTAAGGGGAGGGGATCCGGGTGTTCTCTGATTATCCTTTTGATTTTCATAAGCACAGAAAGAAATTTCATTTCGGAAAAACAAAATAAGCTCAAGTCACAACTTGAATAACCTTTCCTTTCCAGGACTGACTTTATGAACTTCTAGCAAATCAAAATAAAAGAGAATCCTGTGGAGGTTACAAATTTGAGGCAATATTAGGATTTACTCTGGATTTAAAGGGTTTAAATCTTATCCCCAGAGGAAATCCGTGTAAGTTCCTTCCACCTTCTTGTTAGCCATATGATGTGGGATGGGGTGGCTAACCCAATCCATGGATGTAGTAGGAACTACTCTATCTTGTTTTCTTTGAATGACATAAAAAAATCCCTTGAAACCTTAATTAAGCCTTTTCCTCTCTCTCTTTTTCACAGTTTCCTTGTTTGTAAAATAAAGGAGGAGGGGGGTCATGAAATAGAACATTTCTAAATGTTTTCCAGCTCTGACCCTATAATATTTTCACCTTGAGCAATTTTTATAAGCACATTTTTCAGTCGGTTATTAAATGAATCTGATGAGAAAGCAGGTTTTGTTTGTAGAAGGAAAGAAGAGCAAATCATGCTTACTCCTCACAGCCCTAAATACACATTGAAGTGTTGAAGCTGTTTGGATGCTATATATTTATTTAGGAATGATTATGTGATCACAGGCTTTAAAGATGCAAGGGATAGTAGAATTTATAGTCCCTCCCCTCATTTTTTCTAGGTGCTGTGTTTCTCCTCAGCAAAGTGAGACAGACTTTTTTTTTTCCTTGTTTGTTTGTTTATTTTTTTAATCTTTACCCCTCTCAGCAAGACCATGGGAGAACAGTCCTATGCTTAGATGAAAGTCATACAAATTTCTAATAGTTTTTTTTTTATTTGCCATGTGATGTGGGATGGAGTGGTTAGTCTGTCTGTGGATGTAACAGAAACCACTCTATCTTGTTTTCTTTGAATGACATCAAAATTCTCCACTAACTAGTTTTTACCACCATTTTCCCTCCTAGTCTATTACCCCATTATCCAGAAATTCTACCATCCTGTTTCTTTCTAGGTCTTTTGTAGATATTTATGTGTTCAGTGGATTAAGTCTTGGTATGTACAACCCAGCAGCAGAGATATGGAAGAGCCAACTCACACTGTCTGTGAGAGCCCATTGTTAAATTTTCAGTGTGAGCCTTTACAGAAATCAGCAGTCATTACAAATCTGGTGTTGATTTATTTTTTGTTAATTTTCGAGACTTAAGAAAATGTTAATAATGCTGATTAAACTTAAAAGTGTATGTGTATGGTTCCCCCCCCGCCCCAGTGGGGTTGTTAAACATTTATTAGCATACTCAATAAACATTAGAAGGCTCTGGAAACAAAGTGATCACCAGGCTGGTAACTGAAAGCTGACAATAATGATAATACTAAATCATCACCAGTCTAAAGATTGTAAGATAACAATAATAACAACAACTTCTATAACTGGCATTTATGTAGCACTTTAAGGTTTGCAATTACATCCATTATCTCATTAGAGCTTTACTACACTCCTGCCTGAGGGGTAACAATCCATCAACTAGCTGGGTGGTTGTTGTTATTGTTAAGTCCTGCAGTCCTGTG
This sequence comes from Vombatus ursinus, assembly GCF_900497805.2. NCBI lineage: Eukaryota > Metazoa > Chordata > Mammalia > Diprotodontia > Vombatidae > Vombatus > Vombatus ursinus. Next base: position 10,034,676 of record NW_020954953.1, on the reverse strand, counting down.
GGACCCTAATTGACTCTATGGATATTGTCCATGGGGTTTTTGTGGCAAAGATACTGGAGTAGTTTGTCATTTTTTTTCCAATGTATCCCTATTTTATAGATTAGGAACTGAGGCAAATAGGGATAAAGTGACTTGTCCAGGGTCACACAACTAGGAAGTGTCTGAGGTCATATTTGAACTCAGATCTTCCTGACTCTAGGCCAGGTCTCCATCCTTTGTTCCACCTAGCTGCCTCAGCATGGGTAATCCCTTTAAAGTTACTAGTAGGGAAAAACTAAGGCCCTGGGGGATTGGGGTATTTCAAGTTTTGATTGGAAAAAGTAAGAAAAAGTCTTGTGGGTTTGAGTAGGGGAAGGTACTACAATGGGAAGTCATAAATAACCAGGGAATAGGAATGGGAAGACTCTGGTCTTGGGAATGGAAAAAGGGAAATGATGGGGATGGGGAGCTGTTTGAAGGAGAGATAAGAGGTATCAAAGACTAACTGCCTACTTGACAGTTTTTCCTGGGCCCAATCTTACTCCTCAATTACTTATAATACTGTTTTAGATTAGTCTTCTCTCTCTCTCCATATTGGTGATTGTTGCGATCTGAGAGGTTGAGACGCCTCAGACTGGTGTACAGGACAGGGTCGTCTGGAATGAATTCACAGACTCAAGCATTCTTTAAGTCAAGGTGGCAAAGATTTATTGTTATGCTTTTCAGCGGGCAAGGATTCTTAAGGAACCTGCAAGAAACTGAGGATGGAGCTAGGGTTTATATGGAAAAAGGCATGGGAAAGGAATGCCAGGGACACTGATGAGGTAATCTAAAGGTCCAGGTGTCTTTGGGAGCTATGGATGAGAAAGTACAGGGAGTATACCAGACAGGGAGGGAGATGACAAAGGTATGGATCTTTGGAGTCTGGCAGGAGAAAGAGTCCTCAGGCCAGCCAAGGACAAAACTCCTTGGGCTGGGCAAGGCACCCCTCTCCCTCTGTCTTGATGAGAGAATGTTCTGCAATGAAGGAAAGCTTTCTCACAAGACAGGAACTTATTAAGGAATTGGGAGGCTTCCAGAGACATGATCTGAGGGCTGGGGCCTGAGCAGCCCAGCTCTCTCACCCAGCTTTGTGTAGCTGCCCCAGGGAGAGAGATAAGGGTCGTGCTGGGGCCCATGCACGAATAACTGCTAGGCACAGTGTCCTTGGGCTGGGGAATGGTTGTCAGAGATAGTGTTTCTGAGGCTAGGGAGAAATTGGGGTCCAAGTACAAGCACAAGCACCTGAACACAAGCACCCAAGCACCCCATCAGTGAGTAGTTCATCATTAGTAAGGACTTGTCTTATTTCTCATCATAGTCTCTGTTCCTCTACTCCTTATGCCTACAATGCCTTTTTACATAGTAGGCATTTGATGAAGGCCGAATGAATGAATGAATGAATGAATGAATGAATGAATGAATGAACGAATGAATGTGAAGTTAAGCTTTAACAGGAATAGAATGTGTTCCCACTGGTGTGAATACTCTCCCCTTTCCCCACCCCTACCAATGCAGGTCACGACATACCCATACTTTCTCAACCTGTGCAATTCTTGATAGCTTTCAATAGATCTTCCTTAGGAAAAACACCCAACATGCAGCAGGTCTTTCTCTAGCTATTTTAATGTTGCTAGACAATATTGCACAGTAATTGACAAACTCTACCAATAAAGTTTTTAGAGCTTGTGAATTTTGTGGCTATTCTTATGACATATTTTAGTTTTTTAATTTATTCATTTAAAAACATTATTGAATCTGACAGAATGAGGACCTGGCAGTGGTAATAGTAGAATGTAAAGAACAGAGACATAGGTAGAACAGTCCAGCTCTGGTGGCCTGTGTATCTTAAATCCTTTTAAAAATGCCTCTTAACTCCTAAATATCTTCTTCATGTCCATTCACTGATTTCTGAGGTCTCTTCCAGCATTAAGACACTGAATTCTGTGATTTCATGAAATTCTGCCTTCTATGTGTTATGTTCCCTCATCTTTCATTGCTTTAATCATACCTAAATCACAAGAATTTTTGAAGGCCCAGGTCTCTAAGAACTGCCATCTGCCTTCAGCTGTTTTCTAAACTTTGAAAATTACTAGAATAACATTATCTTTCATGCAGCTTGAGAGCTGTATCAACAAAATGTTTTCTAAACAACTATTTTGATGAAAATTCTCATGTGTGAAACAAAGTGATATTTCAGGGGTACCACAAAAGCCACTGAATTCATGGGTGACCAACTTAAAAATGAAAATGAATGCAGTTGTACCCTTCAGAAGCTCATGGCCTTCCTAAATGGATGCAAGTTATGCCCAATGATGCCAGGCAGTGAGAAAATTTTCAGAAACAACAAGATACCAGGGTTCCTTCCCCTAACCAGAGAAGCCTAAAAAATGTAAATGGTCCTATTAGAAAGAAGGAAGGAGGAAATGAGCATTTATTAAGCACCCAGTATGTGCCAGAACTGCACTAAACATTGTACAATTTACCTCATTTGATCCTCACAACAACTTTGGGAGGTGGGTGCTATTTTTTTCTCCATTTTAAAAATGAGGAAGCAAATAAATGAAGGTCTAAAGACTTCCCTAAGGTCATTCACTAATAAAGAGGCTTACTGAAGCAGGATTTGAATTCAGGTCTTCCTGACTCCAAGCCTAACATTTTGTCCACTGCATCATTTCGCTGCCTCTGGAAAGGAATTCTAGCTAATTGAAAAAGGTTTCCTGGAAGAAACCATATTTCATTCACCGTAGAGGCCATCAGTATTTAGTTCAACTGTAAGCCAAAATAAAAATTTTATTACATTTTCTGAAGCTTTGGGGGGCCCTTAGATTGACTTCTTACTTGAGTGCTTAAAACCAAAACACTTGTACCTTACAGTGACTCCACATGGATTTCTGTTGGAGGCAAAGTTTCCAGTTATAGTCAGGGATTTGTTATTTAACAATAGGAAAATTTAGTGCCTGAGCTTATTTTCATCTGTATGGTTATAGGCAGTTTATGAAAAATGATGCTGAGCTTTTATTCACGAGAGATTCATTATTTCCTTGGAAGTTTCCTATTAAGCATTTACTGGCCAAATGACTTCCTCACTCCCTCTGCTGTCTCTCGGCACCAAATCCACACTCTCCTGAGACTTAGCTCGAAATGGGTGCTTAATAAATGCTTGCTGCACTGAATTAAATTACTTGAACCTGGCTTCATTATGAAAGACCACTATATAGACAGTTTGATCATCTCATAGTCTTATATCGCTTGGCAGTTTGTTTCATACAGTTTTAGAATATTTTATCTATCAGATTCAAAATTCAATTCTCAAACACCTACTGGATATTGAATACTTTCTTAGGTATTAGGAGAAGATACAAAGTTGAAATAAAATTGATCCCTGCTTTCTTGCATACACTCTAGTAGAAGGGAATTTGACACAAATATCTATAATGCAAGATAATATATTAATCAGTCAATAAACATTTGTTAAGTACCTACTATGTACTAGACACTGCTATTGTGATAATATTTGAGAAAGAGGAGGGGGCAAGAAAGAATAAAGATTTATATAGCACCTACTATGTGCCAGGCACTGTGCTAAGAGCTTTTTTGCAAGTATGGATTTGATTCTCACAATAACCCTGGGAGAGGCAGGTACTATTATCCCCACTTTACAGTAGAGAAAACTGAAGCAAGCAGAGATTAAATGAATTGCTCAGGTTCATGAACCTAGTGAGTGTCTGAGGCTGGATTTCAACTCAGGTCTTCCTGAGTCCAGGGTACCACCTGTTGCCTCCAGCTGCCTCCAAAACAAAATGCTATATGAGGTCAAATGAAGAACTAGTCATTAACATCTGTGGGACTCGGGGAAGATTTCCTGGAGAATGTGTATTTAAAGGATTGGTAGGAATTCATCAGACCAAAAAAAAAAAAAAAGACCCAAATGAAGAATTCCAGACAGTGTGGGAAAAGGCCTAAAAGCGAAGAGAATTTCAGAGGCATCAGACACATGGCCTTTGGGTATTACAGCCCAAACTAGATGAAAATGTCATCAGGAAATATTTAACCAAATGAATAAAAATACAATAAAATATAGATAATATTACTATGTAGTTTTCGAAGTCAATAGGCAGTCTGTAGGGATCTCTATGTATGGTTAATGGCCCCTATTTCTATTTAAGCTTGACGCTAAGAATTAATGGGAATAGTGAAGAATACACTTTGAATAGAGTGTGAAATATCATAGAATAGCTGATTAAGCAATCAGTAAGCACTTATTAAGCTCCTACTACATCCCAGACACTGTGCTAAATGCCGGGAGTATTCAGAGTATGAAATTAGGCTGAAGAGTAGGTTCTCTTAGATAGAGGAGGACCTCAGATGTCATGAGGAGGTTCAGCTTTAATCAGTAGACAATCAGAAGCCATTGAAGAAATGTAGCTGGAATGGTGCATGAAAGAGAAAACTCTGCCAGTGGTATGATGGATAGATTGGAGTACAGAATGAATAGGAGTGAGTCCATTGTAATTGCCCCAGTGGATCATAATTAGGACTTGCACTAGGGTAGTGGTAGTAGGACGAGAAAAATGGGGATTCAACTATTTGTCTACTGTTGTTTGTCCTTCATTCTCGAAGAGGACCATGACCTCAGGGAGGTGATGCCATTACATACAAGTGGATTAGATTTAAGTGAGGCAGGACTGTGCAGTCAACAGCCTCACTTTCTCCTCTGAAGCCATCTGGGTCCAATGGCAGGATATAGATCAGGATACCTGGAGATGGCAAACATTTATTAAATGCCTATTGTATGCTAGACTTTATTTATGCTAAGCTATGGGGATACATGTTGGGGAGCTAGGTGGCACAATGGATAGAAAGCTGGGTCTGGACTCAGGAAGACTCATCTTCTTGAGTTCAAATCTGGCCTCAGACATTTAGTAGCTGTGTGACCCTGGGCAAGTCACTTAACCCTGTTTGCCTCAGTTCCTCATCTATGCAATGAGCTGGAGAAAGAAATGCCAAACCACACCAGTATCTCTGCCAAGAAAACCTCAAATGGGGTCATGAAGAATTGGACACAACTGAAAATGACTGAACAACAATGGAAAGAAGGACTAAAACAAAAGTCTCTACCCTGTAAGAATTTAAATTATATTTAGACCTAGAAGTGAAAAGATGAAGTATGGCATAGTAGATTAGGCACTGAACTTTGAGTCAGGAAAACCTCAGTTCAGATCCTGCTTCAGACACTTACTAGCTGGGTGAATCCCTTAGCAAGTCACCTAACCACAACTTGCTTCAGATTTCTTATCTATAAAATGAGGAGGTCAGACTCACAGGGGTGCTCAGATCAGTTTTAGCTTGAAATCTATGATCCTGTAATTCCAGGCATAGGAGACAGGCTGTTTAAAGGGACATGGGTGAAGGAATATTATTTAGAGTGAACCACAGGCTAGCTAAGTTATCCAAAAAAGATGTATTGTATGAAAGGAGAGAAATGTGCAGTAAACCTGGTCAGGGATAATGGAGCCAGATTATGAAGGACTTTCAAAGCCAATCAGGAGTTTATATTTTATCCTAGAGGCAATCAAAAGACACTGAAACTTCTTAAGCAGGAGAATGACTTGGTCAGAACTGTGTTCTGCTGTATGGAAGGTCACCTGGAGTGGGGAGAGATTTGTGGCAGACCACTGAAGAGAATATTATAATACTTTAGCTGATCGGGGGCCTGAACTAAGGTGGATGTAGTATGAGTTGAAAGGAGACTCATTTGAGATTTATTGTAGAAATAGAATAGAAAAGACTTAGCAGTTAATTAGGAGGTAAGATCAAGAAGACTTGACAACTTTGTTGTATATCATTACTCTAAGATAACTATGTTTTATTAAATTTACATTTCTTAATAGAGGGACACATTCATTTTATAAATTATATATTACATTTTATAAGTTATAGTTCAAGATGATCAGCAAATTTTAATCCTTGATACAAGAAATTGTATCTTAAAGTTTCAAAAATGTGTTTTACCACTTTTAGCAATTTTAATTCAGGAGATTCCTTCAAAACCTTAAGAAAAGTAGGGTTAATTTGTATTTTTTCATAGTTATTTGAAAAATTTGTCCTAAACCATCACAGTCCGGCAAGGAGAGAGGTCACTATCTTCAAAGAAATGGACCATCTCTTTCTCTGACACTGGAACAAATGAAGAGAGAGTGTGTGGTGAGGTGATTTGAAGTGTACTGAACAGGAGAGGAAACTCACAAGAGAGAGATTCACAGTTTTCAATGAAGTAGATGCTGAAGGCTCCACTGAAGAGAACAGAGAAACGATATATAGGTAGATTAAAGAAAGAAAAGTTTTTTTTGTTTAACAGATACTGAATGGAGAACAATAGCCAGTTAGGGAAGAGTAAAAAAAAAAAATCGGCCTGCAGAAATGGAGACCCAGTTGATAATACAAACATATTGTTGTAGACCCAGTCGGCACAGTTGCATGATTTCCTCCATCTGTATTTGTCAGCACATAGGTAGGAGAAGCAAAGGAGAGTAGTGGGAGCATCTCAAGGGTGGGTTTTAGAAAGGGATGAGCAAAGACAGGACAGGAGACTGAAAGGAAGAGTAAAGGGACAAAATGAAGTTAAACTAAGTAACTCCTGGGTCGCGATTTTGAAGGGAGAAAACTGAGGTCATATGAGGGGTGACAAGGTTGTCATAATTTAGGAAGGCACAGGGAAAGACTGAAAGATAAGAGGTTATGATCAGCTAGAAAAATATAATTATTGATCCTGGGTAGAAGATGTTGGTGAATGATGAAGAAATCAAAAGGGTGACCCTTCTTGGGTGTGATTCCAAAGGAGTGAATATACAAAGCATCAAGTAGAAAAGGTTGACAAACTGGTCACTAAGAATAATTAAGGGGACATCAACATATAAATTAAATATAAAGGCAGGGAGGTGGTTGGGAGAGGAAAGAGAGGAAAATTGAGCTCAGTACTGGGTTCCTTTTAGGAAGGAGGGAGAGTAACCTGAAGGCCAGTAGAGAATAGTCAAGAGGATTTGGGAACATATGGTCTGTGACAGGACCAAAGAACAGTGTCTTGTCTAATCATAAAGGTCCAGAATCTTGGCTGATGATCGGTTTTCACTTTAAAGTACTCAGCAGGTAAATTATGCCCTAGGGCTCATTCCAATGATGAGTAGATTATCACCTCCAGAATTCTTCAAAGTTTTCAGTCCTGGATTTTTAGCTAGTGTGGAGGGACTGAATGTAGTAACTTTGGAAGTCAAATCAATAGGCCTTAATTATCTGTTTTGACATGAGAAGTGTTTAGAGAGTAAAAAATTAGAGACAGCAAGTTTTTAAAAATGAGGAACTGGGACTACAGTAAATGAATGATAGTATCACTGAGAGAAGTAATGAAGGATGATGAGGGACAAGTTTAGTATAAAAGTTAATAAGGTTAGCTTTGGGCTTGTTTTTGAAGTGAGGAAATGGGATCTCTAGATAGACTTGTCTTAAAGGTGTTTGGATGTGTTTATAAACTTCTCTAGAAGTCTGGAATTCAGAAAAGAGGCTGGGGTGTAGTTATAATGTTCAAAGTCATCAGCATAGAGTTGAAGCTGTATCATTGAGATTGACAAAGGCAGAGAACATAACTCAAAAAGAGAGCCAAAGATTGAATCTCAAAGGCCAGGAAGAGGAAGAAATAAAAAAGGCCAACCAGAAGTTTTTAGAGAGTTAGAAGAACCAGGAAAATGTAGTGTCTTAGACAACAAATGAGAGGCTAAATGGTAGGTACTCGGTGTACTCAATGATATGTTCCAATGGAGGATGAGGACTGAGAGGAGACCATTGGATTTTTTTGTTTATGAAACTATTGGTAATCTTTGAGAGATTATATAGCTATGTACTCTAAGTGGGCATTTCATATATTCTATATTGCTGTTATTTGTGATTTCAAAACAGTTATGACAAAGACCTTTTCACAGGAAGTCAATAATCCTTCCCTACAGAAGACACTGTATCTCATAAAGTTCCAGTCACAGCTTAGCTATACAACAATGAGAAATCTAAAGCAAAGTAAAAGTCTTTATCCAAACCAATGAGGAGTTTATTATTTATCTAATTAGGGTAGTGGGTAGTACTTTTCACTTAATAAACCTGCATCAATAGGTAATCATGCCCTCAACAACTCAATGACTATATCACATATCTTTAGCCATAAACATTTATTAAGCACCCACTATGTGCACAGTGCCTGACACAAAGGTGCTTAATAAATGTTTGTTTGTTCATTTGTTTGTTTTAACTAGGCAGTAGGGTTAAGTGACTTGCCTAGGGTCACACAGTTAGTAAGTGTTTTGTGTCTGAGGCTAGATTTGAACTCAGGTCCTCCTGAGTCCAGGCCAGTGCTCTATCCACTGCATGACCTAGCTGCCCCTTAATAAATGTTTGTTAATGAATTTATTATAACTTTTTCTGTACCTATGGATACTGATATATGGTTGATCACTTAGACCTGCTTTTTGATCTGATATAGATTTACACCCTGTCTATTACAGCCACAGTTCAGTTGTATATAAAAAATCTGGTCCTCAAATATGTATATCATGTAATATATATGTATTAGACATATGACTTCTGCATTATAAGCATACTCTTTTCCAGATCATTCAGAAGTTATCCTTGCTTTTTGTCATGAGCAATTAAGATGAAGTTATATGAATGCCTACAAAAAATACAATAGTATACAATGGAAACCTCACCACACAATCAGATTGATTGCACACAAAGGAAAAAGGTGACTTTTGGAGCTTTGCTTTGATGCTTTGATGGATCTGTGATTTCATCAGTGTGTATCCTCTAAGTATGCAGATTACAGACCCTCTGGGCTTTTTCCGTATCTTATAAGATTCTTGTCAGTGTTTCCCCATAAATCTTCCATAGACGATGTGCCTAATATGTTAGAGACTTTCTTTTACTTCTTTATAATTTGGGTTGTCTCTTAGTTTCACTGCATGATCCAGCCACCTCATTTTCCATTTTCTTTTATATTATTTCTCATTCAGAGTAATGCAATATTTACAACCTATACTAATGAGAGGGAGGAAGGGGAGGAGGATGAGTATTTGTATAGTGCTTTCTCTATGCTAGGCACTGTGCTTAGCTCTTTACAAATATTATCTCATTTGATCTTCACAACAATTCTGCAAAGAGCTGCTGTTGTTATCCCCATTTTATAGTTGAGGAAACTGAGGATAAAAGAAGTTGTGACTTTTCCAGGGTCACACAGCTAGGAAGTATCTGAATCTGGATCTGAACACAGTCCTTCTTGATTTAGGACAAATACTCTGTCTACTGTTCCACTCAGCTGCCTCAATTAAAGGGATTTGTAAATTGATGAAAGCCAAGTGTCATGAAATGCATCTTCAAGAATCACTAAATTAGTGAAAATATGTATGAATTTTGTTATCTATCGTATAACTCTGGGTTATATCACATTCATATTAAGCAATGTTTAATTACTTTTTAAAATTGTGGTTCAAGGGTATAAGGATAATTTACTCATTGATGCAAGAAAATATTTATATAAAGCATCAGAAATCTATTTACCAGTGAATCCTTTTGTAATTTTCATTTGGGAGAACTACTTTCAAAGGAGTCTTGATGCTTTGGATGACTTAATAACTTTCAAAGGCTCAGATTTAGAGCTGGAAGGCCACATAAAACTAAAACCTCCTCATCTTTTGCAGAAAACTGAACCAAGAGATTACTTGACCTGCCCAGTATAGCATAGGTACTAGTGTCCTAGGTAGGATTTGAACTTGGGTCCTCTGACACCAAAGCCATTTTTCTTTCCACTGTACCATGCTCTCTCGAAAAATTGCTCACCATTATGATTCTATAATGAGACAATTTGAGAAGCATCACAGTCTGAAGGCATACTAGTATATGGGAGGGAATAGGGAGTCCTAGGCAACTTGCTTTAATCTAACTTTTTTTTCCTAAGTGAATTAGTCAGGAGATGGAGAGGCTAAAATACCTTATATTTACTTGTTTTGACCCTACTGGTTATGATCTAATTTGAACAATCCAAACACAGAAATTATTCATCTATTCCACTGATAAACCATATATATATATATACACATACATATACATATATATAATTATACACACACACACTCACACACACACACACACGCACGCACACATATATACACATGCAGTCTAGCAAATAGGGTTAAGTGATTTGCCCAGGGTCACACAGCTAGTAAGTGTCTGAGACCAAATTTGAACTGAGGAAGATGAGTGTTCCTGACTCCAGCCCCAGTACTTTATCCACTACACCAAGTTATATGTATTTAGTATCCACTGAGTAAATTATGGCTTGTTTTTTATTGTTGTCTTTGCAGTTCCTGCTGTTGTGAACATAGTAAAAATCAGCATTACAGATCACGTATTTTTTCTTTAGCTGAGCAAACATTGTTCCATTTTGCTTTGTTTTTTAATATTTCTTAGCAGGCAAGACTAAGGCTAAGCATGGTGCTAATGAGACTGGTACCCAGACCTCCACTTAGGCCAATGGACCTTGGTCAGGATGGCTACCCACACACAATCCCAACCATACATCTCAAAAAATTTATGCCACTGGTCACAAGGGCCTCCAGGTAAAAGAGTATGGGTGAATCCATGCTAATTTATCATTACCACTGGAAAAATAACTTAAGGTACGTGCCCTGTTGACTATAGGTAAACAGATCTGCCTTCATTGTACTGAATAAAGGGCAACCCATTAACCTAGCATCTAGCCTATCTCTCAGAATAGCGTTCTTGTACATTTATTTCAGCATGCTTGAAATTTCCACCAGTGCTATATGGTGACAAGAAACAGGTTTTTTAAAAATAATAATTGAAAGAACATTTAAAGGTACTATTATTTATCTGCTTGCAAATTCTTGCATAGCTAACATTCTTTAAACATACTTGAGCAAAAACATTTACAGGGCTAAGTTATTGCTGGGGGAGTGAAACAGAAAATCTCATTCCTGGATTTACTGCTGAATTCCTAGAAGGCAATGCACTTGATCGCTTTTGAATATTCTGGAGAATATGCCCAGAAGTTCTTAGAGAGCTCCGTGGCTGTGCTTTTGGCTCTAGGACATTGTAGTGTACCATGAAATGTGTTCCAGACTGTGCTTGAATGTTTGAGTTAAGTAGCAAGAATTATGTCTTTTATGTTCTACAGACACACCTGAATCAGAGCTTGAAGTTGAAAATGTCTCTTTGATAGAATGAATTAAATGGCAGATCACAGCCATGCCCATCCTGTCAGTAATATGGATAGCAGCACAGTTAAAGAAATATGGCACGTATTGATATTTAATAGGTACAAGGGGAACACATAAGAAGTTTCAGCCATGCTGTAGGCTATTTTTCATTCAGTTTGGGTTTTTCTGGGTGGGGGCATATGTAAAAACAGAGTTAGATGATGAATAAATGAATGACATCAATGCCATGGCATAAACAAAACATAAAGAATACCAGACTTGGAGTCATATGATGTAGGTTGGAATCTTGACTCTGCCACTTACTTCTGTGACCTTACTCCTGGCTTACTAATCCTTGATGGACATGAACTCTTTATACATCTGGTTTGATTATCTATATACTCTGGAAGCAGGCAGATGTGATTTCACCTTTCAGTAAAATAAAAGTTCACATCCAAGTCTTACCCAGTCACCTAGGTTAAAATCTGTACTGTTCTTTCACATTATAAAAACACATCACATATGTTACATACTGTTGACAGTCTCTAGGTTAAACAGTGGTGCAAAGCTAAAGTGTAATTTATCTTTTGTTCATGAAGCAGGGGTCTGCTGGTAGGCCATGTGTCCTCTGTATTGTCTCCTGGAGAAGTAAGTCTGCATTGGTGGCATTTGATCCAGCCCCAGTTAGTGGTAAATCAGAAGATTCTGAAATCAGCACTGTCATTCCTTCACCCATCAAGAATACCACATGGGTAATAAAACCCCAAGTAAACAACAAGAGGAAAAGCAAAAGCTTTATTGAATTGATTTTATTTTAGCAAATTACATACCATATTAAATTTCTTGGAAGCATGAAAATATCAAGGTCTCTATTGCTCAATTTAATTATGTTTTTTGCATGCTGACTCTTCCTTCTTGGAGAAAAAAAAAGAAACAAATCAAAAGGCTAAAAAATGAAAGCATAAAAAGCATTTTTTTTTAAAAATGCTAGGAACATTTCTCTGATAAGACATGCTTAACACTTGCATAAATAAATAAAGCAAACTAATTTTCTAGTGTAAAAAGATTAAAAGCATTAACAAATTTCCTTATTTAGAAGCTAATATCTTCTTCCTAGCAGCTATTTTTAAAAAGGTGCTTTCATCAGCAAGCTCCAAGTCTAAAAATGCTTACTATTTATATTGATCAAAAATACTTCTTTGCTGTTAGCACTTATATATTTCCTATTCCCTAAATCATTGCCTCATGGTACTTGTAAACTACAGCAATTTGTGCTGGCTTAAATATTTAATTGACTAAATTGTCATATTGGTTCTTGTTGTCAGGTCTTTTAAATTCCTTGTGTTTCTAAATATCCATTGATTTCTCCCACACTGTAACAAAGGGTTGGTAAAAGAGCTCAGACATAATTGATAAAATCTCTTTTGAATTAATAAACAATAAATGGCCATATAATGCTTATTTGTCCTTAGCTGATTGATTATGGTTGACACATTGCTGTAATACAGAGCGTATATGAACCCTGCCTTACTATCTAGTATTTAGAGATCAAGAAGTTGAATTGTTTTTCTCAGGGCATGTAGCCAGTTCATGAAGCTTCAAGGAAGAGAAACCAGGAATCTTGCCCCATTATTAAGCTTTCTTTACTCTCTAACCTTCCTTTCCTCACTTACCTCCTGTTGTTGTTGTTGTTTAGTTGATTAGTTGGGTCCAACTCTTTACGACCCCATTTGGGGATTTCTTGGTAAAAAATATTGGAGTGGTTTACCATTTCCCTCTCCAACTCATTTTCCAGATGAGAAAACTGAGGCTTAAATGACTTGCTCAGGGTCATACAATTAGTAAGTGTCTGAGGCCGGATTTGAACTTAGGTCCTCCTGACTCCACAGCTGGTACTCTACCCACTATGCTACCTAGATGCCCCTCTACTTCCCTCTGTCCCGTACAAAACATACTTTGAGCTAGAAGTAAGCTGCCAGTCAAGCCTCAACTTTATGTCTTGAGATATCAGGGCAGAAAGAGTCCTGAAAGACCAGATTAGAAGTCCCAGTAGTAGGGCTGAGGCTGTAGATACTCATCAACTCACTGATTCAACTGATAGAATTAGGAATATTTAATGAAGCTAGATGTCAGATAGTGCAAACAATGTATGGTGGTAGCTAGGTGGTGATTATTATTATTGCTTTTACTGTTATTATTATTATCCTATGTAGTGGTTGTGTATTTGTCTTTTTCTTGCCTATTTCCATTGGGCTAAACCCAGTTACCATATTTTAGTATAGTTATAACTTCAAATCGTATCATTTCAAATAATGTAACCACTTCATAGAATTCATTATTGGGACTAATAGGAATGTAGCTGTATTATCAGAGATTTGTTACGTTCCATAAACCACTACCTTAGCAACAAGACCAATTTCAGCTAACCATTCGAAACCTCTATAGGGCACAATTTGTTGAGCTTTTGAGAACTTAATCATATGACTGGACATAAGGAAAGAGTGTAAATGATGGTTAAGAGCAAAAGAAGTCAAAGAAAAAATGCTTGCTAGCTGCCTTCTTTTTCTTTCATTGTAGAAATCAGAGGTGCCTTCATAACCCCTAAATCATGAAAAACTGGAGATTTGTTTCTCATACAGCTAACAAAGGGTAAAAGAAACCCTTGGAAGCTTGAGCCTGGGTGCTACAATTTTCTATCTGCACCACTGCTAAAGACTCAGAAAAACCTAATTTTTGTGTGTATGAATGATGATAGAATGTTCTAAAGTTCTTTGCACTATATACTAAAGTCCTTTCTACTAAGCACTATATAAATGTGGCGCTGGTGATGATGATGATGGTGGTGGTGGTGGTCGTGGTAATATAATTGAATCTGCAGTTTCTGGTTTGTAATTAACAAATGCTTATCAATTTATTATAATTATTGTCAGATCTGTTCTTTTGACTAGAGAATAGTGGTCATCAATCTAAGTCTTCCAAAAGAACACATGTAGGTTCACTGACTGCTGATATATCAGTATGTCACGGTTGGAAGGGATCTCAGAAGTCATTTAGTATAATTGGAAATGCCCTCTGCAGGGTCCCTGAGGGATGGTCACCCAGTCCTGCTTAGATAATCCCTCCTCCGAAGATTGTTCTGTTGTTGGACAGGTGTAATTCTCATCAAGTTCTTCCTTTTGTTCAGTTCTTTCAGTCCATTGGTGCTACTTCTTTCTTATAGAGCCAGGCAGAATAAATCAAATTTGTCTACCATTTGATAACCTTTCAAAGAGTTGAAGATATCAATCATGTTCTTCCTAAGTCTCTTCTTTTCCATGCTACAAATGGACAGTCCCTTTACCATCATGGTCACTTTACTCTTCACAGATGTGCCTCCCCCTCAACAATCTTTCCTGAAATAAGACACACCCAACTGAACTCACTACTTTAGATGTGGTCTGACTAAGATGAGGGAAATAGGTGATAGTACTTTATTTTATCTATTACTTTTTCCTGGTTAGACCTAACACTGTCAACCCATATTGAGAATTCATTAAGGAAAAAAAAAATCTTCCAGATGTTTTTCCGTTATATGAATTATCTATCCATGTCTGCCCATTCTGTACTTGCATAGTTAAGTTTTGGGACCCAAGTATAAGAGTTCACATTTGTCACCAGCAAATTTTAGCTTATTAGGGTATTGTACCATTAGAGCCTATCCAGGTCTTTTTGAATCCAGATATTGTCATCTAGCATTTAGCTGTCCCTTCTAGCTCTGCATTATCTGCAAATTTGATAAGACTTCTTCTAAATAATTGATTAAAATGTTGAATGGAAAGGGGCCAAGCAGCAGCTGGGAAGTGACTAAAAGAGGGCTGGAGTAGAAATGAGTCCTTAAATACAAAAGACTTACCATTCATATACATAGATACACAAATGTATATGATATTATATATATGTATATATACATACACAGTGGTATTTACACACATTTCTGTATATATATATATCTATATGTGTATTTATATGTATCTATGTATGTATATCTATATAGTTGAAAGTAAGAAAGCTCAGTTTCCAAAATATAATCCAGTTCTTACTCTTCTGCCAGTTTTGAGCCAGCTTATTGTTCTTGTTTTACATACATACATATATACACACACACACACATGCACATGTGCATGCATATATATGTATGTATGCATTTGTGTGTGAATGTATATATACATGCATGTATAGGTGTCTATATATACTCATGCACAATGTACATTGTATATGTGTACACATGCATATTTGTATACATGTATACATGTACATTTTAAAATATGTACTGATAGACTAGTCAATGAGCTGCCTATCCAAAAACATCTCATATTCATGACATTCTTCACTTGCGTGGCAAGGTTTGTCAGACTAATCTCTTTTGAATGTCCATTGAGGAGGGCCTAAGGTTTGGTGTAATCATGAAATCTGCAAACAGAAGCATCTAGACGATCTTAAGGAAATCACTCTTCTATTTGAATTCTGTGCATAACATCCTCCAAAATGACATCCTGTAGTGCTCCATCCAGTGAGGAAGCTAGTAGCTCAGTGGATGGTGGATGGGCCTAGAGTCCGAAAGACCTGAGTTCAAATTCAGCCTCAGACATTTACTAACTATGTCCCTGGACAAGTCATTTAACCTGTATTTGCTTCAGTCTCCTCAACTGTAAAATGGAGATAATTATTAACACCTACCTCCCAGGATTATTGTGAGGATAAAATAAAATTATATTTGTAAAAGTGTTTAGTGCCTTGCAAATAGTAGGTGCTATATAAATGCTTATGCTCTTCCCTTCTCCCCATGACAAGGCTGAATACCTTTGGCAAATGTACTTCTTCTTACTTTATGCCTCCCTTGATATTGGTCATTGGGCAACCACTGAAAGAAATTAGTTTCTGGTTTCACCTATCAAAGAACTTATATGATCTTGCTCTGTGGGAGTGAGACTCCTTGTTAGGGTGAGTCGTGCTTTGCCTTACCAAGTTAAATGGTCTTTTATATTAAACAACAAAAGACATCAGGATTTTGTTTTTGCCATAACTTTCAGTTAATTGTGTGAATGAGAATTTGGCCTGTTGTATAAAATCATCTTCAAAAGCCTCCCTGTTCCTTTTGCATATTTTCATTTTCATTAATGCATACACAGAGCATTCTCATAAAAATGTATAGATATGAAAATGTCAGTGTGTAGGCTGATAGTTCCTAATATCTTCTCAGTCACTTTTATGGTAATAATAACATCCATGTTTTTTTCTTCCCCATTCTTTTAGCATCTCCTCTTTGAGGTATCTAGAAAATCTGTTTCCTGTTGCCTTCAAAAATGTATTGCCTCCAGCACAGTTTTTATTTTGAAAAGCATTTATTAAGTGTCTACCATTATGCTTCAGATGCTATCCTGAGTGCTAGGGGTACTATGACAGAAATGAATCTGTGCATGTGTTCAAGGAGCCTGTATTCTCCCAGAAGAAGACATGTACAAAGATAAGTAAATACAAATTGAATAAAAAATAATTAAATAAAATAAATAGCATTTATTTAGTGCTTTAAGGTTTGCAAAGCACTTTACTTGCATCATCTCAGTTTATTTTCACATCAACACTGGAAAGTATTATTATTCTCATTTTACTGATGAGGATATTGAGGCAATTAGAGGTTAAGTGACTTGCCTAGGGTCACCTAGCTAGAAAGAATCTAAGGCTGTGTCAGGAGGGGAGAGTATTAACAGCCAGGAGTAAACCCCTCCTATGGGGAGGTGGCACTTGATCTGACCTTTAAAGGGAGCTGTGGATTTCAAGAGATAGAAATAAAGTGGAAGTAAATTCAAGACAACAGGCAACTAGGTGGTATCGTAGTGCATAGAGTGCCAGGCCTGGAGTCAGGAAGACTCATCTTCCTGAGTTACATTTTGTCCTGAGACACTAACTGTGTAACCCTGGGCAAGTCAATTTCCTCATCTGTCAAATGAGCTGGAGAAGGAAATGGCGAATTATCCCAGTATCTTTGCCAAGAAAACCCCAAATGAGGTCATGAAGAGTTGGACATGATTGACAATAGAGGATAGTCTATACCAGGGCTTCTTAAATTCGGGACCCCTTCTTGATTTGAGCAGCATGGCCTGAGGGAACGTGCAGTCCAAAGTGCATGTGCTTTGTGTTCAGAACCAAGGCTGCAGTGAAGTTATCTGAGGATCATGATCAAGGGCTGCCAGAAACACCTTGGATTCATTGCATGTTTAGTTTTTGGTAATTGCATGTTCAGAAACTGTTTACTGTTGCCAAATTTTTCGCAACCTTATGTGGGGTCACAACCCATAGTTTAAGATGCACTGGTCTATACCATCAATTGTAAGTTACACTGTTATAGTTATGAAACCCATCTGTTTAATAATTGGGACAAGAATATCTTTGGGGATGTCAGCTTAGCATCATTTGTTTGTATAAAAGTTACTGATGTTGAATTTGGATTATCTAGCTTTTGTCTGTTAATGAAGTAAAGAATACTACTGCTATAAATATTCACTATAATAACAACTGGGACATTACTTAATTCTCTTTAATCCAGGGCTCATTCTTCTTGGCAAATATGTTAATGCCAACATAAGTATTTAATTAAGTGTACATCAAAGATTATGTCCATACAAAATGGTGAATTTTCTGTCACTGTCAAAATATTCTTATTCCCTAACAGCGCTATGGGTGCCACAGTGTCATCCAAATATGACCCTCTCCTTTTTCCTTGATCAGAAATGAGTTAGGTCACTGCGTGAATTCAGAACCTCTGTTGGGGTGCATTTAGAGGGACAGACAAGGAGATTAAAGTTTCATCTTAATGTGTAGTGAAAAGGCTGTTTTGAGTGTTTAGATGATGAAAAAATGTAATCATACCAGTTTGGAACTAAACTTTATTTACATATATTTCTATTATGTATTTCTATATTATATATTTCTTTTGTATCATCTTGGGATCCTATTGTGGAAGAAATGGGTCTTACTGTCCTAGATCTCCTTTTCTTCAATAGTTATCTAAATGAATACTTCTCTCTTTCATACCTCCCTCTTTATTAATTTTTTTTTAACAAAAATTCTGTTTTAAAGTGAAAAAAAGATATCATGGAGTAGTTGAAACAGTCCTGGGATTCTGATAACTTGGGTTCAAACCCTCCTGGCACTGTCACAAATTGGCTATGTGAACCTGATTTCCTTAACAAGTCCAAGATTCATAGTATAGGAACATAATTAAAACATGTCCTCTTTCTTTTCATTCTCCTAAAAAGACTAGTCTGTACTTGCTAAGTCCTGTTTCTTCATCATCCACTTATTCTTTAACCCATTCCCTTCTAGTTTTCAACTCCATTGTTTGAACTTTTGTTGTTGTTTAGTCACTTTTCAGTCGTATCCAACTCTTCATTTCTAAAAAAATTTTTGTCATTTAAAAATCTTTATTTAATTATTTATTTAGAGTTTTCAACATTCACTTTTATAAGATTTTGAGTTCCAAATTTTTTTCTCCTTCCCTCTCTCCCCTCTCCCCTTCCCAAGAGAGCAAGCTATCTGATATAGGCTGTGCATGTACAATCATATTAAACATATTTCCACATTAGTCATTGTATCCAACTCTTCATGACCCCTTTTGAGGTTTTCTTGGCAAAGGTACTAGAGTGGTTTGCCATTTCCTTCTTCAGCCCATTTGACAGATGAGGAAACTGAGGCAAACATAGTTCAGTGACTTGCCCAGGATCATACAGCTAATAAGTGTCTGAAGCCAGATTTGAACTCAGGAAGATGAGTTTTCCTGACTCCAAGCCCACACTCTATTCAGTGTGCCACCTAGATGCTCTCATTGTTTGAACTAAAGAACACTAATGGTTTTTTCAGTGTCCTTTCTCAGTATCCTTTTCTCAGTCTTCATTGTTGTTCTTTCTGAAGCATCTGATGAAACTGAAAACCCTCTCCTTTGTAACAATTTCTTCTATTTTGGCTCCTATGGTATTTCCTTTCATGGCTCTCCTCTTTTTTCCCTTAAATTTTTATTTGTTTAATTTTTAATTTATGGAATAAAGCAAGCATTTCCATAACA
Organism: Vombatus ursinus; assembly: GCF_900497805.2. Classification (NCBI taxonomy): domain Eukaryota; kingdom Metazoa; phylum Chordata; class Mammalia; order Diprotodontia; family Vombatidae; genus Vombatus; species Vombatus ursinus. The sequence continues at coordinate 10,015,302 of NW_020954953.1, read as the reverse complement.
TAGTATAATAAAAAAAAGATCATTACACATGAAACTGCAAATCTGTTGTGCACAACTTGCTATTCTTTTCAAATATATAATAAAGTTATCATGTAAATTTCTTTTTTCTTTTTTTACCACCCCCCCACTCTAGAAATGGCTATCATTAGATAAAAATATGTAAGTATATATATATGTAAAATCATTCTCTATATACTTCTATTTACCACTTCTTTCTCTGGATGCAGCTGGTGTCCTTCATTCCTATATCCTTTGTAGTTAATTTTCCCGTTTGTCTGATCAGTCTTTCTCTGGTCAGAAGCCAGCCTTTGCTAGTTTCTCTTTCTCATGCAACCCCCTAATATACATGTCTCCCAAGGTTCCATCTTCTGGCTGTATACATCATCTCTTTTGATAATCTGTATAAGACAATGCTCAAATCTATTTTTCTACCCTTAACCTTTCCCTTCAGCTTCAGTCAAGTGTCTACATCTGACTGAGATAAATATCTCTTCATGCTCATTCCAACCACACCTCAAGCCTCGTTATGAAGTAATCCAGAATTTTAACGTATTTTCCTTAGAATGCTTGCTCTTCCTCCAAACATTTCCATTTCCATTAATGACCACAATTCTCATTACATGGGCTAAAACTTCAGAGTTGTCTTTTATTTCTGTCTTTTCCTTTTCCCTCCACCCCCAACCTAATCAATTGTCACCTACTCCTATAAATTCGAATTGTTAAATATTTCTCCATTGTACCTTCTTCTGTCTCTTCCTATTGGCAGCACCTTGGTTCAAGTCCTTTATCATCTCTTGTCTAAACTACTTCAATAAACTCCAGGCTTCCCTTCTTATGTCTAATAGTCTCTCTCTGTAATCTAATCCAGACACTACCATTGCCGTGGAGAGCTTTCTAAAGCATAGCTCTTATTGTGTCATTCTGATATTCAAAAGCCTTCAGTGATTCTTCACCAACTTCTGAATAAAGTGCAGACTCTTAGCCTGACAGCTCATGATCTGGCCTTAAGTTACATAATGAGCCTTATCCATAAGGAAGGTTTAAATGAATATTGTATTTGAATTGAAATTTGAATTATTTGTTGAAGTTAATTCTTTTGTATTCTTTGTGTGAACCAATGTATTGGTATTCATGTCTGCTTTAGAGAGCTTATATTTTAATCCACAAATATCACTAATAAACCTCAGCAACAATTTCTGTTTAAATTACATTAAGGCAAAATAATCAAAGTAACCCATTTTTTCCTTTCAATTATGAAGCATATACATTCAGGTATCTATTTTCTAATGTACGTTTGTATTATTTCAAGTTGAAAGTACACCTTTTCATGACAACTATAAATCTAATATGGTTTTAAGTTTTAGTAATTTTGCATTCCATTCTGATTACCTTTATAAGCAAAACTAATGTCTTTAGTGGAAAGAAGTGGTGAAACAAGATGTGTTGAGAGTCAGAGGACTCCCAGGAAGATATTCGAATTAAATTGTAGCAGAATTTTTATCAGTGTGAATTTCTTCAGAAAATGGTTTTAAGAAAGAGGATTCTGGGAAGATGGTGGAATAGGTCAAAAGACTTTTGGCTCTCCAAATTTCTTCCACAAAAAAAGGCAGAACATCACCTCAGAGTAGCAGAAATAAACATGGGATAAAGCAACTGTCCTCCTAAGACAATTTGAGAAGATCTCAGGAAAAATCCAACCTCGAGGGTCAGTGATTGGGCCTAAGTCAAGTGCAAACACCTTCAGGCTGACTCTGCAGAATCAACAAACAACAAGCCCTGGGAGCAGCTGGGTTGAGAGGCAGCCTTAGAAACTTTCATCTCATTGACTATGTGGGGATCTGATGGCTGAGTAGGAGACTGTCCCACTGTCAAGGGACACCAAGCATGGTTCTGCTGACCACAGTGTCCCAGGTGGTGTCTTTGGGGAGAAGGAGCTAGCACACATCTGGTGAGTGCAGTAGTGAGGGGCAGGGACCCTATTAACTGTGGCCACTTGCAGGAGAGCAGAGTCCCTGGATTCAACTCCAGGGCAGAAAGAACAGCTGAAGTTTGTAGCCACCAAAGGGACCAAAGGCAACAAGATCATTTGTGGGACAGTGTGGCTGGGGGCCCTACCTGTGGCTTAGAAGTAGTGAGGAAAGCCCAAGAGCCCCAGGACAAACCTCAGAAAATGACAGTAAGAAGGAATTGAGGCATGGGGCATCATCCTTCATACCTCAGGACTAGAACTTGATTACACTAATAACTGCTAAAAACAAAATAAAACAATAAATAAAATGAGTTAGCAAAGGAGAAAGAACCCAACCATAGATCATTACTATGGAGATAGAGAAGATCTGAGTTCATATTCAGAGGAATATAATGGAGCTAAAAAAGCCACTCCTTTTTCAATGAGAAATGTCAAATGGTCCCCAGTACAAAAAGAGTTCTTGGAAGAATTTAAAAAGGACTTTAAAAACCAAATAAAAGAGATTGAGGAAAAAATTAGAAAAAAAAAAAGAGCAATCCAAGAAAATTTAAAAAAAAATTATGAAAAGAAGCCAACTGGAAAAAGACAATAAAAAATTAAGGAAGAAAATAATTCTTTAAAAACTAGAATTGGCCGAGGGAAGCTAATGATATAATAAGACACCAAGAAATCATAAAACAAAATTAAAAGAATAAAAAAAAGAAGAGAAAGTAAAATATCTCATCAGAAAAACAACCAATCTGGATAACAGATCAAGGAGAAAAAATATAATACAATTGGACTACCCAAAAATTATGTTTAAAAAAAGAATCTTGATATAGTATTACAAGAAATTATCAAAGAAAATTGCTCTGAAGTTCTAGAACAAGAAGGCAAAGCAAAAATAGAAAAAAAATCCACCAATCACCACCTAAAAGAGATCCCAGGAGGAAAACTTATAAGAATACCATAGCCAAGTTTCAAAGCTCCTGGGTTAAGGAGAAAATAATGGAAGCTCTAAGATAAAAACAATTTTAATCATGGAGTTACAATAAGGATTATGCAAGACCTAGCAGCTACTATGTAGAAGGACCATAGGTCTTAGAATATTATATTTTGTAGAGCAAAAGATCTGAGATTACAACCAAGGGCAATTTATCAGCAAAGTTTAGTATAATCCTGAATGAAAAAAAAAAACTGGACATTTAATGAACTCAAAGACTTTTTTGTATTTTTTTTGGTGGGGAAATAAAAACACAGAACTTAAGGGAAAATTTGACATATAACATCAAGGAGAAATATAAGGTAAACATTAAAGACCAATTATAAGGGACTCAATAAAGTCACATTGTTTACTTCATATATGTGAAAATATTAGCAGTTCTCTTGTGATTGCCATTATTATTTTGGTAGTTTAAAAGGAAGGCATGGGCTGAGCTGAGTATGATGGGGTGATTATAAAAAAAAATAAAACTGTGTAGGGAGAGATAAAAAAGAGTAATTATCTCATACAAATGAGATATAAAAGGAAAAACTGAAATAGAAGAAGCTAGTTGGTGAAAGGGTAGGTAGTGCTGGAACCTTATTCTCATCAGGAATGAGTTAAAGAGAGAACAACACATATATCTAGAAGGCTATAAAAGTCTTCTAAATTCAGAAAGAAATAAGCGGGCAAGGAGATAGGGTGGGGAAGAGAATAAGGGAGGGACTCTTAGAGGGATGGGTAGGTTAAAGAATGGGAGGGCAAGGTAGTGGGGAAAAGTAAAGCAGAAGAGTAAGGAGGGGTAGGGTAAATAGGGCAAGAAGGATAGTGAGGAAAAATAGGAAGGAGGAAAATAAATAATAAAAAATTGTAGCTTAGAATGTGAAGGGGACAAATATACCCATAAAATGGAAATGGATAGCAGATTAAAAATTTAAATTTAACAATATGTTGCTTTCAGGAAACATTATAAAAAGGAGAGCTACACACAAAGATAAAATAAAGGGCAGGAATAGAATTTAGTATGTAAGAAAAACTGGAATAGTAATCATGATCTCAGACAAAGTTAAAGTTAAAATAGATTTGATCAAAAGTGAAAAATAGAGAAACTACAGTGTCAGCAATATTATTCATTATTGTTTTAGATCATTTAAAATACCTAGACAGTGTAAAATACCTAAGAATATACCTGCCAAAACAGACATAGGAACTATGTGAACATAAATATAAAACACTTTTTATACGAATAAACTCATATCTGAAGTAATTTTTATTGTTCATGGCTAGGTAAAGCCAATATAATTTTTTAAATGACAGTTTTACCTAACTAATGTATTTATTCAATGTCATCCCAATTAAATTACTAAGAACTTATTTTACTGAGTCAGAAAAAAATAATAACAAAATTCATTTGGAAGAACTAAAGGTTAGGAACTTCATAGAAACCTGGGGAAAAATTGTATAAAGGAAGTTGATTCAGCAGTATTAGATCTTATACTATATTATAAAGTGAGAGCATTGTTAAAGTGTAAAAAGAGTAATTTTTGGTTATTTAAATTAAAAGTATCTCATATAAATAAAACCCATGTAGACAAGAATAGAAGGAATGTAGAAATTTCATAGACAATCTCTGAAATAGGATGTGATTGGGTTGGAATATTGCTGTGATGTACGAAATGATGAGCTGATTGATTTATAAAAACATGGAAAGACTTGGATTTATGAAGGAAGATGCTATCCACCTTCAGAGAAACAGATATGAGGAAGTAAGGATAATACAGTCTTACATATATGTGTATAGTATATATGTATATATATATATATAATATATATATGTGCGTGTATATGTGTGTTTAAAGATATCTGTGTATATGTACTCCATGCTTAATTGTAGTCTTCTCTAGAGTGGTTGGAGGAGGGAGGGGGAAAAATAAAGTAAAAGGTGCACAGCAGAGAATAAAAGAAAATCAAGGAAGCAAAGAAAAGCTGGGCAGCTTTGAAAACAACGTGTAGTATTTATTATATAAGTTTTCTTGAAATGGAAATTTATTGCTCTATGTTAAATCCTCTCATAATCTGCTGTGTACATGGCAATGTTTTTTTTTTTCCTTTTCTCATTTTGTAATTAAGTTTAAAATTTAAAAAATTTTTAGAAAAAGAAAATAGTTTTAAGAGCAGCAGATTTGATTAAGCCTGTTTTGCTTTGAATTGTCTTGGAATTTGTGAAGAGAAATCTTTCTGCATCAGTCATTGATTTAACAAACATACGTTGATTTTCTACTATGTACAAGTGTCTCCTACATAAAAGGCTCTTATCATTGGAGGATAGATATAAAGAAGAATGATCTTGTACTTAACCTCAGAAGCTTACTTAAGCTAATAGAGAAGATGACATATACCCAAATAAGTGTGGTAGGAATGGGAGAATTGAACAAGAATAGTACTGATGTCATGTTAGTTCAGAGAAGGGAGAGGAAGAAAGGTAGAAAATAGCCATGATCATATATCTGTTATATAATTTCTGCATTCTACTATATGGTAGAAAATGGAATGTCCTTGTTTGGGGGTGAGGGGGGGGCAGGGATTTTCTGTGAACTCTTTGCTAATAAAAACAATATTAAGCTAGTCAGACATTGTTTGGAAGTAATGTTAGTTCACTGGAGTGGGTACAGATGCCTACATTCTCCCTTTGCCTAACTAGATTGAATCTGGTTTAATTTGAAAAGGAATAGTAGCAGAAGCTATCAGCATGGCCTGTTTGCTAGCTTAAAAATGCCTCCTGTCTTTTTCCCTTGTCTACTCATTCCTGCCTGAGGCTTTGAAAGTATTCTGAATATAAATGCAAAATAATGGATAAAGAAGCTGCTTTCTTCAACAGAACTGATGTTACTGTAAGTGCTTACTCTAAGCTTCAGTGATTGGAATGTCTTTGCAAGAACTTTGGATAGAATCTTTGCAGTAAAGCTCATGGTATCTAGGTAGGTGACATTTAACTTGGTTTTTGTCTCTAACAAAAAATTAACATTTGATCATTTTATCTCTCTCAGTAACAAGTTAGTCATCAAAGTTACTTGAGAAAACAGTGTACAGTAAGAACCCAAGACTATTGGGCCTCTTCAGCTCAGTATTTTGTGTTTCTAGAATTGATATCGGCAAGGGAGAGTGAGCCAGGGCGGGGGGAGGGGGTTGGTGGAATTTTAGAAACCATGGCCATCAATCTTACCATCAGCTTTAATGATATTCCTTCACTTACTGCTTCAACATTTTTTGAAAGATGCAGTGATGGTAAAGGTTTTGTTTTTATCTGTCAACCTAAGGCTTATGGTTATAAAACTTCACCTTTATCATCACTACTATACTTAGGTTGGTTCAGGTAGAAACTAACTGTTGCCCAAGTTTATTTTCAGATTGAAGGAGCATGTATTTGTGGGGGCCTCCATTTTACTCTTTCTGAATCTCTCATTTCAAACCAGCTCCAATTGGAACTAAGAATCACATCTTTTTGCACAACATAAGCATGAAATGACCACTAGATTGCCTGTATATACTTCCTGGTCATTCCAGTTCAAGCTTTCATGGGCCTGTGGAATTAGAATGCTCCATAAAGTTCTGAGATTCCTCTCCCTCCCCTCTAGCTTGCTCCCACTCTCACCCTCTTTCCCTACCCTCCTCTATTTTTAAAACTTGTTTTGTAAGTTATTGAAAAGCCAATTATAGTTGCTGTTTTGTTTTGTTTTGCAAGAATGTAAACACACCTTATCATTAGTTTAAAAATAGTTTCTGTAAAACGCAATTAGCAAAATGGTGGTAAAAAGTGTAAAGGAAGTATCTTTCAGTTTTTCTTCTGTTTTTGTATATGAGAGCTATATAGAGACAATAACAAAGACCTTTAAAATTACCTAATGGGGGAAAAGAATGAATAGGTAGAAAAATGAAGATGTACAGTATAATAAGAAAGAACACCAGTGATGGCTAATCTTCAGTCAATAAAAGTAAGACACAGATCTCATACAAGGAGAATGGTCTATTTGTGACCACCACGAATCTCTCCACTGACCTTTAGGTCATTTCTGAATTTGATTCTTTGGAGATGGTAGAATTCTTATATTTGCCAACATACAGCATCACCAGAACAATTGTGTTTTAAAAGGGAGTTTTTGTGTAAGAACAGCTTGGGATAATTTAAAGCATCATCCAGTTTCTCAAATGCAATTGAGATTGCTCTTTCGAATGTTTTCCCTGGAGAAGAGAAGAAACGGGGGAACAAGACTGGTGTCTTCACTTATTCAAAGCTCTGATATGTAGACAAGGAATTGAAATTGTTTTAATGGATCCTAAAATATTGACCCTCAGAACAAGGAATTCTGAGTAGAAGTTGCAAGGTTTCAGGTTGATTTAAGGAAAAACTTCACAATTAAAGGCATTCAGAAGGTAAATGGATGGTGCACGAAGGCAATAGGTTCCCTCTCCTTAGAAGTCTTACTTAAATAAAACCTACTTGTTGGCGATATCACAGAGGAGATTCTTGTTCAGGTACAAGTTGGATTAGACGACCTTGGACATTCCAACGCTTACTTAGTATTCTCTGATTCATTCTTCTATTCCATTCTGAACCTAATTCATTGTCTATCTGCAGTTACCTCTGCCATATCTGTATACTAGTATATTAACAGTGGACTGGCCTTCAATCAATGAATCAATCAATAAACATTTATTATGTGCCAGACACCATGCTAAGAACTGCGGGTACAAAAAGAGGCAAAAGACAGTCCCTGCCTTCAAGGAGCTTACAATCATTAGACAACATTAAACAAATATATACAAAGTAAACTGTGTACAGGATAAATAGGAAATACTCAACAAGAGGAAGGCACTAGCATTAAGAGAAATTGGGTAAGGCTTCCTATAGAAAGTAGCATTTTTGTTCAAATGCATGTCATGGTATGAACAGTAGGAATCTTTCTTTAACTTTGAAGATCAGCATTTTGAGTAAAAGATTAACCCCTGGAAAGTAGTCACCATAGCAAGGAGACCAAAAGAATTACCACACTGCCCTAACTAGGAAACAATTGAGCTCTTTGCCAAGGAGTGTAAAAGGGAAGCCACATAGCATTTTTTTTTTTAATACAAACTCATTTTAAAAGCATGGCCGAGGAATATAGTGGAAAATTATGGGGAATACTGTCTTATAAAACAACAAAAAGCAATGGTGGAGAAAACAAATTTATAAAAGGCTTGTCATGGGATTAAACTAAGCCAGGTTGTCATGAGAGTATTCAAGAACAGTGTGCTGCACAGATAATAAGCTAGCCTGCCTTTTCAGTCACATACATTTTTTTTTCATTTTACAAGAGAAGCTTGTTACTATACCTACAACACTATATATATAAAATGGATACCTTGGGATTTTTCCAAGTGTCTCACCACTAATGAATCTTATGGAGGAGTTGACCTGGCACCGTGGAAGGAGGACTAAACTTAGAGTTTTGTGACCAAGATTCAAATACTGATGCTATTACTTCCTACTTCTGTGGCTTTGAGCAAGTCAGCTGAATCTCTCTTGGCCTCAGTTTCTTCATCTGTAAAATGAAAATAATCACTTTTTAAAGTTTAATAAAAAGTCTCTAAGGCTCCTGCCAGTTTTAAATATTTAATTTCATGATTTACAACCAGTTGTAGACAACAAATGGAGGAAAAGGCATGGATAAGATTCATTCTATACCGTGGAAGGAGTACCCATATCAGCGAGATCACAAGTCCATCCACATTACCCCCAAATGCAAAGAAACTGAGAAGAAAAAAAAAGTGAAATGTTGCAATTTGGAAATGTATGAAAGCTGGCTATGGAGTGAAGCAGCAAAAGGGACACCAGAAAGACTTTTCAGCTCCTTATAGGTTATCAAAATCCTTTTACCTTGCTGGGGCAGAGAGGGAGAGGCCCATAAAAGTGAGATCATGCAAGTATTTTTTATTGGTTTTCCTTTCCTACCTTTTTTGTCATTGGAATTTAAAAAAAAATCATTGTTCTTACATGTTCTTGCCCTTGACAGTTTAATCAGAGAAAATGTATTTCAGTCATTTGACATTTATTTATGGTAATGAAATCGATTTAGATTACGTAACCTCCTGAATCTCTTGGAGCTAATGTGCTTTCCCCTTTTGTACCTAGTAAATTTAAGTGGCGGTGTAGAAGAATGATGTTGGCAAGATAAAGGGAACCTTAGATGTACTTTGTACATGAATAATTCTGGAAAAACTGGAAATTATGAGTAAGATGCACCTCAAATTTCAGCATGATTTAGTGGCTTGTAAAAACCGTTTTGTCTCTTCTACAAAGAGAATTGTAGTTTAAATTTTATTCCAAAGCTTTTAGTTGGTCATGCTCTATTAGCTCTAAAGAGAGGCCTCATGCTGCTGCATTGCTGATTACTTCAGATGAAGCATTTATAAAATGACATGGCATTTTTTTGTAAATGCCACTAATTTTCAGTAAAAACTCATCTAAAAATGTGAAAAATAAACATTCATATTTGGGCAATTCAGTTCTGATTTTGCCATTCTTTGCATTTACCTTCCTAATTTCTTATTCTCTACACCTACCATTTATTGAATTGCACCTTAATGGTTTCACATATTCATGCAGATGTAAATATCTGAATTTTTAGAGAGCAACATTTTTGGTATTAGTTTTTACTTTCCGCCCTTGAGGGAACCACAAGAGTGTCATCAAATTGTAGGCATCTCAAATGAGGGGCAAAGAGCTCCTACAGCATAAAAAGCCTGTTTAGGGTTCCCTAATAAGGATAGCTTTTGTGTATGCACATAGCAGAAAAGCCAGATAGTGTTCTTTTGAACCATGCTAACACACACAACCTTCACTCTGAAACGTGTGCAAGCTTGGGCATGTCAGTTATTGCCCCAGTGCCTCATTTTCCCCATCTGTAAATGAGAGGGTTGGGCTAGATGACCTCTGAGATCACTTCCATCGCTAACCTGAAATGCTTATCCTTAGAATCGGACCTTTGGGTGGGAGTACAAAAAGTAGAGCTTCACGGAGTGGAAGTATAGGATGTTGGAAATCACACTAAAATGGGAGTTCGGCAAAGCCTGAGCTCACATCCTGCCTTCAGTTGTGTGACCCTAGGCAAAGTCACATAACCTCTGTAGCCTCAGTTTCCTTATTTGTAAAATAAGGGTAATGACAGCATCTACCTCAAGTGGTTGTTGTAAGGATCAAATAAGATAATAATTGTAAGGCATTTGGCAAAGTACGTGCATGGCACATAGTAAATGCTATATAAGTGTCAGCTCTCATTATTGTTATGATTAATATATTTATATTAATCTATTTAATATTAATATAATACCTGGAATATGAGCCTCACAGGCTTGTGAGGATCAGTTGAGATAAATTACATAAAGCACATTGCTTCCCTCAAATGTGTCAACTGTTATCATCATCATCGTCTTTGAAGACCACTGAAAAGTATGAACATAAACGTTTAGGGAAGGGAAAGCCCAGGGGAATTCCCCTAGACTTTGCTCAGTTCCTCTTTATATTAACATGTTATCTAACATAACAATCAGTGAGGAATGAGATTCACATCAAGCCCTAGGGCCAGGGGAGCAATAATCGATCAGGAATCCAAGGAGGAGAGGTCCCAGCGATCAGGCACATGTGAGCATTTGGCAGTGAGGAAGATGAACTTCATCCACTTTAAAATTTAGCAGATGTCTTTGCTCTTCATGAATATAAAGCTACATAAGTTTTAAGGTAGAATGGTCATTTATTCATTTATTAAATTTCTACTTTGTATAAACCTCCATGCTAGGCATTAGGTAATTTATTGTTGTTGTTCATTCATTTCAGTTGTGTCTGACTCTTTGTGACCCCTTCTGGGGTTTCCCTGGCAAAGAAAGATACTGGAGTGGTTTGCCATTTCCTTCTCCAGATCATTTTACACATGAGGAAACTGAGGCAAACAGGATTAAGTGTCTTGCCCGGAATCACACATCTAGTAAATGTATGAGGCCAGATTGGAGCTCAGGTTTTCCTGACTCCAGGCCTGGTGCTCTATCTACTGTGTCAGCTAGTTTCCCAGGTATTAGGTAAAGAACAAAGATATTTAAGATATTTTATTCTGCCCTCCTAGACTTAGCAATTTTTTTTTAAATTGAGGAGAAATGGGAATTGCTTTAGGAAATACGCAAAGACTCTAAATCTGTACAGTAATTATAACAATAATAGAATAGACTATGATAAAAACACGAGAGGTTCAAGGTACTATGAAGAACCTCATGGAGAAAAGATTATTTCTGAGTAGGGGCATCAGAGAAAAGTAGGTGGAGGAGATGCATTTGAGCTGGATTTTTGAGAAAAATTAGGATTTCAATAAAAGAAGTTTTTATGGACTGCTAAGACCTCAAAATTTCTTCATTCTCTTGCCAGGTCTTCTGTAATCATGTTTTCTTCACCATTGCTATTGTGTTTAAACAGAGATACGTGACTGCCAAGCACAGGGGCATATTATTTATTGTTTATTGTTTTGGCTTCTCCTTCAATAGTCCCTGCTTCCAGTTTGGTTGGCATGTGGTATAATAGAAACAACAATGCTCCTGCTGTTGTTATTTTCTAATGAATTTTTTTTCAAATATCAAGAATTTATTTTTTTTCTCCTTTCTGCTTCTACTCCATCCCTAACTGGGAAAAAAGGAAAAAAGAAAAAAGAAAAACAAAGACCTTGTAAACACATAAGCATAGTCAAACTAAACAAATTCTCATTTTGACCATGTCCACGTATCTCATTCTGAATATTTGTCCATTCTCACTTTGTCAGCAGATGTATGTCATTCTTCCTCATCAGTTCTCTGGAATCATGGTTGATCACCACATTAATAAGAGTTCTTAAGTGTTTCACAATTTTTTATTTTGATAATGCTGATGTTACAGTATGAATTGTTCTGATTCTGTTCACTTTGCCATGTATCAAGTCATACGAGTCTTCCCAAGTTTCTCTGAAACCATCTCTTTTTCATTTCTTAGAGCACAATAGTATCATGTTACTTTCATATACCATAATTTGTTCAGCTATTCCTCAATTTATAGTCACTCCCTTAGTTTCCAGTTCTTTGCTACTAGGGAGGAAAACGCTGCTGTAAATGTTTTTGTATTATAATGAGGGGTCTTGTTGACTTCAGACTTTATGAAAAAGCAAAGTCTTGGTTCAGACACATGTTAGCTTCATGATACCAGTTTGATCACTTAATTATATTATCATTATTTTATATTATATACAATATATCATATTATATTTTATTGTTATTGTATGTTATGATAATATAATTATTATTAGGTCATTGTGAGGAAATTTTTATGATCCTTAATGTGTTCAATAATGTGGTTTATTTTTATTTATGCATAACTCTGATATTCATCCTTCCCCTACCCAGAGCTGGTTATTTTTACATCTTCTCCTACCTTTCAACTGTGCATTCTGTAGTTGATTTGTCATTCTTTTTTCTTTCTCCCCCACTCTATTTACTCATCCAATATTCCTCAACTCTACCCCCACTCTTCAAGGCCCATCTCAATAAAAATAATAGATATAATCATACTTTAAGAATACTTTACATTAATTTTGATTATACAGTTATGCTACAAAAGATAAATTCCAAAGCAGCAATGTCTTCATAATAGCCATTACCTTCTACATGGACAGAGAATGGCAAAGACACCTGTTATATAAGAGTTTTGGTTTAGTAGAACTTGTTGTAATGAGGCTAGCAAAGCACTTTCTCTATGGACCATCTGCCAGGACATGGAAATAGCCTCATTTTATAGAACCAGATGTTATAATGGTGTTTGCAAAAGCAAGATTCTACCTGCTTCTTGATGATCCTCAATTATGGAAGGTAGCAGTAGCACAATAATCCCCAAATTATGTCTTTTTTGGCTTTTCAATGTGTTATGATGTGTTCCAGCACAGATTTACTGTGGTTTAGAGGAAGGAGGTCTATATCCAGAAGGGGAATAATAGGACTTAAATTCTAGTTCTGGTTTTGCCACTCTCTAGCTTTTAGACTCTTGATGAATTATTTAAACTTTCTCACTCTGAATTTCCTCATCACTAAAATGAAGGAAGTGGAGTAGATTCACTTCAGTTTACTTGAACAAATGTTACAAAATGCCTACAATGTCCGGGGTCCCTCCCAGCACTCAAAAGAAAACAAAACAAGACTGTGAAATCCTACCTTCCCAATAATGTTGTTTTAAAATCTAATATTCCTATATGTTTACCTTACTTGGGCACATACCACTTAGACGGGATGTTGGCCTGAGAAGGTGTGAAGTGGGGCAATAAAGCCCAGACATGGAACAATATAATTCAGTTACTAAAGTATGAGGTAACAACTGTTGTCTCAGAGAAATGTTAAGGAAACATTTATTTTTTAACTAGAAGACTCCATGGGCTGTAGAGAAAGGGAGTCTTTTTACTATCTTTTATTTTCTTTTTGCTTCTAGCAAAAGTTGTGATACTTCCAACAAGAAATTTCTGCATCATTTTCTCTTCTACATTGTGATGTTACTTCCTTATTTTTGGTGATATTTTCAACAACTCCTTCCAATGTCAGTCTAGAAGTCAATGTTAGAGATTTGTTTGATAAATTTCAAGAGATATTAGCTATATTATACTGCTAATTTAATATCCCTCTGGGCCTTTTAACAGATGCATTCACTGATTGTGAAGAGAATATTACATGAATTAAAATAAAAGTTTTACATTTGTTAATTTTTTTTAGATACAACAGCCAAGATTTAAAAATCGATTGCAGTCTAGGCCCCTCTCATCTCTCAAGTTCTCTACCATTTGGGGAGTAGGAAAACTTGACAAGAGACCAAAGCAGACATAGCATATTTCTTTTCTTTTCTTTTTTTTGGTGAGGCAGTTAGGGTTAAGTGACTTGCTCATAGTCATACAGCTAGTGAGTGTTATGTGTCAGGCTCGGTTTGAACTCAGGTCCTCCTGACTCCAGAGCCAGTGCTCTATCCACTGTACCACTTAGCTGCCCCAACATAGCATATTTCTTGGCTAGGCAGGAGGAGGGGATTGGTTCTGTGAGAATTTCAGAAACAGGAAAAAGAAACAACAAGATGGCAAATGGGATGGAGATATACTTTCTCTACATCATTTGTCCTGTCTTTGCCTGTACCTCAGTGCTCCACTAATGATAATCAAACTCAGATGAATAGTTAGAAGTTTCCCTCCTGTTTCTGTTCTAGCTGCCTGACTTCCAAACCGTGCTCTCTGATCCTAGAACTTCTCTCAGTGCTTGGGGCCCTATTGGCCTCAACCAGTCTTGCAGTCTTCTGAACATGGAACATCTTTGTAAGGCCTGCCTCTTTCTCTTTTGTTTAATTCCTCTTGTAGCTTCCATGTTGTGGATGGGCCCAGGCTAGCCTTTATTTCCCTCCCAGTCTATTTCCTTGATTCTAGACTTCTAAACCATGATATCTTATCCTAAAACTTCCTTCAGCATCTGGGTCCTTTTTGGAACCATCCATCTATACCTGTGGCCTTCTCCACATGGAACATCCCTCTGTAAGGCTCAGTCCTTTCTCCTGTTGGTGAATACCTCTTGTAGCCTCCATGTTTGGAAGGACTGAGGCTGGTTTTCATTCCTGTCCAAGGCCCTGTTCCTGGTTTCTGGATTTCAAAATAATCTCCCCTCCCCTTCATTCCTACCTTCACCCTCCTCCTTGCTTTTCACCTCCCTTTTGTGTTGTCTTTCTCCATTAGAAAGTAAGCTCCCTTAGGGCAGGAACTGTCTTTTTGCTTGTATTTTATCCCCGGCACCTGGCAGAGTGCCTGGCCTAGAGTAAGCACTTAATAAATACTCATTTCCTGTTTCCTTCCTGCCTGTCATATGTAATTATGAGCTAAAAAGCAATGATAAGATTCAGGCCCAGTGCCAGAGTTTCACCTTCCCTAACCCCAATTCAGAGAGTCCATGAATTGAAAAGCATCTGGGAACAGTGGCATATTTAGTACATTTCTTTGTGAACTCCCAAGAGGAAATTAAAATTAAAAAAAAAATGGATCCTCCATCAAACTCCTGGGTTCTGTGCCTATTTACTGGTTAGAGTAGAGATGAATGACTTCTCTCTACCAGAGGCTGTAGTCATAGCGCCATCTGCTAGAATTCTCTTTGATATTCTTTATCTCCTTTTATTGATTCTATACAAAAAAAGTAAAATTCTATACAGGATTCACATGTGTTTATTTGTTCACATGGTGGGAGGAAGGGGTGGGGGGACTCCATTGTGCTAAGGTCATATGGTTAGAACTAGTGACAAGAGACAGGATCTCTCACAGGTAGGGGCTCAGGAACTAATTATGAATTGACAAATACATGCTAACAGTACCCCTTATACTGAAGAGAGGTGTGTGGCCACTCAGAGAAGCAAAGCCAAGTGATTTAAGATGGCATACATGCTAAGAACCATGGAGAGTTTCCCACTCCTCAGTGAGGTGGAACACAGGGATAGATGAGTGAGTACAGGGCTTCTTCATTGGGGTCTTTTGGTGGATTGGATCTGGTTAGTGGCTAGGAATTTCACTTGGTAGTTGTGATGATAATTTAAAATCATCCCATGATTTTAGTTTTTGTTATTGTTTTGACTTGAAAGAGGTATACTTAAAGTATGTGTATCTATATATATCTATATACCTATATAAGTGAATAAAGTAACTAGATTTAAAAGTCAAGAAGACCTCTGTTCAGATCTTGCTTCTGATTTTAGCTGTGTAACCATTGGCAAATTACTTAACTGCTCTGAAATGTTGGCAATTATATAAGTATTACCTTCTAAGTAATAGTTCTAAGTTAATAGATGTATGAAGCTCCCCCCACAGATGAAATCACAGGTCCATGACCTCTTGTTTTGTTTTATCTTTTAAATAAGATTTTCTCTGACAAATTTCCAGTTACTATTCAATCTCCCCAGCTACACATTCCCAGAGTCCCAATTTCTTCACCAACACCCTTCAATTTAAGGTCAGAATAATATCAACTTGTAGGCAAACATCAAATAAATAGAGAGACAGAGGGGAATGGGCTTAGTGCTTTTTCTAAATTCTTTAATATTTGCCTTGAATTCTAGTTCGTTGCAAGCATGAGGTTCTTTCCTTAATTTTCAATATTGGTTCTGCAGGAAAACTTGTTAATCAGACCAAGTGAAAGGACTGAATTAATTCCTATGGATTTTTGTTGTTGCTGCTATTTATTCCAGCTCCCTAACTTGCCCTTATGTTTTATGGAATAAATACTTTAGTTTTACTTTCCATTAAGCTAAATACGTAATATGCTGGTGAGTCAGTAAAGATGAGAAATTTAATTGAAGAACCATAGATATTCTAGAGGTAGATACTTAATGGATTGTAGAGCTTAAAAAGATGCCTTATTGAACATTTAGAAAGCATTAGACAAATTGTATATCAGACAGTTGAATTTTTTCTTGCTTTAATATTTCAGGATGGCTAAAAACAAAAGTATACCAGATTACTAGGCCCTGTCTCTCTT
This sequence comes from Vombatus ursinus, assembly GCF_900497805.2. Classification (NCBI taxonomy): domain Eukaryota; kingdom Metazoa; phylum Chordata; class Mammalia; order Diprotodontia; family Vombatidae; genus Vombatus; species Vombatus ursinus. The sequence continues at coordinate 9,998,791 of NW_020954953.1, read as the reverse complement.
CCTTTCCTTCTTTCCCTTTCTTTTCTCTCTCTCCTTCCCTTCTATTTATCTCTCTCTCTTCTAGTGAGATTTTATCTCACTGAAGACCTTGCTTATTCCAAATTCTTTGATATAGTCTATTTCATAGAACATTTCCAATTCCTGTTTGCTTTTTTGGATATGTGGACTTACTCATTACTCATACCCATTACTATTTATGATCAACTGTTATGTAACTAGCAATTGGTGAAGAGGGGCTATTCTGGTAAGTGTAACCTTATGGCTACCCTGATCTTTAAGAAAAATCACTGAACTGGCTTTCCTTCTGAACCAAGACTCATACCCCTAGACCAGGAATATTTGAGGGATTGACAAATACATGTAATTCTAACCCAAGACACTTCTTAGAGACTAGAGAAGAGGTTGCCCAACCTAAGCTGTCCTAGACCTTGCCTTTTCTTCCCTCTTTTGTCATGCTGGTAATGCAGGCTTGGCCCTTCTCCTACTCTCTGCATCTGCATAATCAGATAACCCCAACATGCATACCTTATGCCAGTATGTGAATAATATATACAAAATGAACACCAGTTAGTTTTGAGAGAACATGTACTAGCTGCTGGGGGGTATCAGGGAAGGCTTCTTGTTTAAAGTGGTTCTTGAGCTGAATTTTGAAATTCAAGGAGACAGAGATTAGGAGGTAGTGAATTCCAGATATAGGAGACAACTACTCCAGAGGCACTGAGACAAAAGACGGATTGCTATGCGTGCAGAAAAATAAGTAGGTTAGTATTGCTGTATTGCAGAATTTTCAGAGGTGAGTAATGTGTAAGAAGATTGTAAAGGAAGGAAGGGAAAAGGGTTGTGAAGACATTTAAATGCTCATCAGAATAATTTATATTTGATCATGAAGCAACAGGGGGTCACTAGAGTTAACCAAGTAAGGGAAGTGACGTACTCAGAACTGCACTTTAGGAAAATTACTTTCGTGACTGTGATTAGATTAGAGCATGGAGAGACTTGAAGCAGGGAGATCAAATTGAACGATATTGCAATTTTCCAGGTAGGAGGTGATAACGGCTTTAACTGGAGTTATGATTGTGTGAGTGAAGAGAAAGGGTACATATGAAAGATGTTGTGGAAAAAGAAATAATATTTGGCTATGCAGACTGAGAGAAAGTGGGAGATCAAGGAGATAACTTGGGAGACTGAGGATTTAGATTTCTCAGTATTAAGTATGTTGTAGGGCTAGTGAGTCTGTAGCTGATGATATATTTCTATTTCAACCTCCTCTTGGATGAGACATGCAATCCACATTCTTCTGTAACACCTACTAATTTATACTTAAACCTGGAAAATGTTATAGTTATCTGTGGGTAGCTAGGTGATACAGTGGATAAAGTGCTGGGCCTGGAGTCCAGAAAGACTCACTTCTTGAGTTCAAATCTGGCCTCAGAAACTTAGTAGCTGTGTAAACCCTGGGCAAGTCTCTTAACCATGTTTACCTCAGTTTCCTCATCTGTAAAATGAGCCAGACAAGGAAATGGCAAACCACTCCAGTGTCTTTGCCAAGGAAACCCCAAATAGGATCACGAAGAGTTGGATGTGACTAAAACGAATGAACAATAACATCTATAAGTAGGATTGGACCTATTTCTTTGGTATAAATAATAATGATAATAAATAATAATAATAAATAATTTTTATGAAGTCCTTTAGTTTTGTGAGATCCTTTAACTATGCATTTGATCTTGACAGCAAGCCTGTGAAGTAGGTGCTATTATTATCCCCATTCTAGAGATAAGAGAACTGAGGCACATAAGGGCTAATGACTTGGCCAGCATGTGTCAGAGTCAGCACTTGGACCCAGGTCCTCCTGACTCTGAGAACTATTCTCTAGACCACACTGCCTCTTTATCTGTCTTTATCAGCATAATCAGATTATTGACAAGTTGAACTCCCAGGTGGCTCTGCTGCCCCTGACCTGATCCTGTTCATTAGTAAAGCTAATTCTGTTCTATACTCACTCTAAAAGTTAGGGTGCTTCATAATCAGCTTTTGAACCCCTATCCTAATGAAAACAGAAGTACTGGGAAAGCAGTATATTTTCTGTGCTTCTCAGAAAGTTTAACCTCTAACTTTAAACTCAGTTTAACCTCTTTGAATGGGCCATGTTGGATTACTTGATAAAAGGGGAGGAGAAGGATGGTTGGTGTATGTGTTCCAATGAGAATCAGCTTTGTAACCCCTATCCTAACAGAAATCATACCTTTCCCCAAACTCACAATATTTTACTAAGCCCTAATCATGGATTCCATAATGGAGTTGATTCCTCACAAAAACAGGCTGGCTTGCTTAGATCTGAACATTTAACTTTTGTCATAGAATCAATAACAATAAAACATCAACCATGAGGATTTAGATACTACCACAACCACCACCACCACCACTCCCAGACCTAGGTAGCTCTTAGATGGTACATGCTCTAAACCCAGAAATTTTTGCTAATTCATAGTTCACTTTCCTTATTTCCCCATGGCCAGTCCTCCTGTGAATTGACGTAAGTGTGTAGACATTACTATAACAAATTATAGTTGATTCTCACATTTAGTAGGATTGTTCATTGGGAGAAGACCCAGGACATCTAGATGCAGGGCTGTATGCTTCTGGCATGGGGACATGGTCTTGGGAGTTGGTGCAAACTGAAACCCACTCTGCTAGTTAATACTTTGGTATTTGCACTCCTACCCGGAGACCCCTTGGCTTCACAAAGTTGAGGATAACCAGAAAGAACATGAAGAACTTTGGACAAGCACTCAGGTTTTTTTTCTGGGAGAGCCATTGGTGGACTCTGCTAAGAAATACTATTTTTTATTCTTCTGAATTTTAGAGTGATAAAAGTTCTACTGATTATCAAGTCACAAGAATGGCAATGTTGAGGTCAGAAAAACCCAAAGATCAGTGGATTTCTGATGGGTGTGTGTGTGTGTGTTCTCTCCTTATGAAGTAAAAGTGTGATAAGGTTTAAGGGCAAGGTAGAATAGCCATTTAAGTCAGATTAGGTCAGTTGTTCAGAGGGAAGAGTTTCTATCTGACAGGGGCTTTACCCTTTCTATAATCACCTAGTGTTTGGCTATGCCTGTATTCAGCTGTAGTGCCTTTTCTGTATTTTTTTCCCCAATAAAACCCAGAAGAACTACCCAGACACAATTAAGGATTATTCTTTCCACAGTTTCCATAACCTTGGGCCTCATCTGTGCTAACGAGTGAAATGTGTGAAGCTCTAACTATCATTAAAGCTGAAACTAAATTTTAAAAAATAAATAAGACCTCTCCACCATTGCTAGCAGACGAGTCACAGGTTGCCTTGGAATGTCTCTCTTAATTGGCAGAGTGAGCCGCCCTCATGCTTCAACATGCAGACTTGGTTTGGTTTATTTTAATGCTCTTTCAATGTTGAAGCTATCAATTTGAACAGAGCTGTTGTAATACAATGCTGAGGGAAAAACAGAATCATAACAAGGGATAGCTAACTACTTATGCTTTTAAAAAAAATTGTGATTTCCTCTGTTATACTTCCTTGATTCTAGGTGGTGTAGTGGATAGAGAGCTGGGCCTGGAGTCAGGAATATCTAAGTTCAAATCCAGTCTCAACTACTCACTAGCTTTGTGACCCTAGGCAAATCAGTTAACCTCTGTTTGCCTCAGTTTCCTTAACTCTATCCCTATTGCCTCAAATGGGAATAACAGCAGATCACGTACACATAAATCCAGATAATATTCATGAAGTGTTTAGCATGGTTCTAAGCGCATAGTAGGTACTATAGGAATGCATATTCCTTTTGTTCCTCCTGGTGGTCCCCTTGATGCTAAAAATGATAAATCAGTTCAGGTTGTTCATCAGAGGAGGGCTTTTGATTTCAGTGGTATTGCTAAGCCTGGGAATTTTATTCCCAGGATAACTCTCATCCATTTCCAGTGGATAAAACCCTGACCAATGAAATTATGCACCCATTAGCAGGCAGCTAAGCTTGTCCTGTCATTGGTGCTACCCACTGCCTTAATGAACTTTTCCTTAAGCCTGAGTTTCAAGCTCCTAAAAGGGAGGTAAGAAAAAGGGGGAGGGGAAGAAATCCAGAAAATGTCAAAAAAGACCAAGGCATTTTGAAGACTAAGGGAGAGGAAATTTGGCTGCTATATAAAGGAAAAGAGATTCTTTCCTTCTGAGAGAGAATTGAGACAAGTCTCTTATTCTGAGTTGAATTATAACAGATATGTACCCCTTAAGTAACTCTTCGAAGACTAGAAGTGGCAGGACAGGTTCTAACCTGCAGTGGTAGGACTTAATCATCCAGGAGTTTCTTATATCAATGAAATAAATCATAGATCCAGTTCGTATGCCTATATACTCCTTTACCTTCTGAAGACAGTTTTCTAAAAAGAAAAGAAAAGGTAGTGGACTTGGAGAACTATATGAGATGGCAGGAACATCATTAGTGGGTTGTGATGTATGGCCTCACATTTTGTGCATTACTTGGAACTGATTCAAGACGCTTCAGATTACAGAAAGCACTCTCATCCCCTAATGCCATGATGTATGTAGCCCATGTAACCAAGCACGTCCATAAAACTGTCATCACGCTAAAATTGATGTGCCCCTTGATAGGGGTGTTTCTTGTCTGGGGATGATTGGGAAAAATTTTAGTAAAAGATATTTTGTCCTCCTAGCAAGGAAATAAAAAAACCCCTAATAGTTATTACTCACAGAACTTAGAACTTGAAATTTAGGGAGGGGCAATATTAACCTTAATTATATGGTATTTGGGGCTTATAAAGAACTTTGCATCCATTTCCTTCAGTACATCTATTAGATGCCTATTATGTTGAGGGATAGAAAAAAAAGTATATAGGGCCTAATATATGCCAAGCACTTTTTTTTTTGGTGTTTTTAAATACATATTATCTCATTTAATCCTCACAACCACCCTACTATTATTATCCTCATTTTACATGAGGAAACTGAGACGAACAGAGGTTAAATGACTTGCCCAGAATCACATAGCTAGGAAGTATCTGAAGCCAAATTTGAACTCAGGACTTCTGAACTCTGGATCCTACTCACTATCCACCGCACCACTGGCTGCCACAATACAAAGCAATACAAGGCACTTAGGCACCTTTCCATTCAATTCAATGTATTAGGTCCCTATTAAATGAGAGGGAGGGAAAAAAGCTTTTAAGTCACACTTACCATGTGCCAGGCACTATACTTTTTACAAATATCGCCTCATTTGACCCTCACTATAACCCTGTGAGGTGGAGGCTTTTATTATCCTCATTTTACATTTGGGTAAATTCACGCAAACAGATTTTTTTTTTATGACTTGCCCAAAGTCAAATAGCAAATAAATATTTGAGGCAGAATTTAAACTCAAGTCTTTCTACCTCCAAGGTCAGTCTTCTATCAATACTGCCACGTAACTTCTCACTAAAGAAGCGATTGAGAGCTGAAGTTAACATTACCAGAATCACACAGCCAGTATGTAACAGAAATAACCTCTTTTCCCTATGCCAAGCTCCCTCTCGTAGGAAGAAACATTCAACCTGGGTCCTAGACAAGTCTGAAACCCTTTCAATTATACTGTGTTGTTACCAGAATAAGCAGGCTCTTCCACCACCACCTCACCTTAGCATCAATATCCACAAACTTTAACATCATTTTTGCCTTTATTACTTACCTGCAGAAGAATCATCATTATGATTTATCAGTCCTTGTGTACATTTGTGCTGCATTAATTATGTCCAGATTTAGTAACTATACATAGGTAGTCTTTTTCAATTAAAAACTTCATTTAGGAATACTTTTTATTTCATGTGTTCTAAAAATATTCTAAAATGCCTCTGGGAACATATCTTTCTTCTATGCTTACAGATATGTAGTTTTGAAGGTAGGTAATCAATCATTAACCATGTCAAATGAAAAAGCATGGTTTTTTGGTTTGTTTGTTTTTTTTACCAGTCTGTGTCTATTAGTGTAATCTTGGACAAGAAAAATAACTGCAGGTGGTGTTGTTAGGGTTTGGGGTTTGTTTCTGTTTTTGTTTTTAAGTGTGACTATATTGGGTTTCTTTTTTCTGGGCTTGCTTTGTTCTTTAAAAAAAGTCAAGGCCTGTCCTTGAAGAATTAGAAATCTAATAAACAGGTATACTGATTTTACTGCTTAATTTGATCTATTTTGAGATTAGAGATTAAATTGTAGTATTTAAACATGTTAGAGGGGGCAGTAAGGTGGTGCTGTGGATAAAACTCTGACCTTGAAGTCTGGAGGACCTGAGTTCAAATCCAGTCTCAGACCAGACACTTGACACTTACTAGCTGTGTGACCCTGGGCAAATCACTTAACCCTGATGGCCTCACCAAAAAGAAAAAAAAAAGCATGTTATGTCCAAGGGCCAACATTATTGCAGGAAAGAGAGTTGCTAACAACTCTTTTTAGATTGGAAGAAACACTTCCATCAGATCTATCATCATTTCCAAATGCCTTGTCCTTGTGCCCATCCCTCACTAAAGCAGCAGCACTGGCTGTCTGCTTGATTACCCACATTGTAAGCAATGTTTTTTTGATACCATATGACTAATGTATTGGAAGGCCAGATTATGAGAGTGGGTAGAAAATAGGCCAGGACTACCTGAGCAAAAACATACTGCTGGTTGGTACCTACAAACCAGGTTGTGGATGCTGAGGAAAGCATGGCCCCACCCAGTCAATCTTTTTTGGCTAGATAATAACAGATTTGTTAAAGAACCTTTGGAAATTCATCATCACCACCTCTACTCCACCTCTCCAAAAAATCTCTCTCCTCGATAAGGTATATGTCAACTTCCTATTCTATTTACTACCATTTGCATAGAGCTTCTAAAGGAATATTCCCTTTTACCTGTTTTAAGGCAGAATTTTCTTGTTTTAAGCCACCTAACATGACCAATAAATAAGGGCTCCATCTTTCTGCATTGGATCATGGACTCAGGGCTCAAAATGTCATGTAGGTCAAGCCTCTCATTTTCCAGATGAGGAACCTGAAGTCTAAAAAGGTAACTTGCCCAGGGCCTCGCAGGTAGTAAGTCACAGAATATGAATTTGAAATCACGTCATCTGCCTCCAGATCTAGCATTCTTCCAAGTGTATCTGGTTATCTTTATCTTTAATCTTGTTCTCTAACTCTAGAGAGAGAAGAATAATAAAAAGGGAGAAAGTAGTATGATCCCTTTTAGAATGTGGGTTTCAGGAACAACCAGCTTTAAAATATTAAGAAAAATATGATGATATTAAAAACTAAGAAGTGAGCTTTACCCTATAGCCATTTTGTTCTCTATAGAATATAAGAACTTTTGGAGGTCTTGGGATTTAGGGCTTGTAATTCCTACAGGGAGCAAGAAGGAGTTTTTCTTCCTTGATAGGACCCTGCACGATTGATCAGAAGAATAATAGCTTTACTATTATTTTCTTTATGATTTTTGTTGTTGTTGCTTCCCTCTGAAGCATGAGCCCCCACCAGAGGCAGCATACCAGGCTTAATGGACCAAGAGTATGATCTGAAGCGGTGTGTGTTCAGTTTATATTCATTTGGCAATGAGAAAAGTGTTTTCATGTTAACATGTTATGTTACTTTTGAAAACAAACACCTTGGCTTAAGTAGAGACTCCCCTTGTTGTTTAGTTACTCATAAAATCATTTTCAACTGTTGTTTCCATGAAAGTTTGAAGTCTCATTTTATAAATTGTCTTTAGCCTTTTTATTAGAATTGGTTACAGCTGTTGGCTCCACTAATGGATTTTATGTGTTTCTGTTGGTATCCCAAAACTAAATTACTGTAACTAATGTACCACTAGAACATTCTATAGCTATCTGTTACTGACTGAAAACAAAAAGGAACTAAAGTCTAAAGTCAAAATACTAACACTTCTGTCTCCTATAAAGCGGGAGCGAGAAAACAGTGCTAATTTGTATAGGGCACCATGCTGTAGGAAGGGTGTTGTCATAAGTATGTACTTGTGCAAATAAAAAGCTCGAATTGAAGAGTCACTTTTAGTGACATAGAATGTAACATTCTGCAAAAAATCTAAGTGACCACTCAATTAGTTGATTGACCTCTAAGCAATATAGATTTCCTATTTTTTTCATTGCCTTCATTGGCATAATGATGATTGAAACTCATGCATTTAATATTACTGTGCAGCTGGATACAGTTTTTTATTTGGTCAGCAAAGATGTTTTCCTTTGTGAAAACCATTCTCTCTTGTTCTCCTCACTTCCTTATTTATTTATTTGTTTGTTTGTTTGTTTCTTTCTTTCTTTATTTGGATACCTTTTAGTTGATTGGCAGAAGCATTGCAGCTCTATTGAAGCATTAGGAAAATAATGGCCACCCCTATCACTAGTTTAGAAAACAGTAATAGATGATGAAAGAACATTGTATTCCAGCTCAAACAGCAGTGGAATAATATGCCCATGTACACAAGGGCTTTATTGAAACGGGAGAAAAACAGGAACTGTTTGATTTGGATTTGTTTTCTCCAAACATACAGTATGATTTAAAAAGAAAGAAAGAAATATCTCCCCTACAGTTCCAGTATTTGCCCATCACCTATAAAGATGAACAATAACATTGGAAGTCACATTTGTGATATTTCTCAGGATGTGCTAAATAATAGAATCACTGGGTTTGAGTGAGGGACTCCTATTATTTGCAACTATTCTGCAGGGAGGAAAACAACATTTTAATGAAAACCTTTTAGTCCTATTCATTTCTATGTATTTAAATGCATAGAAGAGTATGCATGCATATATTGTGATATGTATCGCTTTGCAGAAAGGCTAAAGAAAGTTGTACTAACATATGAACCAGAAAGAAATTATTGTACTTTTTCAGGAATTGGGGGTGTGAACAGTCTAATGTAAGTAGTTTGTAGAATAATGGGTTTTAGAGCTAGACAGTATCCAAGAAGAGTAGAGTTCAAATTCTGCTCTAAACACTTAGTGATGTTAGACAATTCACATCACCTACCTGAACCTCAATTTCCTCATCTGTAAAGTGGAAATAAACAATTGTACCCTCCTTACAAGATTGTCATAAAGATCAAATGGGATGATATGGGTAAAGTGCTTCACAACCTTAAAGAAAGGTCTAAATGTTAGTTGTTACTACTTCTGTTACTACCCTAGAGAGGGGTCTACTTCTCATTTGACAGGTGAGGAAACTGAGGTCTGAAAAGCTAAAATGGCCTTCTCAAGGTTGTATAGGTAAGAAGTGGCCAAGCTAAAATTCCAATCCAGATCTCCTGCCCCAAGAACCAAGGTACTCTTCACCATACCGCATTGTGTCACGTCTCAAAGGCTGTCTCATATTTATAAGGGCAGTAGTAGATGCCCTTTATGGACTTGTCCATGTGTCCTTGAACAGAATCCAGGAATTCTGGGTTTTTTTACCTTGCTCATTAATTCACAAATGTGGACCTGATAACAGATTGCATTCACGTCTGTCATTTAAGAAGTAACCTGGCTACCTTCAGAGATGCTCATCACTGTGCCCTGGGCTCTAGGGTCATGAATTTTTCACCTGCAGCAACTCACAAATACCATCAACTAAAGCAGTAAGAGGTTACAGGCTGCATTAGTGGATTAACACATCACTGGGTGTGCTAAACATTAGAATCCATGAATTTGGTTGAGATACCCTTATTTCCACATTTGCTTTGCATGAGAAAAAAAAAAATTGGGGTATGGGGGAAGGAGGGGAGAACTTTACTATCTGACCTTACAGAGTGTTTCCAATACAATCAGTCTTTGAGTCACTGAAGCATTACTCCATTCACTTCTACATGTTTCCTTTTTTCTTTTTTTTTTTTAAGTGAAGCAGCTATTTTCAGACATAAAAGAGAAGGACTGATGTCTGTCTTAGACTATAAATAGAAGTACTGTAGCAGAAGTGGGGAAAGGGTAGGATTCAATGTAGAAAAAAAACCCAAAACTTAGCTAGTATTCAGTCATCTATGCCAGTGGAGGGAGTAGCACAAAAAGAATAGAGAATAATAGATCATTTAGGTCATTCAATTAAACAAGCATTTATTATACACCTGTTGTATACCAGGTACTGTGCTGGGAGTATAAGGACTAAAATGAAAGTAATCCTTGCCTTTAAGGAGCTTATATTCCATGGGGAGGAAATACCATGGACACAGATGAGTGAACATAAAATAAATACATAGACAGTTATATATTTATTTACATATATGTGTGTGTGTATATAAACCTATAATATACATATATTTAACATATATTACAGTATACATATGTATTAAAGACAAAGTTCTTTGAGGGCACTAGCGGTTTGGGGGCTCAAGATCAGGCCTTTGCTAAGTAGTAGAACTGGGCCTGAGCCTTTAATGGACCCTCAGATTCCAAGAGTTGGAGGTGAAGAAGGAGAGAATTTCAGACCCAAGGAAATGCCTTGGCAAAGGTAAAGAGACAAGAGACAGGTTGTCACATGAGGCAAATAGCCCAGTTTGACTGGAATATAAAACATGTGAGAGAGAGTGATGTAAAATCAATCTGCAAAGATAGGTTGGAGCCAGATTGTGAAAGGTTAAATGCCATGCAGAAGAGTTCCTGTTTTACCCTAGAGGAAACTGGGAGTCATTGATGCTTCTTGAGCAGGGGAGTAACACAGCCAAACCTATGCTTTAGACATATCAGTGTGGCAGCTATGTGGAGGGTAGGAGGCAGGAAGATCAATTAGAAGGCTGTTGCAAGAATTCAGACAAAAGCTGTTTTGTCTGAATGCTGAGAGCATAGACTGGGTCATATTTTGAATAGTCAGGAACCAATATAAGAAATATTGTATAGAGGAGTCAGGAGGGATAGGAAATAAGAGATACACACAAACACAAAAACAAAGATCAGGAGTAGAATTTGTTAGGGAAAGTATATGTCTATTTATGTCTATATGTGTATGTATATATCTATATCTAAATATATCCACACTTGATTATAGCCTTTGGGGGGGGAAAGGGGGGGAAAAGAACAAAGTAAAAAGTGTAGAGCAGAGAACAAAAGAAAACTTACAAGGAAGCAAAGAAAAGATGGACAGTTTTCAACACAACATGCAGTATTTATTATATAGGTTTTCTTGAAATGGAAATTTATTGTTATATGCTTTGAATCCTCTCTTAGGTTCTGCTGTGCACATGACATGCTTTTTTTCTTTTCTTATTTTGTATTTAAGTTTTAATATTTAAGTTTATGTTTCTTTTCCTTTTCTTTATTGTGTATTTAAGTTTTAGTATTTAAGTCTAAAGTTTTAAAAATGGGGAAAAAAAGGAATATTGTGGAGCTAGAAGTGACAAAACTTGACAACGAGTTGGATATGGAGGGTGAGGCAGAGAAAAAAGTGTAAAGGAGACATTGAGGTTGTTAAGTCTGGGTGACTGGAAGGATTGGGGCATCCTCAATAGGAATGAGGAAATCAGGGGCAGCTAGATGGCACAGTGGATAGAACATGGGCCTTGGAGTCAGGAGAACCTGAGTTCAAATGTGACCTCAGACACTTAGTAGCTGTATGACCCTGAGCAAGTTACTTAACCCCTACCCCGAAAAAAATGAATGAGAAAGTTAGAAACCAAACTGAGTTTCTGTTCATGCAGTGGGGTTGAGGAGGAGAGGGATAATGGATTCTGTTTGAAACATGTGGATTTTGAGATGTTTATGGTATATCTAAGTGGAAATGTTCAGAAGCTACCTGGTAATGGTGTGGAGCTCAAGAGAGAGATGAGGGCTGTCTTTGTAGATTTGAGAGTCATCTGCATTGATATGCTGCTTTAATCCGCGGGAGCTGAGGATGTCACCATAAGATTTTGGAATGAATTGTTTTTACTTCATTTTAGGATGGAATGGCCACCATTCTGATAATTAAATACTTTAACCAGAACAACAAAGTCTCATTTTAACTACTTGAACCAGAAGGAATGAGCACACTTCCCAGCTTCTCAGATCTGATCAATATTCACCTCCTCCCTGCTGTCTACTTCATTTTAATAGTCTATGTGCAGCATCATCTCTCAGACTGTTCACTGCATGCGTACATTCTCTTTAGCTGCCTTACATTCTTCATGTCTATGACTAGTAGGAAAAATAATGAAATGTTTTGGGTTGTAAGGTCTTTTCTACAGTCTGAGCAAGCAAGAAGATGCCAACTCAACTCCTTCAAACCTTATTTTCTTATCTTCTGTCTTTGCCTGGCTGCAGGGCATATATATAATGAGAGTCAACAGCAAGTGAGAAACTCAGTAGAGCTTGGAGGCTTAAAGATCTGTACTAGGTGACCTGTTTCCTAGGTAATTGAGAATTGACTGTTTAAATCACAATATTTTCGTTAAAATTTTCACGTTTACTGATACAAAAGAAATGCTAAGGGTAATTTCCAGTCAGCTTCCATTTCTGCAAATTGTAGTGTTTTTGTATTATATTATTGAATAACTTTACCAGTGACCTAGATAAGGGAATTGAGACTATGTTAATTAAATAGATTCACAACCATTGGACTGTGAGCTCCTTGAGGGCAGGGATGGTCTTTTGCCTCTTTTTGTATCCTCAGCACTTAGCACAGTTCCTAGTGCATTGTAAGCTCTCAATAAATCTATGCTCCCTCCCACAAGGCATTTTGCTAGTCCATTGGGATACAAAGACAAAAACAAATGGGGACTGGGATTTTTTTTGTTTGTTTATTTGTTTGTTTGTTTTTATTTTTGCCTTTCTTTCTATCCTCAGAGCTTAGCAGAGTGCCTGGGTACTTAATAAATGTTTATTGACTGCTCTCTCGGGAGGAGTTAATTGGCTACAGGATAGAATTCTAGACTTGGAGGCAAAAAGATGCTTTCAAATCTTTCCTGTGACGCTTCCTGTGTGATGCTTAGCAAGTCACATAACTCCTCAGACTCATTTTCCTTATCCTACCTCAGAGAGCTGTTGTTTGAATCAAATTAGATAAGATATGTAAAGCACTTTGCAGACCTTAAAGTATGATGTTAATGATAGTTGTTAACATTAATGAGATTACATTCTGTGATACAACATGTATATAAACTTATAGTAAAAGGAGAATTGAGGAAGGAGTGAGCACTCATAAGTGGGAGGATCAGAGAGGTCTTCACGGAGGAAGGGGCACCTGAATGAACTTTGAAATAAGATGAGAATTCTAGGAAGTAGAGATGAGGAAAATCATGTATTCTTGGCTTAAGAGGATAATTTCTATGAGTGCCCCAGAGAGGAGGTGGAATATCACTCAAAAAACATGTATTAATGGGCCATACACTGTGCTGCATTCTGGGGACACAAAGAAAGGGAAAAAACAAAACAAAACAAAACAATTTCTTCTCTCAATAGCAGTTATGTGGTGCAATGGATAGAGTTCCAGACCTAGAGTCAGGAAGACCTGAGTTCAAATCTCACTCTCTTTTTATTTTTTTCTCAATTACATATAAACAGATTTTTAACATTCTCCAAATTTTCTCCCTCCCTTCCCTCACCTTCCCTTGAGAAGGCAAGCAGTTTGATATAGGTAATCCTGGTACAATCATCTAAAACGTATTACCAATTTAGTCATGTTGCAAAAGAAAACAGACCAAAAAAAAAAAAAAAACAAAACCCAAGAATAATAAAGGAAGTTTAAAAAGTATGCCTCAATCTGCGTGCAGACTCCATCACCATCAATTCTTTTTCTGGAGGTGGATAACATTTTTTCATCATAAATCCTTTGAAATTGTCTTGGATCACTGTATTGCTGAGAATAGCAAAGTCATTCACAGTTAATCATTGTACAGTATTGCTGTTACCGTGTACAGTGTTCTCTTGGTTCTGCTCATTTCACTTTGCATCAGTTCATATAAGTCTTCCCAGGTTTTTCTGACTGTATCCTGCTTGTCAGTTCTTATAGTACAATAGTATTTCATCACAATTATATACCACAACTTGTTCAACCATTCCCCAATTGATGGACATTCCCTCAGTTTCCAATTATTTGTTACTACAAAAAGAGCTGCTATAAACATTTCTATACATATATAATTTTATACTCTTATTACCTGCTTGACCCTGGACAAGTTACTTAACCTCTGTTTGCCTTACTTTCCTCATCTGTAAAAGGGAGAGAATAATAGCACCCCCCAGGGTTGTTGTTAAGATCAAATGGGATAATAATTTCAAAGCTCTTAGCATAGTGCCTGGCACACAGGAAGCAATATATAAATGTTAGCTATTATTATTATCATTATCATTATCATTACTATTATTATTAATCAGCTCATAGTCTAATGGGAGAGATAAAATACAAAAATATTTGCAAATAATACATATGTATATACATATACATATAGGACACACTGGAAATAATCACCAGAGCACTATTATTAAGGTAAATTGAGAAAGGCTCTTTTGAAGAAGGTGAGATTATAGCTTGGGCTTGAAAGAAGCCAAGGATTCCAGGAGATGGAAATGATGAGGGAGAGAATTCTCAACATGGACAGTCAGTGTCATAGCCCAGAGTGGGGCAGTGGGATATCTTATTCATGGAATAGCAATTAATGAATATTAAGGTCAGTGTTACCTGATTCCAGAGTGTGGGGGGCTCAGAGGAGAAGTAAGAAGTAAGAATACTAGAAAATTAGGAAAAGGTCAGGTTGTGAAGGGCTTTGAATGCCAAGCAGAGATTTCATATTTGGATATAATAGGGACCTACTGGAAATTATTGAATAGAGGGTGTCATGGTCAGATCTCTTTAGAAAGATCAAGTAGATAGCTAAGTAGAGGATGGGCTGGGGTGGGGAGAATGTGGGGAAACTTGAGGCAAGGAGAACAACCAGCAAGGTATGGCAAGAGTCCAGGTGTGAGGTGATGAGGGCCTGTACCAGGATGATGGCAGTGTCAGATGAGAGAAGGGGGTATATATGAAACCTATTAGGAAGGTAAACTTAACGGAACTTAACAATAGATTAGAAAAGGGAGAAGGCAGTGAGAGAGGGTATAGAGTTGAGAGTGATACTTAGGTTGTGAGCCTGGGTGACTGGGAGGATGGTGGTACCCTCAACAGAAATAGGGAAATTAGGAAGAGGAGAGGGCTTGGTGAGTAGAAGGTTAAGACAATGAGTTTTAGTTTGGGACATGTTGAGTTTAAGATGCCTGTGAGACGTCCAGTTCAAGATGTTCAGTAAGTGGTTGGAAATATTAGGAGAAATGTTAGAGCTGATTGATCTAGAACATCAGCATAAGAAGAAAACTACATTCATCCATGGGAATTGATAGTAAGCATTTATTTCGTACCTATTATTTCCCAGATACTATATACTAAGGGCTAGGAATACAAAAACAGGAAAAGGAGACAGCCCCTACTCTCAAGGAACTCACTCAGAGCAAGAGAACCCCCATTAGAGCTAATGAGATCTCCAAGCAGAATAGTATAGAGGGTAAAAAAGAAGAGGTCGAAGACAAGTCCTTGTGTTGGAGAGCACCCATAGTTAGGGGATGCAACCTGCATGTAAACCTAACAGAGGAGCTATCCAACAGGTAGGAGAAGAAGCAGGAGAAAGCAGTGTCATGGAAACCTAAAGAGAAAAAAAATATCAGAGAAGAGGGTGATCAACAAGGTCACAGGCTACAAAAAGTCAGCAAGAAAGAGGATTGAGAAAAAGGACATTAGATTTGACAATTAAGAGATCTTTGGTGTCTAGTGTTTGGTGCAGAGAATAGCTAATCTTCTGGTTTGACTGTAATTTAGAGTTCGTGGAAGAAACTAATATAAAGGTTGGCCTCTCTGCTGTCTGCTACCAAATCTGGTGGTTCCCATTCATGTTCTGTCACTTAGCCAGAACCAAGCACCTTACCCCCTCAGGAAAGGAAGATGAATATTAACAGGAAGTGCCTTCCTCTCCTTACACCACAGTCGTGGCATGACCTGTAACAGGGACAACAGCAAGCTTTCACTAGTGGCTAGGACTCTTCTTCCAATAGGAAGTTTTTTAATATCTTTAATTACACTTAGTGAAAGTAAGACAGGAGTACTGTTTTAATCTCCTAGATGGTCTTACGGATTAAAATTAGATTTATACATTTGCATAATAAAAGTAATGTTGTGAAAGAAAGCATTTCGAGTATGTGAGAGATAATTGCATTTGTATGCGTTGCCTTGGGGCAGCCCTTATTGGATTGAGCTCAGCACTAGACATTATACCACTGAGCATTTTGCATTTTTATGTAGCAGTGCAATAGAATTTAAATTTTATGCACAATTAGTCTCGTATTGATGTATAGTTTGTAGGTAGGTTTAGGCAATAAAGCTGAGAGTAAGCCTCTGGTGTAATTTTTTTTCTTTTTTTTTTTTAGTTTTTGAAGGGGAGGAGAAAGTAAAGGAGTAAAAGAGAGCAGTGAGAAGATTTAGGCAAGTACAAAAAGTGGGGGGGGGGGGATTTTTTTTTTAAGTGGGAACAGTCACCTGCCAAGATTTGCATCATTTTCCAGGCAAATCACCAGCATTCCTTGTACATTTCTCATGGAAGCCATTCATATACCCAGGCTGCTAGATTAGGGAGAGGCAAAAGATTCTTAAGCAAAATAATTTCTTTTTTCACAGCAATGGATAAGAAATGGAAGTTGTAGTTAGGGAACTAGCTGGCACAGGGTATAAAATAGGACTCTGGTCTGTGCACCATGTATACTAATAGCCAAAATATATGTAGCAATTTGCTTGAACACATGTAGTAAAACCACAAGTAATATTAATATGGCAGATTGTTACTAATAAGGATTCACTGCTTTGTCCATTTATAATTCCATGAATAAACCTTCTTTAAAGGTTTATTCAGAACATCAGTCACCAACACCGTTACCTGTTGTGTTAGATAAGGTGTTTTTTTTTAAGCATCCTAATACTCTATGATTAAAAACCATTTTTTCTTTGGCAGCTTCGTGACATAATGGATAGAGTACTGAACTTGGAGTTAGGAAGACCTGATTTCAAATCTTACCATAGACATTTACTAACTATATGATCCTGAGCAAGTCACCTAACCTTTCTACCTAATGGGATAATAATAGCACCTCCTCACAGGGATGTTGTGACTATAAAGTGACATAGCATATGTAAAGCAATTTGCAAATATTAGAGCATTCTATAAATGCTAGCTATTAGTATTATCTTTTGTTGAAATTAATTTGTGGTCTTATAGAGTCTGTATTAAAGTGAGGTATATACAATATCTAACCAGTATGTGTAAAGTCAATAGTGAATGTCAAATCATTCAAAATTCTTAGTGGTTCTTTGACTCTTAAACCAGTCAATGAGATGTCTTTGTTTTGTTTTACCAGATAAAAAATGGGACATAACCCTACAGATATTGTGGGTACCTATTAATGTTGCTAAACTCCTGTATCATGACAACAGCTGTGAATTGTCATCTAGTAATAGTGGGAAAAGATTTTTCCATACCAGAATGGCTTACCATGCTAGAGTTATTCATTTCATCTCTCTTTTTGAGAAATACAGGTGGGTAACCATAAAATGGTTATATTCTTGTTCCCCAAGAAGGTTTCTCACATTTTGAAATAATTTCTTTTAAAAATTGAAGGTGTAGTGGATAGAGTGCCAGACCTGGAGTCAGGAAGACTTGAGTTCAAATCAGGCCTCAGACACTTACTAGCTATATTGATCCTGGGCAAGTCATTTAACCCTGTTTGCCCTTATTTTCCTCAACTGTAAAATGAGCTGGGGAAGGAAATGGCAAACCATTCCAGAATCTTTGCCAAGAAAACCCCAAATGGGGTTACAGAGAGTCAGACATGACTGAAAAAAGATTGATATGGTTTGTATTATTGAAGAGTTTGTAAAAGCTTGGTGAGTTAGTAGGTCTGCCATGGAATCTTCATTAATGATATTTGCTTCATATAGCTGAATGGCTATAAATATTTAGAGTTCTAATTGGATAGCTATATAGGAGTTGTAGTAATTGAAACTATTTTAGCAGCATAGCTTCTGTGGTCGATATATCAGTCTGGTTATCTTCAGGGTTGTTCATGATTACATGACTTTCCACATTCCAGACTGGGCAAGATTCTGTAATGTCAGGCCTCTTAATGTGGTGTCTAGGAGTAGCAGGCTGTTCTATTATTCTTTTTCCATGCTCTCTAATTAGACAATAACAGGTATTTTAAAGTTTGGGTTATTTGGGTTGTTTTTGGGTTTTTTTTGCTTGTTTGTTTATTTGTTTCTTTTATTGTTTCTTTTGCCTTTTACTAAAAAGTTGTAATTCAAAATATTCTACCTGGGCTTGTCAGGGGAGAACTCTGTGTATACTAACTGCTGCTTTAGGATGACACAGTCAACAAAAAGACAAATCCATGGTTGGAAGCATAAGTGGCCTGTAAGTTTACCTGAAAGGTCAACTTGGAGAGATCCAAATAAGAATGTAGGCTCTCCCATAGACTGGAAGCTCCTTGAAGGCAAGATATTTATTTATTTTGCAAAAGTATTTAATGTCAGAACATGTTCTACCCTTTTTTTTCCTTTTCTTTCTTTTTTTTTTTGAAACCAGCTTTGTTTTAAACTTTTGTTTCCATAATCTTTGGGGCTATTTTATAGATGACTTGTTGGTCATCTAGAAGTCATATTTCTCTTGTATCTTTTCTTTAACAAGAAAGAGAGATTGAAAATTAAATAAAAATTTCTTGTGCTTGATTTTCAGTAAACATGGTTTCCTTTTGTAGAATAATGGTTAGCCCATATTTGCGTGGTGACCATATAAGATACTTATCTATCAGATTTTTTTCTTTTTTTTGCTTTTTGATGTAGCAGTCGGGGTTAAGTGACTTGCAGTGTCATGTGTCTGAGACCGGATTTGAACTCAGGTCCTCCTGACTCCAAGGCCAGAGCTCTATCTATTGTGCCACCTAGCTGACCCTCCATCAGATCTTTTTCAACCATTTTAATTGTTAGCTCATACATAATTAATTCTGTAGACCATATCCTGATCCAGTTCAGTTACTAAGATGGACAAAGCTATTGAATCAGTAGTTTTTGACCTGCGGTTTTAGTTTAAAAGATATGTGTTAAAGCAGCTACTGTTTTGAGAACAAAAAACAAAGTATTTACTGAACACTTACCTTGTACTTAGCATACCTTTGTGGTATTTTATTATGTCTTCAACTGAATACACAGAGAACAAACCTACAGAATTATACCATCAGTTTTAGCAGTTTTCATATTGAAAGGGATGTGAAATATGAAATTAAAATTGTTTTAGAAGCTTCAAATTTAACTGAAGCTAACTACTGATGATGATGATGATGATGATGGAAGAATTTATAGTCATGTGGCAATACTTCAAGGTACATATCATCCCTATCATATCTGCTACTGAAATTTTTCAGAAAATGATTTTAATAAGTCCACAGAAAATGAATTTTCATTTCAGTATCCTAATTCAATTACAAAATATTGTCATTTTATCTATCTGCAAAATTTTTCACTGAACCTTAAATATAAAAGAATAGTGACTAGCCCTCATACAATTTGTATCTAAATTCTATCATAAAAAAGATAAGAATAAGATAACAGTAAAAACAACAACAACGTCATAGAAAGTCTGGGAATTATATTTAATAATGAAACACATGAAAAGTGGTAATGAAGTCTCAAATGATTTTGAAAATGAGATGGTCCAACTTAGACCAGAATTCTCAAAAGTTCTTTTTGAGTTTGCTATCATGAACTCACCTAACACACCTGTTCCTTCAAAATAATCCAGGTGTTTACTATTATCAGAATTAATGAATTATGTTCTCATAGTGTTGGACGTAAAGTGCAAACATATTTCAAGACCTGCATACAACAGTCCATATTACAGTCATTCCCTCTGTAAAGACCCACAGGAGAAGTGGTGGAACTACTAATAAAGGAAGGGAACAAGCATTTATTAAGCGCATATTACATGCCAAGCACTGTGCTAAGCTCTTTACAAATATTATCTCATGTTACCTTCACAACAAACTTGGAAAATAGGTGCTATTATTATCCCTATTTTACAGTTGAGGAAACTGAGGCACAGAGGCTAAGTGACTTTCCCAAGGACATACAGCTAATAAATGTCTGTGTATGTGTCTTTGTCATGAAAAGACATGGATGAGTTACAATCTCTATCATTGTGGGGCATATCCACAAAGATGAGGTCACTACTGTATTGAATTATCCAATCCATTACTGAGGAAGTATTTTGCTGGGGTCAGATCTGTGATTTGATCAATGTAGAGAGCTCTCCATGAGAAAACCCCTTCCACCAATAAAGATCGTCAGCTTTTCTACAACTTCTCATCCTAGAGAGTTGCCTGGGGCCTTAAGAGGCTAACTGACTTTTCTCAGGGTCTCCCAGCCAGTGTATATCAGAAGCATGACTTCAACCCAAGTCTTTCTGATTATAAAGCTGGATTTTTGTCCCCTGTGCTATGAAATCTTCCTCACAGTATTAGTATTATTACCAAAATGTGTTACCTCGTATTTTCCACTTTAAAATTGGGAGTGTTTCAAAAATATCCCTTAGCTCTTCACAGTATTACACAGCAGTTTGCCATGAATGTTGTTTATGGGACATTCATTAATCCAGTGCTGCTGTATTCTGATATTTTTTATCTCACATAATGAAGATATGTTAAATATTTAATTTGTTTTATACAATTGCCTAATTATTTAGAATACTTTAGCTATGCTCATACCTGCTGAAATGAGATGATACCATGACATTGCTATAACATTATCAAAAAACAAAATGTAATTCTAGAACACAGAAGAACTTAGCAATGACTTTGAAATGGAGATTTCACTTCTTTGCTAGGCCCATTAGACCATGGTACTTTTCACAGAAGGACAAATGTAAGAATACATTAATATCTGAAAGAGTTTTCAAAAATATTCAGGTTATAAAATTGGAAAATTAAATCATGTCTAAATTTCAGTCCAAAATATATTAGAAATTTAATGTCCCTGAAATCTTTGATTTTACTATTGTGAGCACTTCCTCTGTTGGGACAGATGACAACCACTTTATGACCTAATAGAAAATTGCTTTGGCCAAACTAATCATGTATTAATCCATCAATTTACCAACAAACATTTCTTAAGTTTCTCAAGTGTTTCAAGCATTGGTTTAGGTCCTGAGGAATATAAAGAGAAAAAAAAGAAGCCTCCACTGCCCTCAGGAATGTTACATACTGTTAAGGTAGAGTCTCTGTGTGTGTGTGTGTATATATATATGACAAATATATACACACATTTTATATGTGTGTGTGTATATGTATATAGTATGTATGTACCTATATATGTATGTATGTATACAGTTAGGTGGCACAGTAGATAGAGTACTGGACTTGGAATCAGAAAGACTCATCTTCCACACTCAGACACTTGCTAGCTATGTGACTCTAGGCGAGTTCCTTAACCCTGTTTTCCTCAGTTCCTCATCTACAAAGTGAGCTGTAGAAGGAAATGGCAAACTCCAAAATGGGGTCACAAAGAGCCGGACATGACTGAAGCAACTCAACAAAAACAACAAAATTATATACAGTGAAAGAATATAGAGATAGATATTTTATGGACTTTCTATGCTCTAAGCTCTTCTGCTTGAATAGCCGCTTTCCAGGCTTATGCTCATTCACCATCTTGTTGTAATGAAGCATGAGAAGACCTTTCGCAGGCGTTATGACTTGAAGGAAAAGGAATAGTGAAAGCTAACTTTCAGTATCCAATAAATCCTTCTTCCTTTTTCTCTAGGATATCATAATTAGACCAAGTAACAGAATCTTCATAAGATCACGAAATGTTATGAGTTAGAAGGAGCCACAAAAGTCATCTTGGTCAACGCCTACCTGAACAAAAATCTCTTCTATAACCAGCCACAGATTCATATCCTGAAGTAGCCCATTCCATTTTTCAGTAACCCTGATTATTAGGGATGTTTTCACTATCTTCAAGTCTAATTGTGGGAAACAATGGTGTCTTTAGAAAGAGCTTTGACTCTGGATTCAGAAGACCTAAGTTCAAATCCCCTCCTCTAACATTCACTGCCTGTGGGCCTTGGTCAAGTCACTTAATCTTTTTAGGTCTCATTTTTCTCATCTGTAAACGTGGTTGTAGAGTTTGACTACCTCTGCCTTCCAGCTCTAGGTATATGATATTTTGAAGAGTTGAACTTGGTTCTTGGCAGCTTCCACCCTTTGTCCCTAGTTCTGTCTTCTGGGGGCCATAGAGAACAAATTCAACCCCAGTACCCCATGATGCCCCTTCAAATCCTTGACGACAGCAGTCCCATCATCCTGAAGTCCAGCATTTTCACTCTATAATCATTAACAATTCCTTGCCCTAATAATGATGAGGTATCATTGATAGATAATAAATTATTCATTACTTTGTGCTTAGTTCCCTTTCCTTTGAGACCACAAAGATTTTCACAGTGCTTTGGACACCATTGCTTAGATAAAGTTAGCACAGATTGTCTTCTGTTACAAAAGGCTAACATTAAGTTGTTCCTGTGAGAATATTTTATTGTAAGGGAGAAATGCCAAGCTGGGGCATTGTGCAAGATTTATTTTCTCTGGATTAGTTAACAGTAAGTAATGAACAAGAGGCAGTATGGTCTAGTGGGCAGAAAGCTAGCCTTGACATCAAAAAGATGTGGTTCAAATCCTACACATACAAGCTGTATGTCCCTGGGTGAGTTAATAAATCTCTCAGTGCCCTGGGCCTCTCTCTATGTCTATGTTATAGAACAGGTGCCAAAAGAAAAGAAAAAAATAACATTTATAGTAATGAGCAATGCCCACCCTAACCATGCCCAATCTTTCTGCTAATCTGAATGATGGTAGATTTGGAATAGATGGGAGCTAGATTCAAATCCAGGATCTGCTACCTGTGTGACTTTAAACAAGTTACTTCCCCTTTGGGGTCTCAGGACCATCTTCTATAAAAGGCAAAGGTTATACTCTTTAAGGTTCCTTCCAGCTTGAAATCTATGGTCCTTCTTCATTTTTTTTCATTTGAAACCACTTTTTTTTTAAAATTATTTATTTATTTATTTTTTGGTGAGGGCAGTTGAGGTTAGGTGACTTGCCCAGAGTCACATAGCTAATGAGTGTTATGTTTCTGAGGCTGGATTTGAACTCAGGTCCTTCTGAATCCAGGGCTGGTGTTCTATCCATTGCGCCACCTAGCTGCCCCAAGTCCTTCTTCATTATTGATAACGTCCTGGTTACCTTATTCTAGATGGGCTTCCATCTGTACGTGCACGTACTCTATGTTTAACCTGAAGATTCAGCATTTAGACATGTGTTTTTCTCTTTAAAAATCTGACCAGAGTTACTCTGAATGACAGTAAGAAGATTTTGCTCTCAGTTGTAGATAACTGCATTGGGGAGGATCTGGGCTCTAAGCCAGACTCAGTCTCCCACAGGCCATGTGACTGTACCGCTCTGGGCCTGGAGCTATAGAATTGGAAAGGTGGACCAGAGAGTTCCCTAGGTAGCCTTTTCTAGCTCCCACATTCTAAATCTGATGTTAATTAATCCTAATAAATAATAGCTCTCATTTATATAGCCCTTTAAGGTATTCAAGTTATTGTTTAGTCATTTTTCAGTTGTGTCCAATTCTTTGCGACCCCATTTGGGATTTTCTTGGCAAAGATACTAGAGTGGTTTGCCACTCATTTTCCAGCTCATTTTATAAATGGAAAAACTGAGGAAACATGGTTAAGTGACTTGCCCTAGCTAGGAAGTATCTGAGGCTGGATTTGAACTCAGGTCTTCCTGACTCCAGGCCTGACACTCTATTGACTATGCCACCCAGATGCCCTAGGGTATGCAAAGTGCTTTACAATTATCTCATTTTGTCCTCACAATAACCCTGGGAGGTAGGTGCTGTTATTATCCCCATTGTCAAATGGGGAAACTTGAGGTAGACAGAAGTTAAGTGCCTTTCCTGGGGTCAAAACCAGTAAGTGTCTAAGGTCAGGTCTCTCTTACTCTTAAGTCCACCATTATCTCCATTGTACCAGCTAGCTGCCACTATTAAGTCCAACCACATTACCTTTCCCATGTGCTTAAAATTTAGCACAGAAAATTATACACTGAGTGAACTGGAATCTCAGGCATATGATTAGGTAATATTTTTATGAAATGTAGATGTAGCTTTATAAATTTTGCTTTGAAAGCTTGCCCAAGCTTAGCCCCCTGAGAGTTTCTATCACAAAGTCACTTATAATGCATCTATATTTTGAAAACCCTTGGTTTTACAAGGTCTTAAACTAGGGGTGGGAAATCTGCTGCCTGACAAAGAGTCAGACAAGACTGGAAAGGGCTGAACACATTCAATCTTTACAATAGTCTTAGGAGATGGTACAAGGAGTATTGTTGCTCAGTTATTACAGTTGTATCGGACTCTTTGTGACCCCATTTGGGGTTTTCTTGGCAAAGATCCTAGAGTGGTTTTCCATTTCCTTCTCCAGATCATTTTAGAGATGAGGAAACTGAGGCAAACAGGGCTAAGTGACTTACCAAAGGTCTCTAGCTCAGTGCAGCAAGTACTATCCCCATTTACAAACAAGGAACCTGAGACGGAACACTTACGTGACTTAGTCAAACAGTGAATTTGCAGGATAGCAGGCTGTGGTTGAGCTTGTACTATGTTATCTCTCCAACACATGACTGATGCTAAATTTTCTGAGTTTCGGTGCATTTGGACATTGGAAATGTAATAAAATAAAAAT
Source organism: Vombatus ursinus (assembly GCF_900497805.2). Lineage (NCBI taxonomy): Eukaryota > Metazoa > Chordata > Mammalia > Diprotodontia > Vombatidae > Vombatus > Vombatus ursinus. Next base: position 9,973,969 of record NW_020954953.1, on the reverse strand, counting down.
GCATGCTCAGAACATTGACATATATTAGAGAAGAAGAAAGTGCAATGGAAGAATTGAAAGATGTACTGCTTTTATGGGGCCACTAGGTGGCGCAGTGAATAGAGTACGGGCCTTGGAGTCAGTAGACTGAGTTCAAATGTGGCTTCAGACACTTAGTAGGTATATGACCATGGGCAAGTCACTTAACTCGCTGTGCCTCAGTTTCCTCATCTGTGAAATGAGCTGAAGAAGGGAATGGCAAACTATTCCAATATCTCTGCCAAGAAAACCCCAAATAGGGTCATGAAAAGTCAGACACAACTGAGCTGCCTTTATAAGGTAAGAAATAGGCAGCATTTGTTAAGACCAGACAGTGCTCATTAGTTAGTGACCTGTAATCCAGAGGATCTAAACTTGACATTACTACAATAAATCATATTTAGAAGAACAACTTAACGTTAACCATTTGTGATAGAAGAAAATTTGTGCTAACTGGATCTAAAGAGGAGGTTACAAAGTATTGTGAAAGTCCAGAGAGTTTCAAAGAAAGGGATCCTAAAGCCAAGGAAATGAATTATTTATGTTCTATCAACAACTCATCATCCCTGGGATAATCCCTTTGTTAGTGATCACTGAGTGAATTCCTGGATGACCGGCTAGGGTGGAATGTGGTGCTCGCACAACTTTATTATCTCCAATAACTTACCCAGTCATCTTTTCTCTTGCTGGAACAATTGATGTAAACCTCAGAAAGAATTTTAATCCTTAGAGTAGACTATGGATTGAAACCTGGAATGGAGATTTCTTTATGAAAGGAGAAAAGGAGCTTCTCCGTTAAAAACAAAACATTGTCGTTTGAGTTTTCCTACTCAGCCGTTAGAAATCAGACTTAACAGATAATATAGATTATTGAACTTTTCCCTTTGGCTTTGGTTAATGTTGTTGGTGTTATTTAAATATAATCTTACCAACACTCAAGAAAGAGTCCCAAATAGTCATCAGCAGATGGTTTTCTAACTCATTATAGCCTCTTAAATTAATTATAATCTGTAGTCTTATTTAACCCTTCTTTGCCCAGAATGAATGCCCAATTAAATAGGCTCCCGATTGAATTAAATGGTAAATCCATAGAAATAAGATATTATTTAGTACAAGCACGCATGCTAACCGATGCTAATCTGGAAACCATCCATACAGTTCAGGAAGACTTTATTGTAAATTGCCACTTAAGGTTTCTCATTAAGAACTACACTGCCATATTATGAATGAATGATTCCCGGGGGAAACATCAATTAACAGATTTTTTTTTAAAAAAGAAGAGTATGATTTAGAGGTTTCAGCAGAAGGTTAGGGAATAGGAGTTCTAAATTCATTTTCTCCTATGCTTTTTACTGATGAAAGTTATGGCTACCTTTTCAATGATGTTAATTGATAATATTGATCAATCGACAAACATTTATTAATCACCTACTAGGTGCCAGGCACCCTGCTAGGAGGTGGAAATACAGAGGCCAAAAATGAAATAGTACCTCCCCTAATGGACTTTATATTCTATTTGGAGAAAAAATGTACATGTACAGAACTCAATACTATTGATCAAATGAGATAGTTGTAAAAGCGCTTAGCACACACAGTATCTGGCATGTAGTAGGCTCTATATTCATGTTTTAATTTTTTCGTCTTTCCTTTTCCTTCTGTTGTGATTGTTTTTGCCTTTTTATCCTTGGCACAGTGCCTAGCATGTTGTAGATTCTATGTACATGCTAATTCTCTTCCTCTTCTCTTTTCCCTTCCTTTCAGCTTCCCATTGTGATTTCTGTTTGCTTGCTTGTTTTACTTGTTTTCTTTCACTTTTTACATGTTTTACTTTTTACTTGTTTACTTTTGTTTGTTTACTTGCTTGTACCCTTATTACTTAACACAGTGCCTGAACAGAGTAAGCCTTTAATAAATGTTAGTTGACTGATTGTATACAGTAGGTGATTAATAGTAGTTGAACAAAAGAATTAACAGATTTTCTCATTCTATTGAGAGAGAATTAGGTTGTCCTGGAGGCATATTAGCTCTTCCAGGATATTAAGTTACTGTCTGGTAAATTAGTATTTCCCAGAGATTTTTTTTTCCAACTGTCGAGCTTAATCTGTGTTTTATTATTTCAGTTATTTTGCTATCCTTCACTGTACTTGTATTTACCATTTTATATTCTCCTGACTCTGAAAGTTTGCTCTTCATTGCCATTTCTTTTAGAGATAATTTAGGTTATTTTATTTTAAGATGTTTTTGCAGTAAATACTTCGAGAACAATTCTAGATCATTGTATACTCCTAGAGTCCTAGATAGAGTTCTTGAGCTGAAAGGGACCTTGAGGATGGTCTCCAGACCCCTTATTTTACAAGAGAGGAAAGTGAAGGTCAGAGTTGTTAGAGATGGACATATTCAAGGTCACACAGCTAGCGAACAGAGCGGGAATAAAAACCAAGTTCTCCCAGCTCCCAAACCAGGACAGGACAGTCCAAGCCAGTGCCCTTTCCAATGTAGAACACTGTCTCTACCTGTCTCCTTGAAAAACAGCCATGAAGTACAAAGGAAATTGAATTTCGAGTTTGCAGACCTGGCTTCAAATCCTGACTCTGTTATTGCTGCCTTTGTGACTTTGGTAAAGTCACTTACTGTCCTGGCTTCAGTTTCTTCATCAGTAAAAAGAACAGGTTTTAGTGGATGTCCTCTAAAGTTCCTTTCAGTGCTAAGATTTTTTACTTATGATGCTTAATTTCCTATTGGGAGGGAAAATAAACTGGCAGAGAGAAAATCCATGCGAGTGATTTCAATTCAGGCTTACCTTTTCCAACTGAACTTGTTCAGAACTGAGTCAAAAAAACCCTATAGGATCACATGATCCACTTAAGCCATATATAAAATGAACTTTTATGCTTATAATGGAAAAGCAGTGCAGTTATAACACCACAATGATTTTGAAATAAAAATAGTTTAAGGACAACCAAAGAAAATATGAAAATTCTACCACTAGATACCAACTGTATAATAAAATCATTGATGTACATATCTACATAAGAGACTCCCAACAAAATGTACCCCATTACCATGATACTTCCCAACGCCTCTCTATTTATTCCCTTTTTGTTCTGTCTTGAATAATTAGATCTTCCTTCTGTTTCTGAATTCTAACTCTTCACCACTTCTCAATCCTTTTTACCTACTCTGATTGTTGAAAATTCCTAAGAATCGCTTGAGATGACAGGAAGAAGCTACATGACTAAATTGTGTTGTTTTCTTTTCTTTTTTCTTTCTTTTTTTTTTGTGGCAATCAGGGTTAAGTGACTTGTCCAGGGTCACACAGCTAGTAAGTATCTGAGGCCGCATTTGAACTCAGGTCCTCCTAACTCCAAAGCCAGCGCTTTATCTACTGTGCCTCCTAGCTGCCCCTGTGTAACTGAATTGTGATAAAAATGAAAATCCCACACTGAAAATATATTTGGGGCTGTGTAATGGCAATATTAATTACAAACCCAAAAATTGACTTGTAATTTCCCCTGTATTTTTTTTTGAAAAAAGAAAGTAATGTCAACAACCTGATATTGTATTGAGAGCCATGTGATTTTTGTCATCTTATCTCTATAATGAGAAAAATATAATTGTCATGTGAAATTTTAAAATCACCTTTATTTTAGTATTAAATCAATAATTAGACAGCTGATTTACCCAGATCTTCACTTTCATAAAATACTTGTTGAGTTGCTTTCGGTTTTAAAAATCCTATTTAGCATCTAGTTATAAACAAATAAGACTAGAAGAGGTATAGGGAAATATATTACTTGGAGCTTGTGAGCTATCCAGGCCTGAGACTCCTAAACCAGTTGAAATGTGAGTGAGCTGATATGTTTATTATTGTGGTATGGTTGTGTTCATAATATTTTACAATTATAGCTGTATTAATAAAACTAAAGTGTCATTGGACACGTATTTCTTTGAAAATGTATTCTTGTAAACTTTTTAGATACCAGCTTCTAGTTATTTGAAGTATAGTTCATTCTGATGTACATAGATTCACAAATTCGTACCTCCATCTTTGTCATTGGCTACTTATGTAGTAATAGATGATAAGATAGATCCATAGATGATAGATAAATTAGATAGAATTATTTTATCATTTTATTAAGCATATACCATGTTCTAGGCATTATTCTAAGTGCTAGGAACCTAAAAAACACAATGCTTCTTACTTTCAAGAGAAGACAAAATATAAAGGAGAACCACAGTGGGTTGAAGCTACAAAGCATATTTGAGTAGGGGTCACACACCTGAGTATACTGACACTGTTGAGAGGGTGGAACAGTCCAGGAAGTGAGACCACTTACACTTAGTTGCTGTGTAATCTTGGGCAAGTTACTTTCAGGATCCTCATCTGTAAAATGGGTATAACAATAGCATCAACCTGGCAGAGTTCTCGTGAGGATAAAATGAGATAATATTTGTAAAGTGCTTTGCAAACCTAAAGCACTCTATGAATGCTATTATATATTATTATTATATTATTACTAAATATTGTTTTGCCTCTACCTTCTTCATTACTTCATTTCCATCATCTCATATTTCATTTTCTTCACATTTGTGATTTATCGTTTAGCAATAAATCAACCGACATTTATTAAACATTGGCTGTATGCTATTCAGTGTGCAAGGCTTTGATGAGACAAAGACAAAAAATAATCCCTTCCTTCAGAGAATTTACCATTATATAGTCTATATATTGGGGGAAGAATATGTACATATATCCATATAAACAAAGCAAATAAAAGATAATTTCCTGGGAGAAGCACTAGAGCTGGGGAGAGGAGGAAAGATTTCATCTAGGAAGTGACGTTTAAACTGAATTTTAATGAGAACTAGAGATTCTCAGAGGCAAAGGGTAAGAGGAAAGCCACTCTAGGCCTGGGGGGCATCCTATGCAAACCCTCTGAGAAAATACATGGAATATTATGTATGAGGAACATACCGAGTATATAAAGAAGAGCAATATGGTAATAATGCCTAGAAAGGTAGGCTGGAGTCAGGTTGTATAGGGCGTAAAATACCTAATTTGTATTTGACACTACAGAAAATCGGAAGCCACTTCACTTTACAGAGCAGGGGAGTGACATGTTCCTACCTGTGATTTGGGAACATCACTTTGGCTTCTGGAGGGTGGACTGAAGAGAATAAAGATAGAGGCAAATTATTGACAGGCCAATGGGGGTGGGGGGGGCTTTTGCCATAGTCTAGGCAGGAGATGATAGGGTTAAGCAACATGGTTCCCGTAGATACCACCGACAAATCTAAAGCAAGAGAAAAAAGGCAGTAAAAGAAAGGGATAAAGAAAATGAATAAGTAGAAGAAGAGAGAAAAAGAAGTAAAAGAGAGAAAATGAGAGGAAAAATTCTGAAAATGAGATGTTTCTACCAGAAATAGCCCCCCTTGGGGTAAAATTATTCTAAAACATCTTTTAAAAAAAAAAGAGATTCTCTGACTTCCCTTGATCATTTAGTACAATGTTTAAACAACCTTTTTATTAAAAAAAATGTTTCTTAATAGCTCTAGCTAGCCTCTGGCCCTGCTTTCTATTATTATAGTATATACTTCACTACTTTACCCCATTGCAGCGTTGGTCCTCAGTTCACAGACACAAAGTCTGTCACCAGGTTAATAGACAGACTCAAATCTTTCACAAGTCTGTCTGTCTGTCTCTCTTTCTCTGCCCCCCACCCCCATTCTCCCTTTCCCATCTCTGTGTCTGTCTTTCTCTTTTTTAATACACTTTTCCAGCTTAGTGGGATCTGCCCAGCATTGTATTCTAGGGGCATGACTTTTGACAACCCAGGGTCACTTCTGTGCCAGAGTGAGGGGTCAGAGGAGGATTTAAATAGAATGTTAAAGCATGCAAATGATCTAAATTTCTCTGTGATAAATATACTTACTGAAAAAAAAATTTCTTTGTCCTTAGAACTACTTAGATTTTTCTTTAGCTCTAAAGAATGAGATTTCTGCTTCTCTTGTCCAGTGTTTACAGTTAACAGTTACTTGATCATGCTGGAGGGATCAATCAGTGTGACTTTGTGCCTGTTGTTTTTGGGACTTGGAAGAATGCCACAAACTTTGTTGTAGCATTTGGAGCATTATCTGGGAGACTGTCTATATATTCTTGGCTCTCCATTGAACACGAAGGCTTAAGGCTTTGTACCAGTCCACCTTACAAAAAATAAGATACCTATGAGATTGTATTGTTATTGCGTAATGCTTACAACAACAGCGTGGATTCACCAATATAAGGTAAATGCAGAGATTTCGCAGGATTGTCTATGTTTTTAAACGATTGAAAAATAAGTAGTCCAACAGGTGCAGTTTTATTTCCCCTTCCAATTATGTGCTGTCTTGAATCTTTCTTCTTTAATTTGCTCTTTTAGATAAATAGCTCTTGTAGATAAATTTTATTGATCTATTTTCATTTGGCTGTCTGTGGACTTTGGACCATCTCTTTTATCTTTTCCTTCTTCTCAAGTTTATCTTTTTCTTTCCATTCTTTTCTCTTCATTTTCTTGCTCTTACTCACTTCCTCTCCTTTTCTTAGTTTTCTTCACTTCTTCCCCTAGAGGAGGGATGGGGAACTTGCGGCCTCGAGGCCACATGGGACCCTCTGGGCTCTTAAGTGCACCCCTATGAGGTTTGGATTCCATCAAAGGGCAGTGGCTTTGAGGCCGCAAGTCCCCCACCCCCGCACTAGAATATCATTATAGTTCCTGTATTTAATGTGTAGCCTGACACAGCACTAACATAAAGATAACAATGTCCAGGTTGGGCAAATTTTGCTTCTTGGATTTTTTTTTAAAGAAGACAAGGAAAAGCTATAAAGAATTTCAGGTCATTCTGTTTAAATGAAGGTTACTCTTTTATTGACTGGAAATCTGCCGGTGATTTGTCTTATTGTACTAGTTAAATAAAAATGTAGTTAGCAACCAGAAGAGAATGAAACAGTGAGAAACACTTTGGCAAGCAACTTGAATGCCCTGTTAAGGAAGATCCAAAAAAATCTCCTTGTAACTTGATTTTCTTTTTTAACTATGAAAAACTAATGGGATGGATCCTTATAGGGCTTGGAACTGGAAGGGATTGTATGAATTCATGGCTTTGTCCTGGCTGGGACAAAGTGGAGTGACATTCTTGTTGTTTAAAGAAATCTGATTTAATTCACCTTCCGGTGTTCCCCATGCCATTCCCACCTTACTTGTCCTCTTTCCCTTTCCTCCTCCCTACTCTACAGTTTTGCCGTGGCTCCCTGGGGGTAATGGATTCTTCTGGAATGAGACAACATTCCTTTCAACTATACCCCAGCCCAAACTTCCTATCACTCTGTCTTAGTGGACCAAAGTAGGAATGGAGCTAGGTTTGGGGAATTTGAAAGGGGAGGAGAGAGAGCAGGCTAGGTGTTATGGATGAGTTGTTGAGAGAGGAGTCGAAGGAGACCATTTTAGTTGTACCTGCCAATCATAAGCCCAGGATGATTCAGAAATAGTAATGCAAAGAAATGAATATCTGATATTCATTTCATCTGTAGATAAAACCATTTCATATTGGTACAAAAGCGTCTTAAAACTGAATAAAAAGTAGGCCATTTAATGCATAGCTAGGAAAACATCTGTGGGCCAACAGGCTCTGACATTCCATACAGTTTTTGATATCCCAAGGCAGATTTAAGTGATTGTATTTTCTCCCACTACCCATGGGGGAAAAAATTACTTTTTTTTAACAGGTAGTTATTCCTTCAGATATGTGGGCAGCAGTCATTTCAATTTCCTGTCCCTCCCCTTTATAATTATGGTAGTGCCATCTTGCATTATGACTATTATTCAACTGTGATGTTTGGCATTTTAAACCAGTTATTTAAATGGGCATAAAGAAGTAGCACAGAACCTTGAACATAGAAGGTGCATAAGAAATATTTGATGAATGAATGAGTGGATATTTGCATTTGAAATAAAATGAAAGGGTTTTTTTTTTCTCCCCTAGAATGAAGTCTTTTCTTAAGCATAAGATTGACAACAACAAGATTTAATGATTGCAAATCTGTGGCTCAGATTTCTTGCCATGGGGGTAATGGTTTCTGCTAGCAGGAACCAGCTGATCTCTGCTCAAAAAAAAATATTCTTTTTTTATATTGTAATCGTTTCTCTAAAATTTTCTCTTTTTTTCAGTAGAAATTAGTTTCTCTCTTGCCCCCAAATTCCTGATTTAGCTCTCATAAGGCTTTGTTTTGAAATGTATAAATAGCATGTATCCTTTATCTCTTATGTATATTACATCTTTGGTTAGAAAAGATAGAATTGCCCTGTGTAGAAAACAGCAAACCAAGGCAGTAATCTCTTTCCTCCCTTTATTCTCTCTTATGACATGGTTTCCAATCACAGGAAAGGACATATAAACAGAATTTATAGCGTTACTAGAGACTCCCTGGAATGAGTATGTATCATAAGTCTGTCTGTGTCTGTCTGTGTGCGTGTGTGTATGTATATAGATATATGTGTATGTATGTGTATATGTGTGTTTATGTATATATATACATTTGTGTGTGTATATATGTATATGTGTGTGTGAGTGTATATGTGTATATATATATATATAACTGTTGACTTTGCTTTGTAGTACTTTAAACGCTATTACCCAAATTTTCCGTGGATATCATAGATACTGAAAAAATGTCTCAGCTTTAAAAAGAATTGTATAAATGCCAGTTGATATTCAAAATAGATAGAGGTTCCAGGAAGAAAACTTTTGTTTTTGTCTTTGTTTTTATTGTTTCTCCTTGGCAGCTTGGTAGTACAGTGGGTAGAGCACAGGACTTGAAGTCAGGCATACTGGAATTTAAATCCTCCCCCAGACATTTACTAGATGTGCTATGATAGGCAAGTTATTTAACCTCTGTAAACCTCCGTTTCCTCATCTGTAAAAACAGGGATAATAATACTGTCTATCTCACAGGGTCATTTTGATCCAATGACATAACTCATGTAAAGTGTTTTGCAATCCTTTAAGCACTATACAAATGCTTTCTATTTTATTTTTTCCCTAAGAGATGTTCTAGATAGTTTAATAAGTTATATACAGCTCTAATATCTGTTATTCCACTTTGTAAATTCCCAGCGAATCTCAAAATAGAACATAGATTTTATTTTTGTAAAAGTCAGTTCTTAAGAAGGTACTTCTTAATTTAGGACTAAAATAGAGCTATTTTCAGCCCTGAGTAAATCCCAGTTACTTGAAAGAATGAGAAATTCATTCTTTTCCAAAAGAAATGAACTTTGAGAAAGCACAATCCAACATGAAAAAATATGTACTTATGAAACAAGATGGTATATTAGTGTTCTAAAATCAGAATTGAAAAAAAACCCAGTGATAGCCAGAATTATATTGCTCAGAGGGTCCAGAACTTAACTGCCCATTTGCTTTTGTCCAGTTGTCAGTAATAGCTGAAAGAGCTACGTTGTAGTATCATACTTGACCACTAGGTGCCGCTGAGGTTGGAAGGTACTTTAGATCATTAGACTCAGAGCTGAAAGGAACTTTCAGAACCATCTGACTCAACCTCCTTATTTTACAAATGAGGTACTAAAATCCACAGGAGTTGAGGGATTTGTCCAAGGTCACACTAGAGTGTCTGCAACTTTGAAAAGAGGTCATCTTGAGTTCAAGTCTTCCCTTGTATACACTAAGAGACACTAGCTCACAGTGGGAGTAATTTGCCCACAGTCACATGGACAGCCAATGGCAGATCTAAGACCAGAACCTAAATGAGGTTTCTTAACTCCCAGTTCATTGTTCATTTTACTCAACCATAATGCCTCCTATGTGCTCTCACTTGAAAATCATTTCATTTCAAAGCTTCAGGCTGTATGAACTTGTGATTTCTACCTTATCAATTCTGCAAGTTCAATATTATGAAGTTACATATGCAAGATGGAGGCAGCATGTAACAATAAAAGGGGAAAGGGCCTACTTGTACAAAAATTTTTATAACAGCTCTTTTTGTGGTAGCTAAGAGTTGAAAATCAAGGGGATGCCCATCGATTGGGGAATGGCTGAACAAGTTGTGGTATATGATTGTGATGGAATATTATTGGGCTATAAGAAATGACAAGCAGGATGATTTCAGAAAAACCCAAACAGACTTGCATGAACTGATGTAAAGTGTAGTAAGCAGAACCAGGAGAATGTTATACATAATAACAGCAATGTTGTACAATGAAGAACTGTGAATCACTTAGCTTTTCTCAGCAAAACAATGATCCAACATAATCCCAAAGTACTATTGGTGAAAAATGCTATCCATCTCCAGAGGAAGAACTGATGTCTGACTACAGACTGAAGCATACTACTTTTCACTTTTTCTTTCTTCCTTCCTTCCTCCCTTCCTTTCTTTCTTTCTTTTTGTTCAAATCTTCTTGTACATAATGAGTAATATGGAAATGTTTTACATGATTACACTTTTGTAATCTATGTCAGCTTGCAGGATCACAGGAAGGGAAGAAGGGATAGAATTTGGAACTTTAAAAAAAAGTTAAACATAGTTTTAACATGTAATTGGGGAAAAATAATTTTTTTGAATTATGTATACTTAATGGGAGCAGCATATTACAATGGAATCATAGGATCTGGGTGCCAGTCCTGCCTGTGGCAAGAGGAATATCTACCATAGTTCCCTGCCACGTGGTCTGATCTCATGAATATCCTTAAAATGTATTGAAATCACTCTCAAGACTTAATTGGTTCTGGGCACTAAGGCTCTGGCTATTAACATCCTTTCCCCATTGCCTGAGCACAAATAGCAGGAAGGACTGCCAGACTGTCTTTGATGCTTAGCTATTAGACCTCCATAGGCAAAACAGCCAAGTGAGCTATGTTCAGTGGAATCATTGGCCTCACTGCTTATCTTTGTTGAATATCCTTCCCCTGCTTTAGTTAAATAGATCTCCTTTTGTTAACTACTGAATTTCCTTTGAGTGTCTTGTATAGTTCAAATGTTGGACCTAAACTAACAAAGGACTTGTCTAGATTAGGCTCAGCCCAGAGCACTGCTTCAACACTACTTTTCTAATTTTGGTCAAGGCACTTGACTGTCCTACATCTTGGTTTCCTCATTTATAAAATGAGGGTTGGATTAGATGACCTCTCAGGTTCCTTTCAGCTCTAAATCTATGATTCTAAGTATGATCTGGACCACTGCTGGCTTTCATGAATATTCTAAGTGATAACTTGATCTAGAATAGACTAAACCTGAACTTTAATTAGAATTCAGTTTTGCATGGTAGGTTCTTGTATTTATACTGATGAGCTTTTCTTAAATCAATTTCTAGAACCATTGTTTTTATTTTTAATTTTTTATCAGGCTAAAAATTTTAAACTAACTGGGTGGAAGACATGAAGAATAGTATCTAATTATAATTAGGGACTAAAATAAATGGTTTTTAAAAAACTAGTTGTATAGTGTGGCTTGGGTCAACATTCAAAGTTCTGATATATGTTTAGGTATCTTTTTTTTTTTAAGACTAGCTGAAAAAACCAACAAGAGGAATTTCTCTTTTGATTAAACCTTTGAGTAGAAAATTTTTTCTTATTACTCTTAAGTTAAAAATAGCATTAGAATACTCAATGGAATGGTTTTGTTTTGTCTTTTCAATTTGAAACAAGCACCATTTTGTTTAAAATTTGACAAATATGGAACATCCTAAGCCCCTGATTCTGAGACATTATCTGTTGCACTAATATAGGAGAGCCTTAATTTGTAGTAAGATACTGGCAGCAGTCTTTGAAACACATACATATCAATGGAAATGAAGGTATTGATCTAGTTTATTCTCATATCTCCCCCCCTTTAGAGCTTTTAAACACAGACATCTATGCATCAGGCTAAGTGTTTCTACTTTTTTTTTTTCCACCCATGCTACTGAAGTCAGACAGGATTCTTTGTTTCTGCATTCCATCTAAATTACATGAGAATAGGATTTATGCATGTTATAAATCCCATCAGAATAAAGCCTTTAAGTGGTAACCAATTTTGTAGTATGTAAGTATCATTGATTTGTTAATCTGAAGGCTTTTTTTTTTTTTAATAAACTGATTTGGATTAGTGAGTTCTCATAGCTTGGCAAGAAGGTACTTGAATACTAGAAAATGTAGTGACTACAGCACTGGAAATTAACCTCTCAGGCCCCTAGCTATAAATCCAGCTCATGGCCTTTAAAAAGAAATGACCAACTCCTCACATAGAATTTGCTCTGGTGTATGAGTGTGTGCCGTGAGATGCACTCTACTGGTTGTGTTGTACTAGCTAAGTGTTGCCTAGAAGGATTTTGAACTGGATTCTCAAGGTGAGAAGGAAAGTAACTCATGGACATTTGAATGGATTTGACATTCCAGTTACCCTTTGTTCTACTGACATAAAATGGTTTCTTGGTTTTATGTGTGCACTGGTAGGTTTTTATTATAAAAGTCTAATTGGAAAAATATTCTCCTTTGCTGAAGAATTTCTTTTTTAGGAAGGTACTTTGAATAAAGACTAGAAGGCCGTGTTGCTCAATCACAGAAAAAGAAAAAAATGGATCTCAAATACTAAGATGAGAGGAAAATAAAAGTAATTGAGCCTAGCCTTTGTCCTAGAATTTTTCAGAAAATGCCCTTTTAAAACTAATGCTGAAAATGACAACATAAAATAAAAATTCAGAGCTAATTGCATTTATAAATACAAGTAAACCATGCAGATTGATAGAGGAGAAGCTAAATATGATTTTAATCAGAGAAAAGAAAATCAACTTTCCATCCCTATGATAAGTGTAGGAAACCTCCATTTCCATATAACATTCTAACAGAAATGGAGCACATCAAGGAGGCATATGTCAGAGAATCTACAAGCATCTATTAAGCCTTTACTATAAACCAGGCCCTTTTCAAAGAATCAGTTAAAGGATGTGACCCTTAGAACTCTACTCCCATGGAATATATGATAGTGAGAGTGGAATGGGCAGCACATCTCAAAAGTCATCATTGTCGCATTTCAGTCTCAAGGACTGGTTCAGATGTTACCAGTTAGGTTGGCTACTATTCTGCAGACATCCGATGTCAGGATAAGGGCAGACTTACAAACAGGCAGAGTACAATAGATGGCTACCTGGGATTTCAGGGACCTGAAGCAAGGACCTTTACCATCCATATACCTTCCCCCTCCACCTATCATTCACCTACCCAGTCCCCTGTCAATGTCTACATTAAAATCTTCATTAAAGATTGATCTTTTTAAGTGTTCAAGGATGTTTAGTCCCCCAAAATGCAAAGTTTATTAAATATATTTTTATTGATATCAACATCAGCTTCAATTTCAACTATATCCCTTCTCACCTCCAACTCTCCCGAAGAGCCATCTCTTGTAACAAAGAGTAAAAAAAGATAAGAGAAAAAAGCAGTTCAATAAAACCAACATGTCAACTGAGTCTGAGAGGACGTGGACTGTTCTACCCCTGTAGTCCCATATATTTACAAAGAAGGAGATGTATTTTCCTCTCTAACTTAGATGAGGTTGGATCATTATAATTCCACAGCATCTAGTTTCACTTTTGTGGTTATTGTTCTTTTCACTTTTATTGTTTTATTGTAGTCACTGTATATGTTGTTTTCTTGATTCTTTTTATTTTACTTAAAGTCATTTCATGGGCAGCCAGGTGGCGTCATAGTGCGCAGAGGGCTGGACCTGGCATCGGGAAGACTCACCTTCCTGAGTTGAAATCTGGCCTCAGACACTTACTAGCTGGGTGACCCTAGGAAAGTCACTTCACCCTGTTTGCCTCAGTTTCCTCATCTATAAAATGAACTGGAGAAGGAAATGGCAAACCACTCCAGTATCTTTGCCAAGAAAACCCCAAGTGGGGTCATGAAGAGTCAGACACAACTGAAAACAACTGAACAACAACAATAAATCAGTTCATGCTTCTCTGAATTTTTCATATCTATTGTATGTTATGTCACAGTAGTATTCCATTATATCCATCTACTAACATTTACCTAATTATTTCCCAACACATGAGCATCTACTTCGGTTCCAGTCCTTTGATACCACAAAAAGTGCTGCTATAAATACTTAAGTGGTGATGGGATTTTAATTCAATCGGATCTCTAAGTCAATGGGTGTAGATATTTGAATCACTTTTTTAAGCGTAACTCCAAATTGCTTTCCAGAATGGTTGGACCAATATCAGAGTATATTGATATAGAGTGTGTAGATATGCCCATCTTATTACAATCCTTTCCATATTGACTAATCCCATGTTTGACCATCTCTGTCAATTACAAAGTTCATTCTTAATGGGCATTAATTGATAGCTGGCTGAAAGCAAGGACTTAGGAATGGAACACAGAATATAGATATGGAGAGTAGAACTTACACAATTGAGTAGATTTTAAAATGTCAATTAACATGTATAGTATCGATATCATTTTTAAAAATCACTAGTACATTCATTAGAACTGGGGCAGGAGGTGGACAGGAAGAGGAGTTACAAGAATATTTTCTGCAGAAAGTAAATCATGTAGCTTCAGTATATTTTTCTGGGTTCTGTGGTTTGTTTGCTTTAATTTCATGCTTTTTAAAGAAAGTATGATTATAAAAAAACTGTTTCTTTGTATCTAATCTGCTGTATTTGAAGTCATAATCATCTATTCTGACTTCATTGTGATTGTTTCTAAAGCAAAAAATGCTCAGTAATCAATCACAAAATATTATTTTAATGAGGCACTGTGATTTTTTTTTTTCACAAGCCTGTTAGTGTTCAATATAGATTGTTGCTCTGTTGTTTTTCGGTCATATCCAACTCTTTGTGATCCTTGGAGTGATTTGCCATTCCCTTCTCCAGTTCATTTTACAGATGAAGAAACTGAGACAAACTGGGTTAAATGACTTGCCCAGGGTCACACAGCTAGTAAGTGTCTGAACCCAGATTTGAACTCAGGAAGATGAGTCTTCCTGACTTCAGGCCTGGCACTCTATCCACTGAGCCACCTAGCTGTCCACAATATAAATGGGAAACACAAAAATATGTGCAAATGTATACTGTATGCACGCAAATGCCATTAAATTTCTTCTCTAGACTAGTTTATAATGTTCTCAGTGAGATTTAACTAGGTATCTCTTGGTAGTCATATTCACCTGGAAATATGTTGTTCTTCACTGGGACTCAAGGGGCTTCCTTCCAAACCCCAATACTGAAATGTAAATGGACTGGCCATAATCAGGAAAGCTAAATAATCAGCTTTTTTTCCAGTAATATTTTAAGCACTCTGCAGAAAAGTCATCTGATGCCAAAGAATTCTCTTTATTTCTTCCCCAAATAACAAATTGGGTTTCATAAAAATGGATAGGCCATCGTTGACATTCATTGACAGATCCGAAGCATTCGTTCTTCATGAAATAACTCTGCATTGCTAATAAAGCGATCCCAACCGCCAAGCTTGTGCAGCTTAATTTGTTTCCATGGAGTGATATTGTAATTCTGACATGCTGAAAAATTGCTGCACAGAGACTCGTCCTGCATTTGTTGCTGAGTGCATCTCTGATACAACATTTGTTATTACAGTGCTTGAGGTGTCTTCTGAGGAGTAATATTCTAAATGAAACTGGGTGGATTATTCCCTTAGTGGGGAATGGAATTTTGCAACCAATTTTAAGCTTATCTCAAATCTGTTTAACTGGCTATTCATAGATGGCAAGTGTTCCATTAGACAGTGCGGCCACTCTATCACAATAAAATCAAGACTACTTTAGATTTTCTACTTTTCAGGGTGGTCAGTATATGTAGGATAGTTTGCAAGTTTTCCTTCTACCGAGGGACCCTTCAGTTTTGCTTGACTTTCCCGCCTCCCCCTTGGACACATCAGGATTTTAGGAGCAGAATCATTACAATGCTAGATTAACATATTTTATAAAAGAGACTTATTCCTGACCCTCCCCCCCACAAAAAAAACCAACCTGATTCTTTTTCTTCTATATTGAGCATCATTCACCCCCACCAGATTGTACAAGGAGAGTGGGTGGTGGTATTGGAGTTGCCAGTTAAATGTGGAAAGGCTGGAATGTGAAGTCCTATTAGATTGGGCACTGGAAGGACAGTTTGTATTGAACACAGACATTTTTCATAATTATGTTGCCTGCAGGGTTACCACCTGTCCTAATTTGATCTGATTAAGGTGAAATGCAAAACTGTCCTCATTTCTCACAGAGTGGAGGAGTGCCAGGTTTCATCCCAGAGAGAAATAAGACATGAATACATAGAACTAATGAGAGGGAAAGGGAAAATATAGTACTGCCAATAATCAGTAGTAATACATTGCCTCGTCTGTGTGTATAGATGAATATATGGATTTCCATATACATAATATGCACAAATATGTATGTTTTTATGTGGACTGATTGGGTCTCTGATTTCATTGTTATAAGCAACTCCTCCTGCCTAAACTGCATCTACTAATGCAAATCAGCATTTGCTCTGTAATTTAGGAGACCTAGAAAGTTGCCCTGGGCACTGAGATATTAAGTGATTTGACCAGGGTGACATAGCCAGTGTGATAGAGGCAAGACAAACCCACTCAGACCTTCTGACTAAGATGTGCCCTCCATCCACTACACATTTTGCTTCATGTGTATGCATGTGTGTGCGCGCGTATGTGTGTATATGGGTGTGTGGTACAGATTATTTGTAAAGGTGCAAAGCACTCAAAAAAAAATCACTTCAGTTGCAAATACTACAGAAATAATCACCTGCCATCAGCTCTTCTGACAAAAAAGCAAATCATGCTTACTTGTCTAGATTTCCCTATGCTTTCTCTGAGGCATCTTTTCTTTCTTTAGGTTTTTTTTTTTTAGTTTCTTTTTTTTTTTCTTTTTTTTTTGGCTGAATGGACTTTCAGTCCACAGTCTTCTATTTTCAGAGTTGCATAGGCTTTGGGGGCTTACCAGTTAAGCTCTTTACACAGCAGTCTAAATATATAACTCGTCTTTGCATGAAAGACTTCAACTGTATGCAGAAATGCTATAGAAATTCAAGTCACTACATATGATTTTATACAGTATATGCTCGTAATTCAGGGTGACATGCAGTTGATGAGAAAAAAATAGTCTAATATATTCCTGGGTCGCTGTATAGGTGGAGAAGTGGTTAAAGTGTGAGGCTTGGAATTAGAAAGACCTAACCCTAGCTAAGTGACCCTGGGCAAGTCACTTCACTTCTGTTTTCCTCACATGTAAAATGGTGATAATTACACCTCCTTCACAGGGTTATTGTGAGGACCCAATGAAGTAGAATATGTAAAGTGCTTTGCAAACCTTAAAGGGCTATATAAATGTTAGCTATAATTATTGTTGTTCAGTCGTTTCAGTCATGTCCAAATCTTTGTGACCTTTGGGGGATTTTTTTGGCAAAGATATTGTAGTGGTGTGCCATTTGCTGCTCCAGCTCATTTTACAGAGGAGGAAACTGAGGCAAAAAAGGTTAAGTGACTTGCCCATTTTCACATAGTAAGTGTCTGAGGCTGGATTTGAATTCAGGTCTTCCTGACTCCAAGCCTGGCACACTAAGCCACCTAGCTGCCTTTAGCATAATTATCAAACACTAAAAAAGTAACTTGTATGATTGTACTTTTTATTTACTTTGGTATATTTTCATATTTTAGAGCTCTTTTAGAATTAACCTTTCCCATATGAAGTATATTATCTATTTAGATAGAACATTAGTAATCATAATAATCACTGTTCCAAGCACTATCCCATTTTGAATATCTTAGCCAGAAGCCTAGGTTTGTACAATAGTATGTATGTATTTTCACAGTGCAGTTACCACATTATAGACTGTATATGCCTACTGCACTGAATGAATCTATCAATACTATGAAAAAGATTGGGTGGGAGTCCAATTTTTAAAACTGATGATCAAAGATCATCACAGGTGATTTCTATGGTTTGATTTAACTCACTCGAATCTCTACAACAGAGTTTTGTTAACCAGATTGGGCAACATATATACATATGTATACATACACATATTTAATATATTGTATAAGCATATATAGTCATATATGAGCATATATATGAGTATATATTAGAATATATAGAGATAAACAGTTATGTTTATAATTAAATAACATAAAATACATATTTTACACACACACGTAGTGTCTTTATTCTACCTGCTTTGTTCATCAATTGGAAAGTGATAATCCTCATGTGAGGCCTCTCAGCATCATATACATTAAATTATTTTATAGTAATTATGGTCTTGCACAACCTTTGTTCAGTAAAGATAGATGTTCTTAAAAAATTAATATCTCTAGTCCTAAGAAGTTTCTATCACAGGCTTCAAGCCCCTTACTTGTCTCTTGTAGTGTCTAAAAAGAACAAATTATTATTAAATATTAGAAACTGAATGAAGATGGAAATTCTAGAGAATAGAATTACCACTGGCAATCTTGCCTACTTTCCACTTGGGTAAAATTCATTTAGATTAAGTAATGCTGTGCAAAAATAATCACTTAACAATAGTGTGCAGAGCACTGAACCAGCGTCTTTGGGGAAATTACAGAGGAATTAGAAGAGGACACCTTTGCCTCTCTTCAGGAATTTAAGATAGAGGCTATTTTTTCTTCAGGAGAAGGGAACATGGGAACAAATAAATACAAATGACAATTCTTTGATCATATGTACAACTAAACACAACCATTTAAATTCAGCAAACATCTCTTAAATGCCTGCTATGTATAAGGTAAGGCACACTAAGGTGTTTAGGGTAAATCGTTGGATTTAGAGTCAGGAAGACTGAAATTCAGGGCCAGCTTCAGATACAGACTGGCTGTGTGACCCTAGACAAGTCATCTCACCTCTTATTTCCCAATGCAACTTTCAGTACTCTAGCTTGCAGAACAATTGCTGATTGGCATTGGTTGAGGAAATTGCCTCACAAGGGAGATCTCTATATCATTGAAATGACAGGTCTGGAAAGAAATTAAAAATAAGCAATAAATACAAATGAGTGCCTATTTTCAAGGAGTTAACATTCCATGGCAACCATAAAAGAAGTATTGCTAAGTATTCAATGAAGTAGGAAAAAGAATGAGGAGCATTTATTTGTTCAAGAAATATTTATTAAGAACCTATGTATGTCTTGAGGAAGACATTAAGAAGATACAAATCAAAGTGAGTCACAGGCCTCACCTTTCTAATGCAGTAACAATTGATTTATTGGTGTAATTGGAATGACTAGACAAAGGTAGAATTAGTCTTAGAAAGATTCTAAAGATACTAGTCTTGGACTGAGTTTGTAGATGATAATTACCCATTTCTAGTTATGCTATTAGAAGGAATAATACAGCTAGAAAGTATCTAGGAAACATCATTAAAGAATAAGTAACTTGGAACCAACCTCTCTCCTGACCTCCAGTTTTACATCTTCAGCTGATTATTGGACATCTCAAAGTAGATGTCCCATAAATATCTTATACCAAACATGCCCCATCTGAATTCATTATCTTCTCACCCCCCACAAAAAAACTTACCCCATTATTCTTGGGGGCACAACTATCCTAGTTACATAGACTCAAAACCTAATTGTCATTCTTGAATCCTAACCCTCTCTCTTTCCCCACCCATATCCAGTCATTTGCTAAGTCCTGTCAAATTATGTCTTTCTTGTATTTAGTACCCTCCTCTCTTCTGACCCTGCCATCAACCTGGTGCAGGCCCTCATCACCTCATGCTTATACCATTACAATAGCCCACTCCTTGATCTCCCTACCACAAGCAGCAGTCCATCCCTCCACCTGCCAAAGTAATATTCTTAAAGCATATGTCTGACCTAATTCAGTCATCCCCTGTGACTCCTATTGTCTCCAGGGTCTATTTGGCTTTTAAAGCCCTTATTAGCCTAACCTGTTCCTACCTTTCCCCCTCCTCTGACACCTTACACCACCTCCTCTTCTACTTACTTAGTGATTTAGTGACACTGGCTTCTTGCTGTTCCTTCCACAAGATCTCCAGACTCCAGACATTTTCACCAGCTATGCCTGAAACTCTCTCTGTCCTCATCCCTGCCTCCTGTCTCAGCTAAAGTTCCACCTTCTGCAAGAAGTTTTTCCCAGACCTCCTTAATCTTTGTGCTTTGCTTTTGAGATTATTTCCAATTTATCCTAATATATCTAGTTTATATTTGCATAATGCAGTGCCTGCTACATATTAAAAAAAATAAATGCTTGTTTATTCTTACATTGATTACTGATTGATTTAAATTGAAAAAGAAGCTAGGTGCCAGAGATAGTAACTACAACATAGGAAAAACATTCCAGATGCCCAGAAATTCATAGGAGACATATCCAAGGAAGAAGCAAGCAATAAAATCCATGATCACAAATACCTATACGAAAATTCTTCAAGTCTGGGCAGCAAGCAAATTGAATTACAGATCCTACAAGGAAGTGAATTTGGCCACTGAGGCACCTGTATCCCTGAGACTTTGTTGCATGGGACCCATTACCTCTTATTCAAAAATGAATATTCAAGGCAAAGGGAAGAAGGGAAGGAGAATCATATATTTAAAAAGTTATACTGATGTGAGCAAATCCCAGAAAAAGAAATAGGGAATGTGGTGAAAAGGATATGAGTGAAGATGAGTGGAGGCTGAAAAAGAACTGATATTTTCATAGGGAAATACTAATCTTTACATGGAGATTAAAAAAAAAAGAATTAAAGTCTTAGGAAACAAATCACAAGCCTGGCACAAAGAAATATTCTAATAATGGTGGGAGACTTTAATTATCTGGTCATCAGCTAGAGTGCTTTCTCTTTACCCAAGGCAAAGTAGTTAATAATCTCTTGATGTGCCTGAATGATCATTTCATTCTTTAAAAGATGGAAGAACCTGTAAGGGGATATTCTTTTGTGGATGTGATTCTTACCAACTAGGTGGAACTAGGTGGAAATGATAGGAACCATGGAGGGAAATAACCAATCTATCTTGGAATATGTGATAGAAAAGAAGAGGAGAGCTGAACATAGTCTGACAGGCACCCATCCGAGGTTTTAGAAGAGCAGATTTCGGAGAGCTCAGAGAAAGTCTAGGTGAAAACAATAACTTAAACTTCTATAGGATAAATATTGTCAGGAGGAATATGAAGTTCTCAAGAATGAAATTCTGGAAACACACAGAGAAACAATTTTGATCAAGAGGAAAATAGAGGCTTTCCTAAAAATGGTAATAGGGATATACATGAAATTCAGAAAACTACTTCCGATTTTAAAAATGTATGTCTGCAAGCAAGGATAGGTAACAGAGAACACATATAAAACATTGGCCTAGTCTGACAGAAATAGTGTAGTTGTACTAAAGACCCTAATGAATAGAGGCTAGCCAGAAAAGCTGAGGACAACAAAAAGATTTTTAAGCTTTCCTTTGGGAAAAGGGAAAAGAAAAAAAAGGACAAGACCATCCCCGAGAGGGAATAGGACAATGACAACAGAAAAAGAAAAAACAGAGCTGTAGAATTCTTCTGTTTTGTTTTGTTTCTCTGACAAAAAAAAATGATCTTTGGACAGAAAAAGACAAAATGACCAATTGGAAATGCTACCCAAGAAAGTAGACAGATCATAAGAAAGCACCTAGTTGCCCAAGATGAGTTCAAATGACCAGATCCAGTTGAATATCATCCTAAAAAACTTAAAGAATTGGTAGATGTGAATGCTAAGTCACTGTTAGGGATCTTAGAAAAATCATGGTAGAAAGGAAAAGTTAACACAGTTAACCCTGGTGCAGGGTTTTCAAGAAGAAGAAGAAAATGGAATCTTCACACTATTACTTATAAAATTCTAGAATATATTATTCTTTAATAATAAATTTATTCATAATAGTTATAATATTATAAATTCATAGTAATTTATATAAGTTCATAATAGTTCTTGTTCTAAACATTTTATAAAGCCCTGCCTTCTCTGACTTTAAAACTAATGATACTTGTCATCATAAGGATCAAGAGGAGGGATCATAGTAAAAGATGGCCTGAATATAATGTGACTCCAAAATATAAGGATAGTTAATGAAAATCTAGAGGACAAAATGATGATCTCAGAGTGCCAATATAGCTTCATAGGCATAGTCATGCTTGGGTGTGTACTTACTGATTTTATTGACAAAGTTACTAGACTGGTTTAAAAAAAAAGGGAATTCTGTACTTATATTTTATAGTATCCAAATTTTAACAGAACATTTGACAAAGTCTCTCATGTTATTTTTGTGGTAAAGATGGAAAGCTGTGGTCTAGGATAGTGCGGTTAGATAAATTCAAAACTAGTTTAAGGGCCAGACACAAAGAGCTGTTGTACATAATTTGATGAAATGGCCACGTCTTATTGATTCCATCTCTTCGACATCTGTTCTGCCTCTCGCCTTCTAGCTACTCATGCAACAACCACCCTGGTTCAGGCCCTTATCCTTACTCATCTGGAACACTGCAGAAACGTCCTAGTTGGTTTCCTTTCATCTAGTCTCTCTGCTCTAGGGTCCTATCTCCACATAGCTGCCTAATTGATATTCATGAAACACATATCAAACCATGTAATTCCCCAGCTCAAGAAACTTCAGTGTCTCCCCATTTCCCTTAGGATAAAATACAACCTCCTGTATTTGGCATTTGAAGCCTTTCATGATTTTGCTTCAGTCTTATCTTGACGAGTCAGTTACACTTTACTTCTCCTCATGCCCTCTCTGCTTCAGCCAAACTGAACTACCTGCTGTTCCCTATTCAAAACATTCCATTTTCTGCCTCCATACTTTTGTACTGGTTGTCCTGGAATGACTTCCCTCCTCATCTTTACCTTTTGGAGCACCTCACTCCCTTCAAGCCTCAGCTTGTGCCTCTTCTTTCAAATAATCCCTTTCCATTCCTTCCAATTGTTGGGGCCACTTCCCCAGACAGCATGTGTTTATTTTGTATCTAACTTGCAATGACTTCTCTGTAAGCATATACCCCACAAGTAAAATGTAAGTTCTTTGAAGGAACTGACTCACTTTTTTATTTGGATGCCCGGTGCCTAGCAACTAGCGAGCATTTAATAAATCCCTGTTGATTAATTGATTGACTGAAACCTGTTCCTGACACTAGAACATAGCAGCACCTCCATCTTTCCACATGCTTTTTTCAAAACTCTCAAAAGATGCCAACCTAGTAAACAACCTTTAATTACTCTTTCTCATAACACACCACAGTGACTATTATCATCCTTCCTCATCATTCTCTGTCCTTCCCCATTGATAAAAATATCCTTTGTGGCAAGGTGGATTAAGTGCTGGACCTGGAATCAGGAAAACCAGAGTTCAAATCCCAACTCAGACACTTACCAGCTGTATGAGCCTGGGCAAGTTGTTTAACTTCTGTTTGCCTCAGTTTCTTCAACTGTCAAATGGGGTGATAATGGCCCCTACCTTACAGAGTTGTGAGGATCAAATAAGATAATAATGGTAAAGGGTCTAGCATAGTGCCTGGCATAGAAGAGGTGCTTAATAAATCCTTGTTCCCTTCCCCTCCTAAAAAAATGACTTGCAATGATCTGTTCAGCTGCCAAGCTATTATATAATGGGATTCTGAAATCCTTCAAACTCACTACTTAATTAGGATGGTTCCTTGGGCAGCAAACTTGATCCATTACCTGAACCTCGTAAAGTCTTTCCAGCTTATAGAACCTATGAGAAATTATACTTTGGCATTATCCTTTAAAAACTGAGGGTCACCCCAACACTACAATGAGTCATGGGAGTAGGACTTGATGGAAGAATTAACCCCTGAGTTCATAATAGCTCCTGTTCTGAACATTTCCTAAGGCCCTGCCTTCTCTGACTTTAAAACTAATGATATTTGTCATTATAAGAATCAAGAAGAAGGATCATCATGAAAGATGGCCTGAATATTTTGTTTAGTTGATTAATATGACTCCAGAATGCACACTGAAAGAAAACCAATCATTAGCCATGCGGAGGCAGCATGGGAGTGGAGATCAGATCTGTGAACAACAAAACTTTCTCATATTGACATACTATCAGTGTCCAGGCAGGATTCATTTGCTCTTCACTAGACTCCCTCTGCTCTCTTGGCAGTTACAATGCAAACAAATGAACTAGTTGAGCAAAATACAGTTCTCAATATATTTTTTTGCAATGTTATAATGCATGTGAATAAAGCATAGCCTTTTTCAGTTTCTGTCAAATGAACACATTCCTGAAGAACCTGAAAGAATACACAGAACAAATCATCTCTCTCAAGAATTGAGATTTCAAAAGTTCCCTGACAGAGCTTTATTATTAGTCTCTGTAAAAATTCCCTCAGGACCAAAATTTACCACAGGGTAGTTTGACATGAGCTAGAGAACATTCCCTTATTTTTCTCCAGTAGATTTAATCACATCTTAGCTGAGCTTATTATGAAATATCATAAACCTTCAAAATCCAGGTTTCACTTCATCTTAGACACGTATATTTTTACCTCTTTATTCCCATAAATTTTTGATGAGAAAAATGTGAGGTTTTGATTCAATACTATATAAAATAATTTATACATACAGAGAATTTCACATACTTGGTTTCAAATACCAGATCTTTCTCATGCTTTAGAACTGTGATTCTCAACTTTTTTTAATACCT
>NW_020954953.1:9866239-9944232 GCF_900497805.2 Vombatus ursinus | reverse complement strand
CCTGTGATTACGTTTATATAGGAAATTCCCTCTATCAAACAGTTTAACAATTCAGGTTGGCATCTTCTCTACAACTTAGATTCTGGAGACTTACCTAGAGCTATTCAGGGTTAAAACGTGATTTGCTAGTGTTTTTAAGAAGTGGGACTTGAACCCACCACATTTCTCTGACGTTGAAGTCAGATCTTTATCCCCTTTGCAGTTCTCCTTTTCATATAACCAAGATTTTATTGGCATAGGGAGCTCCCGATAAAGAATTTACCCAACCAATGCAGGTCAACAGCAGCTCTGTGACTTTTTACAGTCTTAGGGATTTTCCTAGAATATGTGAAGTTGAGTGATTTGCTTAGGGTCATACAGGCAGTCAATCAACAAGTATTTACTCGTTGCCTACTATGTGCCAAGCTCTCTGCTAAGCTCTGGGGATAGATATAAAGAAAGACAAAAGACGGTCCTTGCCCTCAAGTAACTCAGAGTCTAATAGGAGAGACAACATGCCAACAGTTATACACAAACAAGATAGATGCAGGATACATCGGAGATCATCAACAGCAGGAAGGCACTAGCATTAAGGGAGAATTGGGAAAGTCTTTGGGTTTTCACTGTTAACTGAAGGAAGACAGGAAGCAGAGATGAGGAGGGAGAGAATTCTAGCAATGAGGAACAACCAGTAAAAATGCAGGGAACCAGGAGGTGGACTGTCTTGTGTATGATACAGAAAGGAAGCCAGTGTCACCAGCATGTGTCACAGACCTCAGTTGAATCCAGATTTTCCAGGCTTTGAAATCAGCTTCCTATCCACCATTCCCTACTGCTTCCCAGGGTAATCTGACATATCTAAAATTGCTTTGTGTTACCTTTGGCAAACATATTTGAAATTTAACCCAAATTAGCGTTCTGATCATTAGTATACTGTCATGTATCAGTGTAACATTCACAAAAAAAACACAGCTTACTATTGCCATTTCTCCACAGGCTACTTGAAAAGTAGCGTCAGGGTCTTTCTTGATGCTGTCCCTCCTCACTCCTGCCTCATTCCAATCTCTGTTTCCCTTCAAGCTTCAACTCTACTGCAGCTTACCTCCGGGAGCCCTATCCTAACCTTGTTACTGCCCTCCCTTTTCTGAGATTATTTATTTCATTTTCATTGTATATATTTTGCAATTATTTGATTCTGATTATTATATTTAATATTGATTTAAATTTTTATATTTATTATATGTAACATATTTTATATAATTTAATTTTTATATATTTCTTTTTAATCTTAATTTTGTACATATTTGTATCTGTGTATATCTCATTTCCCTCAATAGAACATAAACCCTTTGAGGGCAGAGACTTTTTCATTGTTGCTTTTGCATCTCTATCATCTAGCACATAGCTGACAACTCATTAATAAATACCAATTCAATAAACATATGAATCCAACAGTTGGATTTTTCATGTCCTTAACCTTTTGAAGCACAATCATGAGCACTAAGTAAGCAAAAACCATCCTCTGAGTAATGAGGAAGATGCCTGTCATAAAACCTGAGCCCCTAAATGGGAGAAAGGAAGTACGGGCACCCTTAGACTGCAGAATCTTTTGACTTAGGGCTCTGTGGATAAAATTTAGGTTGTTCATTTAGCAAGTTTGGTTATCTATCTAGCAAGTTTGTCCCTGGCATCCTTCAACTCTGTCCTAGCAGACGGAGGATTAGAAGCAACACAGTGAGAAGTAGGAGCTGATAGCAAAAAGGAGGAGCAGAAGAAATATTAATTAGAAGAGTCTGGCAGTCTGAAGCTATCTTTTTTGCAAGACTAAATAGCCCCGGGTGCATTGTTGTGTTACAGCTCAGTATTATCAAGTCCTGGTAACCACATTGTAAACCCTGAATAATTAAGGAAAGGTTAAAATATACTTGGTATCTTATGTTTAAGAAGGCAGGGAAATTAAATACATTTCCTCAAATTTTCTGTCAAAGAAAGTTATCATTAAGTTTTGACACAAAGAATTTTCCATTCCCTGAAAGGAAGTTTTAATATAAAAGAATGATGAATAATCAATGAGAATGACACAGCCAGGAAGCAGTGGGTGGAGGGCCACAATAAGCATTTGAGTCCCAGTAGTTCAAGGTCTTGGTCATTCAGCCTCTGTATCACTAGATGAGCAATGCTGATCCCCAGAGCAGAAGCTCCAATTCGTTATAATTTCCCAGTTGTTTTCTTCTGCTCATGAGTGGAAATTTAGCAGGTAGAGATAGAACACTTCATTTCACTGCTATAACAATGTTTACCACCCTATCCCTTGCATGTAAAAACTAAAAGTAGAGGAAATAAAGAATAGGAAAACAATGAATGAATCAGTTGATGAGTTTAACCTCTAGTGTTTCACCTAGATGACTGTTCTGATTATTATTATTGTCAATGATAATAACAACAATAATAATAGCACTAATACAGCACTTAATGCTTGCAGAGTGTTTTACATGTTATCTCTTTTGATCAACATTGTTGGCAATTTACCATCATCATCATCATCATCATCATCACCATCAATTATAATGTCAAGCAGCCTGACTTAGTAAATAGAAGACCAGCCTCTGAGTCAAGGGCAGCTAGGTGGCACAGTGGATAGAGTGCCAGGCCTGGAGTCAGGAAGACTTGAGTTCAGATCTGGCCTCAGACACTTACTAGCTGTGTGACTCTGGGCAAGTCACTTAACCCTGCTTGACTCAGTTTCCACATCTGTGAAATGAACTGGAGAAGGAAATGGCAAACCACTCCAGTCTCTTTGCCAAGAAAACTCCAGAGGGGGTCACAAAGAGTTGGACACAACTGAAAAGACTGAACAACAATCAGGAAAACCTGGTTTCAGGTCCTGATTGTAATGCTGATCAAGAGTAAGTGGCTTACTATCTTAGTGTCCTTAGCAACTCTCTGAGACTCTAAGTTGTAGCTAAGTTGCTGATATACTTCAGTGGAGGAATTTTCCACAGGAGAGGTTCTCAATAACAATCAATACACAAGTCTAAACTGCCCTTCCAAAACAAACAAAACCAAAAAAAAAGTTCATTTGTGTGTGTGTGTGTGTGTGTGTATGTGTATGCATCATGTTTTATAGTGTACATATAAAATGCTTTACTTTTGTTACCACATTTGTCATTCTTAACAATCTTGTCTATTTTTTTCAAGTAAAGCAAGTTGCCCCAAGGTCACATAGATAATAAATGGTAGAAGTGGTTCAAGGATCCAAATCTTTTGACTTTTAAGACAGAATGCTTTCTACCCAAATCCCAAACTGAAGAGCCATCACAGCTGTTAATTTGTTTCCCAGGTTTGAACAACTGTACATCAGCATATTGATTTTCATTTTTATAGACATATATAAAATTATCTTAAAATTATTTTCTAACCTCTTAACATGACGCATTTAAATTTCCTAGAATTGACTCCTCTAAGAAAATAACTCGGTTGTCTAAATATGACATTGTTGGTTGCCCAAGACCTGAGGGCCCCAAACCCTGCCACATGCTGCTCGATCCCTGAGACTTAGGAAACTCTAATAATAATAACTGCCTTGTAGACCTTAGAATTAAGAGCCTGGTGAATGCTGTGTCTCAATATCATAAATTCTGAATGTGAATTCGTTGTTACAACTTTGTTAAAAGATGGAAATCATTCATTTCAGTGGCCATTTTGTCTCTGAATAAAGAATGACTTAAGAAATATAAAAAAGTTAGGGCAGGGTTGGGGAACCTGTGGCCTTCTAAATCCTTGAGTGTGGCCTTTTGACTGAGTCCGAGTTTTACAGAACAAATCCTTTTATTGAAGGAGTTTGTTCAGTGACGTTTGGATTCAAAGGACTGCACTTGAGGACCTAGAGGGCCACATGTGGCCTCAAAGCCGCAGGTTCCGCAACCCTGATAGGCAGTTACATCCTGTATAATCTACAGTTCTGCTAAAGGTGTACATAGTTTTTGTTTTTGTTTTCACATTATAAGGTTTAATATTTGTCATTTAAACTGAATTTTTTGCTTTGTTTTGTGTGGGGTTTTATTGTTTTGCATCTGTTTTTGAATAAACCTCACTTCATGAAACAAATTCTAAAAATAAACCTCACTTCATGAAACAAACTCTAAAACATCTGAATAGTTTAAAAGCAGTAATGAGTCCAAGTAGCCATTCTGACAAAGCATACAAAAGGACTGTCTTTTCAACTTGAAATATGCCTTTCAGCCATGGATGCAATTATGCCAAAAAGCACATGAATGAAATAATGGCACACATAAGAGTAAAGTACAAAAGGAAGTTACTGAAACAAGCCAAAAAAGACCAAAAAAGAATATAATCCAATAACACTTAATGTCAAATTTATTTTCCCAGTGTGTAATCTGTCCCTCCTACATTCCCTTTCCCTTCCCCTCAGTTCTCCCTCCCCTATTTGAGACATTCTTGGTTTAACTGCTTCTGTTTACTGGTATACCACTTAGTTATCCATCTCTCTGGTCCAGCAAGGAATTTTGTCCTCTTCCCAAGTAATTAATGCTCACTTTATGCCAAAGGAGAATCTCCCTTAGAAAATGGTCACATTTGCAAGGTCCCAAGATAAGTAGTGTCCATTTAACAAACCCGTTGCATTCCAAAATGTTAATTGTGAATCATAACATCTTAGAATTCACAGGCCCTGGAGTCAAGAGGACATGATTTCAAATCTGGCCTCAGACACTTACTGGCTGTGAGACCCTAGGCAAATCACATTGCCTCCCCTCCCCCCCTCCCCAAAAAGTTTAGAATTGTCAAGGACTTTAGCAATCATTTAATGCAGTAGTCTTCAACTTTTTTGATTGCACACACCATCAGTAAAAACATTTTGACTATGCCTCTAATGTATATATTTACATATTTATAAGTTATATGTAAGAGCTACTATAATAATAATTATGTACATTATAAAACATACAAAAATATGAATTTTACAAGAATGAGATTAAGACAAAATAATATTTGACTCCAGAGTCAAAAGAGGGCCAATAGAGTTTATTGATTAAAAGAGTGACGTAGTCAAATGTGGACTTTCAGAAAATTCCACAGACATTTGAATGGAGTATAGACTGGAAATGGAAGAGGCTTGAGGAAAGGAAAACATTTAGAAGGCTATTCCAGATAGTCTGGGAGAGAGATGATGAGGGCACAAATAAGGGTATTGATTGTGTGAGGAGTAAGAAGGGGACAGATGTGAGAGATGTGAAGTTAAAAATTATATGATTTGACAAGACATATTGGGTGAAAGAGAGTGAGAAGTACAAAATGATGCTGGAGATGGGCTGGATATGACAATGGGGTGAATGGAAGATGGATTTTGCTCTTAAAAGAAACAGGGAAATTCAGAAAAGAGATGATTTTGGAGGGGAAAGATAATGGAATAAGATTATTGATACATGTGGCAACCCATCTGTGCCCACTGTCTTGTGTAACTCACTCTCTCCCACCCAAAAGAAAAAAGGCAGAGTTAGGGTTCTAACCGGGCCTGGAGGCCTAGCTTGGAAGGCACTTGCTATGGTAGAAAGTGATCCAAAAGACCAGGAGTAGCTATGTTTGAGAAGGCTGGATTTTCCCAGTTGTACCTGCACTGCTGTGGGTACTACATTAGTAAAGTTATCATTGCTCTAAAGGCAGCCTTCCTGTATTTCCCCATGCAGGAAAAAGCTGGTAACTTGCACAGTGGAGGAAAGAGGGCAAGGATATGGGTGGTTGTGTTGGAGAAAAGCCCCATAACTGGCTATGACAGGGTGAGTGGGATGCATTTCATCTTTCTACCCTCTGCTTGGTTGACCACATATCCCATGGAGTCAGGCCACAGCCCCTGAAAGGGGGTCATTTATCTCTGCCTGAACGTTTCTCAAGGCAAGGGATTCACATATTCATTAGCTATAACATTTATATTTACATTCATAATTCTGATATTAAAAATTATTTCAGTTGAGTCAAAATTTACCTTCTGTAATTTACTCCCTTTAGTTCTGCTTCTGCCTTCTGGATCTATACAGAATAGACAAATAGACAAAGAGAGTGATCCTTTCACTGATAGGTCTTCCTTTTTCTAAGCACCCATGCCCAGTTGCTCCCTCCTCGCATGACATAATTTTGAGTCCCCTCTCCATCCTGGTGCCTTTTATGGACATTCTCCAGTTTGTTGATGCTCTTCCCTCTCCCCACCAAGTTTGGTAACCTGTACTGAACTCAATATTCCAGATATGGTCTGATCAGCACAGAGAATAGCAAGACCATTACCATCCTTCTATGGGTCCCTTTACTTCTTGTGATGAAGCCTGCTGTTTTGGTGGGTGCTACAGAACACTGATTCTGATTGAGCTTGGAGTCAATCAAAACCAGTTTTTCACACGAACTACAGTTATTCCTTGTCTCTAATACTTATACAGTTGG
This sequence comes from Vombatus ursinus, assembly GCF_900497805.2. Taxonomy (NCBI): domain Eukaryota; kingdom Metazoa; phylum Chordata; class Mammalia; order Diprotodontia; family Vombatidae; genus Vombatus; species Vombatus ursinus. Next base: position 9,937,803 of record NW_020954953.1, on the reverse strand, counting down.
GTTTTTTTTTAAGCCCAAGTCCAAGACATTACATTTGTCCCTTTCAAATTTAATTTTGCTAGCATGTTGTCACACCCATTATCATGTGATCTCCTTGTGGACATAGCCTTTTTTTGCATATCTTTTTATTCCCAGCACTTAGCACAATGGCTGATATGTAACTGGTGCTTTATAAATGCTTGTTGACTTGACTTCTTGGATTCAACTCAATGTCCCAGACTGCTAATATTTTATCCTGATTTCTTTATCAATCTATTAGTTATGCCTCCTAGCTTTGTTATCCACTTGGATATCCATTTATCCATCCATTTATGTTTATGTCATTTTTTATCTTTATCCAAATCTTTAATAAAAATGTTGAACAGAATGAGACTAAAGATTTAGATTGTCACTGTAAAATTACATCTATCTGTAAATCATCACACTTTGGTTATGGTTGTTTAACCAGCTGTGAATCAACCTAACTAGATTGCCACATACACTTCTGTTTCTCTATCTTTTTGACAAAGATACCCTGCAAGACTTTATCAAATGCTTGCTGAAATCCAGATACTGTATGTCTACAGTGTTTTCTTTGACTATCAGTCTACTAACCCTATCAGAAAAGGAAATAAAATTAGTTTAAAATGGCTTATTCTTAATGAACCCACACTTCTCCCTAGTGAAAAACTCTTCCCATTCTAGGTACTCACAAAAAATCCACATAAAATCCATCATAGATTTTGTGGTAGCTAAAAATTTAAAATAACATAGATGCCCATTAACTGAGAAGTAGCTAAATTAATAGTGGTGCATAAATGTAGAGAAAGTGTTATGCAGAAATGTACCTATAGATTGAGGATTTTGACCTTGATCCTCCAAAAAAAAATTCCATCATGGATTAAAATTATTTTAATGATGTCTTCTGTCTTTATATCACATACATTTATGAATATATCCCTTTCCATTTATTCCTAGTGAGCTTTCCTCATAACAAAGATTTAAAAAGAAAGAAAATCACATTTTAGCAATACGAAACAACACATAGCTTGTTAAACAACTACAGCGTATGATGTATTCTGCATTCATAGTCCCTCATCATTCACATTGTAATTAGGCAGACTTGATTTTAATTTCTCCCTCTGCCACATCATAGCTGTGTGACCCTGGGAAAGGCACTGATCTGGAACAACAATAACAACAAAAACCTATGAATATAATAGAGTGTTACTGGGTAATAAGAAACAACAGCTATGAAGAATTCAGAAAAGCATGGGAAGAATTGTATGAGCAGAGTAAAGTTAGCAGACCCAGGAAAAACAACAGTTACAATGACTATCATAATATTAATGGAACTAACAGCAAAACAAAACTGAATACTTTGTAGTTACAGTGACCAAGCTTGACCCCTAAAAAGTGTCAAGAAAATGCACCTCCTTAGCTTCATTTCAAAGGATGGGAAACTATAAAAGTGGATTATTCCATAAACTGTCAGACATAACTAATGTATTGCTTGTTTTGCTTAAAATTTTTTTCTCTTTTTTAAAATCTATTATAAGGAATGATTCACTAGGTGAAAATGGATATACATTTACATATATATATATACACACATGCACACACATGCCTGTGTATATACATATATACACATATGAATACATGTGTATGTATACACATATGCATATATACACATATATAATGAATGTGATATAAAAACAAAATGTTACGTTAAAAAGAGTTTTAATCCATTTTGGAAATTTTCAGAGGATCAATGTCAAGATGCTCAATCTTTAGGTAAATTTCTAAAATACACTTTTTCTTTGTTTTTTAATTGGCATGTTTGCATTTCACCAGTCCTCCACCATCTCCTTTGTACATAGCAAGATTCCTCAACAGAGGTCGTTGATTATATTGACAAGCCCTTTCAGTAACTTAAGGTGTAATTCTTCTAGGATAGGAGACAAGCTCATTTAAACTAGCTAAAGTATAGTCTTGAGATCATACTAATTTGATGTGGAAAGGATCTTACAGATCTAGTGTTTTTTACACGTAAGGAAATCATGCCCCTGAAAAAGTATTTGACCTGTCCAACATCTCACAGATAATATGTGCATGGGTCAAGATTCAAACCCAAGTTCTTAGACTTAAATCCATCACCCTTTCAACTGTCCAGTGTAGTCTCTAGTGCCTGTGATCTTGTGCTTCAATAACCCTTATAATCTATTTTCCTCAAGTCCACAATATATGCCTTATTATGTCTAGAGTTCTCTTTCTTGGCCTTGGATCTAGATACCCACAGCATGTACTTTACAAACCAACCTTCCTTGTTGTTCAGAATTAATTTCTCCCTTATCATTTTCACTACCTTTTGATAAATGACATTTTCAGGAAAGCAAGTCAAGAATTTATTTAATGTTCTTCTTTATCTGAGCATCTCTCTCTCTCTCTCTCTCTCTCTCTCTCTCTCTCTCTCTCTCTTTCTCCAATTTCACTTTAGAATTCTCTTGATTAGATTAACAAATTTCAAGCCAAATATACTGCTCTCATTCCTGAAGAGATAGAGTTGGTTCTAGTCAGGAGCCCATCTTAAGCTATGGACAAAGAAATGAAATTGGACAAAGAAATGAAAAAAACACCTGTATCCCCAAGTCCTTAAATTTCCTCCCCAAGATTTCAAGGTCACTAGAGTTAGCTTCCAGTTTTCTTTTCTTGAGTTTTGGCTGTACCACTCATTATTAGTTTCATTCTCCACAAAGAAGTCACATTTATAAATAATTAGATTCCCAGCTAGCACATGTCAATTTAACCAAAGAAATTTGCTTAATTTACAATTTTTCAAGTGAACACACCTTCTTATACTATATACTATGGCGTCTTATTTTTACTTCTCTTTCAATTCTTTTTTATATCTCTCATAAAGTTTCACTTGCAGGTTAACTGGGCTTTTATAGGTTAATAAAGAGAAGATAATAAGAGAGGCAGAATGATATACTAGATAAAAACCTGGCCTCAAAATTAGAAAGAACTGTTTTTAGAAGCCTCATCTCTGATACATCCTGTATACGTGTATTCATGGGCAATTTACTCAACATCTCAGTGCCACAGACAATTCTCTATGAATGCAAATCAAAGAGAATGTACAGTCTACCCTGGTTCAGGAAGAATGTGAATTACTCAAACATAAAAACCTAAATAATACATATATTTACTCTTAAAATCTCGTATCAGTTCTAAATCATTACAAATATGAAAAAAATAAACCTTTCAAAAGAGGAAAAACTAATACCTTAAATAATTTATTACTAATTATCATTTATTATTTATTGTGTATTATTATTAACTTATTGTTACCATTAATGAAACGATGTTTTTAAATTTTCCTTTTACTGTGGACATAATCATCAATAAACACAAACATTTCCACATATACAGAAGATATATTTGTGTTGTTGCCTATTATTGTCCACACAATTTTTTTAATTGTTATGGTAGTCAAAGTTTTTAAGACATAAAAATTATTTTCAATGTGTGTCTTTTCTGGACTGTTTTGAAGAGATAAAATTTGTTTCATCTTTTAAAATTTTTTTCTGTTTTTTATTAAATTATTATTTTAACAAAGTGTATATAATAATTCTGAGAGCAAATTACTAATCCAGGGAAGAACGAGCTACAAAAAGACATGGGTTTGCCATTCTCCATTTGGGGCTTATACTCAAGGCCTCAATGAGTAGTTCACTGGTTATTCACTACTATGTCAGTATGTAGGAAATGGTATAAATAATATTTTGTGTCATTCCTTCCAATGAACCATGTGTCTTAGAAATCTATAAATTATCATTTTATCATATTTTCTCTAACTGTATCTATTTCAAGCTCTAGTATGACTTCTTCAAATATTTAGTAGTAACAGTAATGACACGGGAATGACCTCTTTTTTAGAGCTACATGGTTTTTTAAAAGTCAGCTTAAGCGTTCTTGAATTTTAATTTCTTTCATTTGTTTATTTGAAGGATTATTTCAAAATTCATCCACATGATTTAAAAAGTTGGCCTGAATAATTCTGGGCCTTCCATTAGAGGTGTTACCTTAGTGATATAATGGAATGTTAGGACGGGGAAAAAAAACACATTATTCTTTGGTCTTCTTACTTAATTAAAAGAATATCACCAAAGATAAATAAATTAAGGTACACTTGGTAGAGTTGTTATTTTTTTTTGAAGAAAAAAGAGTTCAGATTTGATAATGTCAAATTGTACTGGTCACTTTCAATTCAGGTATTTAGTAAAGAGATCTCAGCGAATTATCCTTGGATAATATTTGACTCTCAGACCAATTCACAAATGGCTATTTCAGAAATGTGTGTGTATATATATATATATATATATATATATATATATATATAAATATATAGACTCCCATCATCCTGGCTTAACTTGAGTTGAAAGAATCCTATTAAACCTATTCACTGTTGCCATACCAGCCTACAGATGTTCTCAATCCACTGTTTTAGCTTGTGATTAAAAGTAACTGTTTGTAGTTTTTTCTTCATTGTCTTTGATCACAGTGGATCATTAAATTCTTTCTTTTGAATGTCATTTCATCTCTCTCCATGCTTCCTTTTTAAAGTTGGACTTCAGGGAGGAATAGAAGGTAACTATAATTGTCAGGCCTACATTAGGGATCCCATGTTATAATCAAGAGAGAAATTAATCCTCAAAGCATTCCAAACTCAACAGCAGAAATCTGCAAATTGTAGATTATGTTGTCATGTGGCAAGGGCCAATAGAACATCAGAGAGCTGAAAACCCATTTCCATTTTTATCCTGAGTTCCAATGCTCAGGGTTTTCCTGTGAACCCAGTGAATAGATGCCACAATTGCCCTGTGATGATCTTCAAGGAATTTGAAAGGGAAAGAAAAGTGATTGACAATCAGTATTTTTTAATTCCATTAAATGGAATATATTTTCCAAATTAGTTCCCATTGTTTCCTAGTAAGGTCATTGTGAAGAGTCAGCAAAACTCTTTTGCAGAAATTTCAAAGTGAAATAGTCCCCCAAAAGTTGTTTTTAGCTTGTTTGTTTTTTTAATAGCTTTCAGACTGTGTAGAAATGAGCCACTTTAGGGGAAATCTTCTCTCCTAAGGCATTTCCTGAATTAATTATAAAATAGTATAATGATAGAAAATTATATTTATAAAGCAGAAAATTATAAAATGTACAAAATATATATTTGGAATCTAAGGACTAGGATGAAAATAAAAGCTGATTACCAGTATTTACTGAAATAATAGGTCTTACTTTCAAAGTTACCTTTATAACATCATGTATTTTGAACTTTTCCTTTTTTCTGTGCTTTTTAAAAAATTTTCCTTATTTCTTTTTAATAGGAAAATGGGCAATTTGTGGTTAGTTACATGGAGAGATCTTTGATGAGCTCATATTTTTAAAATTATGCATATAAAGGCTAGCTAGAAGATTAAATAACAAAGGAGAATATGAAATAGTAATATGAACAGAATAGAACTGTCTTTTAGGAAGGCTTCAGACTCAAATGAGCTGAGAGTATCCAAAAATGTTGAAGAACTTTTAAAATCTTTGTTCAGTGCTTTGGAGACCAAGAAAGTGATGGGACAATACTTGGAGAAAATGATGTAATGGTCCTATTTAATTCTTATTTTGTCTGTGTCTTCCTCAGTAAGAATGGTCTTTAAAAAGACATAGTAAAGATAAAGAGAACTGTAGGTTAAGATTAAAGTAAAAGAGTTACAGGAGTAAAAGAGAAAGTAAAAGAGCTGATAGGCTATTTTAAATTAGTGGAAATCTCCATCTATGTCTAGGACCCAAGGGTACTAAAGGAACTTGCAGATGTAATCTCATAGTCACTATCCTGTAAGAAATCATGAAGCATGAAAAATGTTAGAAGAGTAAAGATAGGCAAATATTATTCTAGTTTTCAAAGAAAGGGTAAGAGTGAATCTCAGAAACTGTATGCTGGCCACTCAACTTGATATCAGGATATTAAGGATTTAGTATTTCATATTCATGAGAAATTTTTCTACGAGCAAAGATCTCAACCTATGCATCCATGAATTATTATTTAAATCTTAGCGTCAGAATCAGAATTTGTACCTAGGTCTTCCTGATTCCAGCTCCATCAGTCTTTTCATTATGTTATGTTGTCTCCCTAAGCATGATGCTGAAGCACTAAAATTTCGAAACAGATCATTAGACTGATTATGAGAATTTTTTTTTAGGTATTATAATTACTAAGACAACACGGTTTGACTAATAGCTGAGGTCAGCATGTTTGGTTTTTAATTGGCAAAGTTATTCAGTTTGTAGATTAGAAGAATTGCATAATAATAAAATAACAATGATGATAATGTGATAAAAAAACATCAACAACTGTAGACCAATATGCTTTTTGTCTATCTATACAAAATTTTTCTGAATCATCTTTATGTGAATGGAGGGAATCTTTGATGACGGCATTCAAATAAGGAGCAAGCAGGTTTTTAACATAATTTTCGACAATGGGCTACAGCTTCACCATCTCACAATTGATGGAAAGATGGAAAGACCATAAGATGCCATGTGCTTATTTGTTACCAAAAAAAAAAAAGCATTTGACTTTGATATACAAAATGCCAGTTTATAGTTTCTTACAAAGAGGTGTTTCCCATCCATAATTGAGATCATTCTAAATTCCTTGGAACATGCAGCAACAGAAATAACTCTGTTCAATAACCTTCTAATAATAAAAATCAGGGAAGTCATAAAACAGGGAGATGTCTGCTTTCCAAAAGTATTAACCACTTAATGGTTAATGAAATGGAGGAGATACAGTTTAGAATCCAGGTTAAGGGAGAATTCCCAGTATTATTTTGATTATATAATGTCCCAAGATGTTGTAGAGCTTCCTAGAAGAGATCTATAATCACTCAAAAGAGTTTGGCCTGTCTATCCGCACAGGAAAGACCAAGTGGATGGAGAATGTCTATTTCCCAAATTCCAATATATATTTGAATGAACATCCTATGGGGCTTAGGCCAACTGTATGTACATCTGGAACAGACAATATTCATGGGTAGTAATCTTGGCCTAGAGTTGAGAATGAGGAGGAGAGCAGGCTAGATTGCTTTGGGAAGTTGCAAGGCATTTTTATTGACTCCAAGATTCCCATAATATCTAAGGCCCATTTTTTTCATTATCAGCATATCGCTGTTTGGCAATGAGACCTGAAACACCATTGCCTCCTTAGAACCAAAAATGAGCTCTAGCAGAGGATGATGGAAAGACACATGGTGGGTGAGAGCAATCTGAAACATAATAACCAGAGGATTGTGTGACAAAAAGAGAAAATGAGATAGTCACATGGTATAAATAAATGAATACATGAATGAATGATGATAAGTGCTCCACTGGTACCATTATGATGTGGGGAGAAATCAAAGAAGGCTTCCAGGACAAAGTAGAGTTTTGTGGTTGTCATTGTTCAGTCATTTCAGTAGTGTTTGACTCTTTGTGACTCCATTGGGGTTTTCTTGGCAAAGATACTGGAGTAGTTTGCCATTTCCTTCTCCAGCTCATTTTAGAGATGAGGAAACTGAGGCGAACAGGATTAGGTGACTTGCTTAGGGTCACACAGTCTGAGGCTGGATTTGGACTCAGGAAGATTAGTCTTCCTGACTGCAGACCTGGCACTCTAGTCATTGTATCACTTAGCTGCCCTATACAAAGGAGACTACTTGCAGTGAACTTTTCAGAGGCTGTGGAGTAGACGCATGGAGAATGGGCAGGTATAGATAGGATTATAATCTGTTATCCTCCTAAATTGATGAGATCACAGGCTCATTGGAGTATTTGAAAAAAAAATAGTTATCATAGATTATAAAAGGCTTCATTAATTCTATCCTATACTTGTTATTGATTATTTTTGTTATTACTAACAATTGCTATAATATTTTATAGTTTATAGTATCCCTAGTGAAAACAGGTGGGAAAAGTAGCCCTATTTCATAGATGAGGAAAATGAACATTTTTTCCATAGACATATAACAATTAATTCAATGGTTATTAGCCTTATCCACATGAATAAAATGGTGAAATATGAGTTGGATGATTAACAGAACAGGTTAATTAATAATTTTTGTCAGCCTGGAGGTTGTAATCTACGAGAGAGATACAGAAACAGATAGAGACACAGAAAAATAGAGACAGAGAAACAGAGAAAGAGAGACAGAGAAAGAAAGACAGAGAAAAACAGTGAGACAGAGACAGAATAAATGTACTAACTATGAACAAGGCACTGAACATATGACGAAGTAATAGGCATGGTCTTGTGCTCTAGACATAATCTAGTTGGGGAGATGAAATCTTAATACATATACATTTGTGTAATACAGTGGTTTAAGTATATACCCTCAGTAGCCTATGCCCCTCTGAAGAACTAAAGGGCAGAGGAAAAACTCCCCAAACCTCCATTTAAATAGTGCTCAGACGGTCAGTAGTCCAACCATTTCCTACCAGATGCACCTTGGATTTGACTCCACTATCTTCATGCCCCCATGTTAAATACCTCCCATCCCCCACTTTTAAAGTTTCCTTCTGTGTATCTTTCCTCCATTAGATTGTAAGCTGTTTGTTTCCATATTTGTATCCTCAGTGTTTAGCACAGTGTCTAGCACATAATAGGCACATAGTAAATGTTTATTGAATTGAATTATTATAAGAAAACTCTTAAGTACAGTTGGAATTCAGTAAAGGGAGAAGTTCTGGTGCTGCCTCCTATTCCCAGATCTTGTAGGGAATGGTGGCATTGAAAAACTTCCAAACATCTCCTGCTCCATTACCAATTCCCCTTCTTCCTCCCCCTGCATTCCCCAGTGAAACATGAAAGTCCCTCCCATTTCTCAAATAGATCACCTTTCACATTAATTCTGTGGTGAACCTACAACTTTCTGCCCATCACTATTTTCCCAAAAGGTTGCAAGAGCTACTTTCCCATTTCCTTTGTCTCTTTGAGATAATTTCCTGGTGCTACTGTACTACAGGGGTCACACCCATCTCCTACCCCTTTGTAATTTCTCCATCTTCATATGGTTTCTCCCACTAAATTCTCAGGGTGGCTAGACAATACTGTGGGACAAACTCTTTTCTCTAGCTATCTTCCTTTCTTGGAGATTCCATGCTGAGACTGCTGGACCAATGGCAGAGTGTCTTCTTTCTTTTGTGCCCTTCCTATTTCCCCTTCTTCCAGCTGTTGTCCACTGAGGGACTGCCTTCTATGTTATCACTGAGAACTTTGCTCCAATAACAAAAATTCCTAGTTAAATAGCTCTCTAACCAAAATAAGTAGGGTGCATAGTCAACAGGTTATTATGACTCTCTCAAATGAATCAACTTGACAGTTCAGTAAGCCAATCAATTGTTCAGTAATGAATCGTTATCATGGTCCAAAAACCTGAATCAGCCACATATATGTGTTTTATACAAAAATGAACAGCAACTGTGTTGAAAATTGACTTTATTTTGACAATGTGAAAATGAAAAAAAGAGGGCTTTTTAATGCTTCTTGCATGTATAGTTGTGAAATACTCTAGCTATATTTTGCACTTAAAAATTAAACATGTTAAAATATTAAACAGCCAATTTTCTGGGATTCTTAAGATTGGTTGCTATGGCAAAACAGAGTTTTACTTATGGGTCACTAAGTGAAACTAGTCTGGGCTCATAAAGCCACAATGGGTTTTTTTTTCTGTGTTGTCAGTGACATACACTGCAAAATGTTCAAGGAAACATCCATCTTCGATACTGGATCTTTTATGATAAAATGAAATTATACATTGTGAGGAATGAAGTTGATTCTCCAAGCCAGACAAGAAAATCAGCTCCTATTATTTTCAGTTATTCATGTGTGTCTAATAAAAATATTTAATGTTTAAATCAATCAACAGGCATTTATTAAGTGCTTACTATGTACCAGTTACTATGCTAAGTATACATTACTTTTTATTTGAGCATATAAATAAAAATGGTCCTTGTCCTCCAGGAGCTTACATTTTAATGTTTGGGGAGGGGCAACATAAATGTAAATAAGTTAATACGATGTGCATATAGAATAAACAGATTCCTTTGAGTTTGATTATATATTTGCATAGCCTATCATTTCCACTATCAGATTAATATCTTAAAAATTAAGTCTCTCTGGCAGCTTCTTCTATCACACACTTACATTGTAGGGTAATAGATAACTCTTGACCATCTTAGCTCCCTTCCACCAAGCAAGCACTTGTTAGACAAAGATTCACATACATAGCTAGAAAAAAAGTTAAGCAGCAAAACAAATTAGAGAAGCAATATAGATGAGGGCAGACAATACGATGCACACAAATAAATGGTTTCTTCAACTCAAGAGCAATTTAAAACCTCAGCTCAACCACGATGATAACCATTTCACCAATGAAGTTCACTCCTAGAAACCTGTAGGGTTGTAGGCACTTATAATCAAGGGACATTTCTAGAGTTCCAGAGATTCCATTGGCTGTTCCAGTGTTTGTAACTTGCTTCTCTTGCCTCATCTCTCTCAAACTCTGTTTCACCTCTCTCCAGACTCTCCAAAGTCACTCTCCCTTATGTACAACAGCTGCCTCCACTCTCATTCTTTTCTACACTCTGACTTCCTCTACTCTCTCCAAAGTTACCACTTATGTCTTAATTGCCAAATTTTCTTCATCTTCTCTGCAGCCTTTGACACTGTCAATCACCCTCCTCTTCTCCTTGATGTACTATTTTCTCTACGGTTTTGGGACACTACTCTCTCCTAGTTCTCTTTCTACTTGTATTACTACTCCTATATAATTATATTGTATACTCCTTCTCAGTCATCTTTGCTAGATCTTCATCTGGGTCATGCCTGCTTAGCATGGGTATCCCACAGTGCTCTGTCCTGAGCCATCTTCTCTTCTTCTTCTAAACTATTTCTCTTGGTGATTTCATTAGCTTCAGTGGATTCACTTATCATCTCTATGCTGATGATTCTCAAATCTTCTTATCCAGACCTAACTCCTTTGCTGACTTCCAATCTTGCATCTTCAACTGCTTATTAGACATCTCAAATTGGATGTCTAGCAGACAATATATTAAGCTTAAAACTGAACTCATTATCTTTTACCTCAAACTCTTTCCCCATTCCAGACTTCTCTATTACTGTCAAGTGTACCACCATCCTCCCAGTCTCCCAGCCTCACAGCATAGGCATCATCTTCAACTCCTCACTATCTCTTACTCTCCATATGTAATCTGTTGTCTATTTCACCTTTGCAACATCTCTTGAATATGCCTCCTTCCCTCGGTGGATGCTACCACCACCCAAGTGCAGGCTGTCATCACTCACCCATGGATTGATGCAATAGCCTGCCAATGGGTCTGTCTGCCTTAAGTTTCTCCCCACTCCAATCCAATTTCCATTCAGCCACCAAAGTGATTTTCCTAAAGAACAGTTCTGACCACGTCACCCCCAATTCAGAAAACTCCAGTGGATCCCTGTTACCTTCAGGATCAAATATAAAATCCTCTGTTTGGCATTGAAAGCCCTTCATAACCTGGTATCCTCCTATCTTGCCAGTCTTCTTACACCTTACTCTCCCCACTACGCTATATAATTAAGTGTTTGCTATCTGTGCAAAGAGGCAAAAGAGAAGACCAGGTGGCATTTTGCTTGTTAGTTTCAGAAACGATATTCTAAAAATAACTTAATTTGATCTCGGAAAGTAGGTATTTATGCTTGGAATTACACATAAACACTTTCCCTTCCCACTCCACCCCCCAAAATTCTGGTGGTTCAGTTTTTGAATAAGCAGTTTGGGACCTGGTTGGAGGTAAGGCATCAGATATCCCAGAGAACTACCAGGAATCCAAAGGATAATCATCTCATCACAGATTGAGTCACTTGGGAATGGTTAAGTAGAAGTTTTGATCTTCAGGACTCTAATATCTTTGAGGTACATTTGTTTTTTAAACTATAGATTATTCACCATAATCATCTATTTGTTGATTATATTTTCAAGAAATATTCCTACTATTTGTCACAACTGACTCAGAAGATTAAATCAAAGGTATATTAAACTACTGTTAATAGTTTCTTCTGTCATAAGCTTAATAGGATATTTTTTCCTTTTGAATATGGAATGAGTAGATGAATACTCAGATTTAGAGGTTTGTTTTTTTTTTTGTTTGATTGATTGATTAATTGTTATTCTGTCTTAGTGGCCCATTTCATGATGTAGGCTTAGACCTGCCTTTGAGATGATACATCTCGAGCTCCACTGGAAACTTAGCATCTTCTAAGTGGTTCAAAGAGAAGACATTTTCAAAACATAAGCATACTCTTCTAAGAAAATGCCATTTTGAATTTTTAATTATTTCTAATTAATAGGCATATAGTCTTAAGTTGGTTGTTCAGACAACCTAAAACGAACATTTTCTTATCAAGTCCATATTGTTTGTGACAGAAAATAGAGCACTAGACCTTGAGTCTAGAAGGACTGGGTTTAATCTTAGCTCAGGTATATTCTAATTGTGTGGCTCTAGAAGAGTCACTTGCACCTCTAGATGGCACAGCAGATAGAGTGCCAGGCCTGGAATCAGGAAAACCTGAGTTCAAATTCAGCCTCAGAAACTTACTTATTAACTGTGTGACCCTGGTAAGTCACTTAACCCTGTTTGCCTCAGTTCTTCATCTGTAAAGGGAGCTGGAGAAGGAAATGCCAAACCACTCTAGTATCTTTACCAAGAAAACCACAAAAGGGGTCATGAAGAGTCAGACACAACAGAAAAAGCCAAATAACAACAACAACAGAAGAGTCACTTAACTCTAAGAACCTTAGTTTCCTTATCTGGAAAATGGGGATAACAATAGCACCTAATGGGCCATAATAATATGGATCAAATGAGATAATTATGTAAAGTGCTTTTAAACCTTTAAGTTCTATATAAATGAGAATTATTATTAATAAATAAATTTGACTGTGTCACTTTGTTATATAGTGATTAATAAATCATATGGGAACAAAGGTCGTTTTTAAAAAATTAGCCAGTCCAAAAAAGAGATATGAGAGTATACCTTCTTCTTTGTACTAGTGATTGACTATGGATGAAGACTATTATTATATGTAATATATCTGTATGATAGAAAATCCCTTTATTTGTGATAACCTTAAGGGATATAGACAGATATAAACACCTACATCTATCACTTACTATACACACACATACCTTTCACATTGTAAGCACTTAAGTCTTATAGATAGAGATATGTATGTGTATAAATACACATACATTATGTGGATGGATGGATGTATGGATAGATAGATAGGTAGATAGATAGATAGATAGATAGATAGATAGATAGATAGATAGATAGATAGATAGATAGATAGAAATTTCCTAGTCAGCTAGGGAGTATGCAACTGGACTATATCATCATGTCATTCTTTTCATTAATACAGCTATTACTGTATAGTTCTTAAGGAGAAATAACCCTCCTTTGGCATAGCCTTAAATATGCTAGATGAATGTAAATGTGTAAGTGTGTATGTATTTGTGTGTTGGTAGTACTGGTGTGTATGTGTACATATGTGTGTATGTGTGTATATATATTATATATATATATATAATAGAAGAAACAATGTATACAAACAGTAGAAGAAATGGGCATATGGTAGGCACTTAATATTATCTGACACAATTTTAAAAATAAATTTAAAATTAGATTTTTTTCAGCTAACTAAATAAGATGCCTACTTACATGTCATTTTAAAAGGACTATTACATTTACTTGAACAATTTCCATGTGGTTCAGAGCTTTGCATTCCCTCTCTGCATGGCAAATGGCCTGTTTTGACCTGCTAATCCTGATGGGGCTAAAGAAGACAGTTGTGTTCGTCACCACCACATTAATCACAAATGCCTCTGGAGTGGTGCCCTCTACATCGGAAGAAGACACGGTTTTCTCACTTGGTAAATCATCAGATGAGGTCAACAAATTAATGACTTTCTTCATATGCCAGCTATGGTGACTCAGCATTTGACCTTTATTTCTTAATACTGTAGCTCTTGTGGCAATTACTTCTCCAGCTACTTATCTTTTAAACAAAGGCATTCTCTATGAAGGACTTTACTAAATGAGACAGCAGCAATAGTTGTGAGAGGATGAAAGTCACAGAGGATATGCCTCATCCAGTGGGTCTATGAAATTCCCAGTTATTTTATTTCATTTTCATGTTTGACAGTTGCCCCTATTGGGAATTATTACTTTTTTGTCTCTTCCCTGCTAACAATAGGCACTCTGAAAAAGCCATTGTCTGTCTCAGTTTCCTCATCTGTAAAATGAAATGTTTGGATTCAGTTTCTTTCTAGCTCTCATGTGCTCTGGCCCTATCAATGAAAAAACATGACTCTGTGTTCCAGGTAGCATTGTGGATTGCTAGTTTCCATGCCAAGCCATTTCATTTATGGCATTTCTAAATAACTTCAACACATCTAACTACTTTTTATAGAAATAAAAACCAAATTACTTCAAATTACAAAGATTTTGTATCTTCTCTTTGATCTTCTAAGTAATACCTTTTCAACAACCATTAGTTATGCACTAACCACTTCCTCTACGCTAGGACAAGAGTAGATGAGTGGAAAAATTCATGTGAACTATAGGTGGTAGCAAGGAAGAGAATCAGTCATTTATAATTTCAAAGATCCACCTTCATTTATTTGGCTCTGTTTGTTTAGCACAGTACCTGACAAACAGTAAGTTCTTAATAAATACTTGTTTCTTCCTTCTTTTTTTGCAAAATAGTATTATGTCAGTGCTAGAGACCAAGCAAGGCATGGAGGACAATGTGACAATGAAAAGATGCCCTCTACTTGAAGCCTGAAGTACCTGCTTACTAACTGTGAGAACCTGGACAAGTTATTTAATCTCTTACTTTCACGTTCCCACCTGTAAAATGGGGATAACAATTCATACTTTCACTACATACCTCACAGAATATATTTTATAAACCATAAAGTGCCATACAGATGTGACTTACCATTGTGATTGGCCTAATTGTTATTGCTTCTAGGTTACATCATGATATTCCTGAGAGAATGGTTAGGGCGTTATTTTAATGGCATCCCTTTAGAACACTCTTCCATCATTGATGGAAGAGGAAATGTCATCTTATTTGCTAGTTTGGTTGTTTTTGCCTCTGCTAATAAAGTTATGTCATAATAATGATAACTAACATTTATATTGTGTTTGAGTTTTACAAAGTACTTTATATATATATATATATTAATTATTTCATTTGATATTCACAATGACCTTGTGGGAGAGATGCTATTAGCAATTATGCCAATCACAATGGTAAGTCAAATTTATATAGTCCTTAATGGTTTATTAAATGTTTTTCTGAAAACAATTCGGTGAGGTATATAGTGCAAGTATATGCTGTTATCCCCATTTTATAGATGGGGAAACCTGAGCCTGAGAAAAGTAAAGTAACTAGGCTAGGGCCTCATAGCTAGTAAGTCTCTACAATAGTATTTGAATTCTACCCATTACAACATCTAGCCACAAGTGACATTATTCAATGTGTCAACCAAGTTTCTCAGTATATTAAAAAAAAAATAAGCATAGTAAAGTCTTTTTACTATTTAGTACCCTCATAGGATCATAGATTTACAACGGGAAAGGATCATCTTGAAATCATCTTGTTCAAACTCTTCATTTTATAGAAAGCTGAATCCTAGGGATGCTGTGACATGCCCAGTCACTTAGGAAGTAAATGATGGAATCACATCTCCAGACTCCAAATCCAGTGTATTTTCCACTCAACCCATACTTTCCTCACGTTTAGATGTTCTTAAATTAGCTTTGTATCCTTCCCTTTTCTTTCTTTGCTTGGTTCCTGTAGATCTTAACATTTTCAATTCCAAAATGTTTCCTCCCCACCTCCTCCTTTACCCCTTCCCCTTCCCTCCTCACTCCACCTTCCCCTCCTGCTCCTGCTTCTCCTCTTTTCCCCCTTCTTCTTCTCCTCCACCACCTTCTCCTCTTCTTTCTCTTCTCCTTCCACATCTAACACCACCTCCTCCTCTTCTCCTTCTCCTTTTCTTCCCCTTTCTCCTCCTCCTCCTCACCCTTCTTTTTTTCTTTCTCCTTCACCTCCTCATCTTTCCCCTTTTCCTCCTCTGCCTTCACCTCCTTCTCCTCCTCTCCCCCCTTTCCTCTTCTTTCCTGCTCCTGCTCTCCACATCCTGAATACAACTCTATTATCTCTGCATTTGCTATTTGCTAAGTACATCTTTACAAAGCATTTTTTTAAACTCTCGTTTCCTCACTTTGATTTTCATCTACCCGAAATTAAGCAGATACTTCCCTCCAAGCTTTCGTTCTTGAATCTCTTGACAATTTACAACTGCTCCCTTTTCACCATACTCTGTTATCCTTTCTCATATATTTTTTTAATCTTCCTCCATTGCACTCACCAGGTGTTTCAGATAATTACCTAGTCTTCTATTAAAGATGTTTGTTTTCTTTGAGCTATGTGACACTCTTTTTAGCTTTGTTCTAACAGGATCCTTTCATGTGAATTCTGAAGTACTAGAGTTTTCTGTTTCTTTTTTTTTCTTATTCTTACTAAAACTGCAATCAGCACAAAGGTTAAATCTCCAGAGTTCAAGTATTCACTTCTCCTTCCAAAATCACTCAAACAAACATTTGATGTTTGACCCTTTCTACATTTTTCACTCAAGCAATCAACAAGCATTCTTTAGTTGCCTACTATGTGCCAGGCACAGTCCTAAGTGGTAGAGATACAAAATACTCCCAAGACATGTGCAGTCTATCATTTTATAGCTTGCTGAGTGTTATGTGGCCTATATAAATATCTAGCTGTCCTGGAAACTATGGGTATTTAAATACTATTTTCCTGTGGAACTCAGAGGACTCTATTGACTACTGTTTTTACTTGATGGAGATGACATGGGGGCGGTCTTCTGCAATATCATGGTTTAAATTGCTGGGTCACTTCAAATTGTAAAATATTAGCTGACATAACAAGTTAAAGGCATACTTCTGTAATTATGTGAAACTTGGAGACCAGTAAGGAAACAATTGAATCACCATCTTTAGTTATTCATTCTTTTAAAGTTGTTGTCATCCCCCAGTAGAACATATACTCTAAGGGTAAAGACTCAGTATTACCAGAGCTTAGCATAGTTCCTGGCAAAGAATAAATGCATAATTATTTGATCCATCTTCTATTAATCTATGTTTTGTCTATCTTTCTTTCTTTTTCTTTCTTTCTCTCTCTCTCTTTCTTTCTGTCTGTCTATCTCTCCGTCTATATTCTCTATCTTAGTACCTGAGACTTTCCTCCAGGAATTCACAAAATGTAGACAACCATCATAATATAAGAAGCCACCAGCCTCTAGGTGGCACTGTGGATAGAACACTGAACCTGGAATATGGATGACTTGAGTTGAAATCTAGCCTCAGATACTTACCTAGCAGTGTGACCCTAAGCAAACTACTTAACCTCAGTCACCTCAGATGTAAAATGAGGATAGCAGTAGCATTTCCCTTACAGGGTTGTTGTCAGAATTAAATGAGATAATGTTTGTAAAGTGTTTAGTACAGTGCCTAGGACTTAGTATTATCCAGTACTTCCTCCAGATTCAAATGCTTCCGTTAGATTGTAAACTCCTTGAGAGCAAGGACTTTATTTCTTTTTCTTATGTATCTCCCCTGTTCTTAGCGCAGTTCCTGGCAAATTGTTGTTCAGTCATTCAATCATGTCCAAAGTTTGTTACCCCTTGGACCACATCATGCCAATTCTGTCCATGGGGTTTTCTTGGCAAAGATACCAGAGTGATTTGCCATTTCATTCTCCAGTGGATTAAGACAGACAGAGGTTAAGTGACTTGCCCAGAGTCACATAACTAAAAAGTGTCTGAAGTGGGATTTGAGCTCAGGTCTTCCTGACTCCAGGCCTTGAGCTCTATCTACTACACCACCTCACAGTCTCTGCCTGACAATTAGGCAAATAGTAGGTGCTAAATAAATGTGCGGACTTGGAACGAGGAAGACTCATCTTCATGAGTTTAAATCTGTCCTCAGATATTTACAAGCTGTGTGACCTTGGGCAAGTAGATTAACCCTGTTTGCCTCAGTTTCCTTATCTGAAAAATGAAGAAGGAAATGGCAAACTATTCCAGTATCTTTGCCAAGAAAACCCCAAACGGGGTCATGAAGAGTCACACATGATTCAACAACAGCATCAACAAATAAATGTTTATTGACTTTCACTGAGGTAACTAAACTCCTCATTGTTTTTTGGTCACAGTGATGTCCCAGCTGGCTATCTGACACTCTTTTACCAACACAGAGAGCTCTATGGCCACAGTATAAGGATGAATAACAGGAGTGTACCAACACAGAAGACTCAGCTCTTCAGTTTTGATATGCTGTTTATAATCAGTCTCAGAATGCAAGAAAAGCCAGTGCCTTTGTTAGAGCTAAGCTGCCTCCTCACAGCTTTAAGACATCGATTGCCCTGCCTCCAAATCAAGAACAAAATCAAATGGCCATAATGCAGCATTTAAATCATTAAATCTTCCCCAGTTCTTATCCGGCAAGCATCTAAAGATTTGTTTTAGCATTCTTTTTCTAGGGTTAACTTTACAAACAGCTACCTGCTTGTGGACAATCTTCTTACAATACCTTCAACTTTATATTAGGTTATCTCCTTCATTGTATATATTCTCATATAGTTTCCATCACCCTCTGCTAGCAGTAGTGTGGCATTCTAGATATAGAAATCTGTATTTTCATTAGTTTGTTATGATTTTTATGCTTTGCTAATTTCATGATCTAATGACTAATATATATGCATACTTAGTGATTGCTAGTGTCCTTAAAGAGGCAGACTGGTATATTGGATAGAGGGCTAGCTTTGAAGTCAAGAAGAGTGAAAACCAGCTGTGGCCATCCAGCAAGCAAATACTTCTTAAGTACCCACTATGTACCAACCAATGTGCCAATCACATTGGGATTCAAGGACAAAAAGTAATAATCCCTGCCTTCCAGGAGCTTACAATGTATCATTCTATGAGGGAAGACAACATGTATTAAAACAACAGCAACAACAATTATAATCAATCGGTAAATATTTATTAAGTACCTACTATGTGTTAGGCAAAAGACAGTGCCTGCCCTCAAGGAGTTTACAGTCTAATGAGTGAAACAACTTACAAACAAATATATACAATGTATACAAAAATATACATATCAAGTTATATACAGGAATATATACAAGCTATACAGGAAGTGATTAACAGAAAGAAAGCCATAGAATTAAGAGGAATTGGGAAAGACATACTGTAAAAATTGTGGGGGGGAGGGTTTGAGACATACAGAAGCCAGGAAAATTAGCAGGAGGAAGTTATAATAGTCATATAGTGATTAATAATTAATTTATGATAATAATATGATACTAGTAATAGCATTTATATAGTACTTTAAGGCTTACAAACAACTTTACAAATATTACCTCATTTTATCCTTATAACAACCCTGGGAGGTGAGAGCTATTATTATTCCCATTTTACAAATGAGGAAACTGAGGCAGTCAACAGTTAAGTGGCTTGACCAGATCACTCAGCTAATATCTGAAGTCGTATTTGAACTCAGCTCTTCCTGACTCCGAGTCCAGTGCTCTGTTCACCATGCTACCCAGCTGCTTACATATATTCTGAGTATATAAATATGTATGTACGAAATAAATATGTTGATGCAACATAAGACCCCAGAAAAGTCACTTAATTTCTTAGAGACTTCAGGCAACTTTCTGAGATTATAAGTTATAGATGAGTTGCTTTTGGTAAAGGAAGTTTCCAACCAAGGAATTCTTTAGGCTAATAAAGTCACAAGACAGGATTCCCTTCCACCACAGTTCCCCCCAAATTCCATCTTGTCAATAATTGTGCTGTCATGAGCAGTGTGAACAGGCCTAGAATAACAAAGTTATGCATAAACTTGGGCCCAACTGACTGGTGGCAAGTCTGAGGAGGGGCTCCACATGGGGAGGGGTATACCTACTGATACTAACCCAGCTGAAGCTGATTCACCATAGCCTGGCCATGCTGCACAGCAGAGTCACCTATAAAACCTGGCAACAGCAGTGGAATGCAGAAAGAGAAACATAAATCAAGGTTGAAGGCCAGAGCTAGAAATCAGAAAGACAGGAAACAAGGCAGGTCAAGAAAAGGTGTCCAGAGCAGTCTCAAAGACTCTGAAGCAGTTTCTTGCATTGAGAGCATTCCTGGGCTTTGAAACAAGTCCTACTTCCCTGGTCTCCCTGATGGGCAATGAGAGCTAAGTTAGAAGAGGCTTCAGGGGTGAGGTTGGTACCTCAATGCATATTGCTCTTTAAATCTTATATTGCCAAATATCTACTGCCATCAAAAGCCAAACTATCACATTAAAAGTCAGCAAACTCTTATTAATGGCAGTCATTAATCTAATGTCACATGGCTGAACACTCCAAGGCCTTGTATTGGATTCACCATTTAGATTCCTTTCCTCATCAAGAAGTACGGACATTTGCTTCCTTACTCATTAAAAGAAGCAGAAGTGTATTGACAAGAGTTCACTAAACTTACTTGGAATGGGAAGGGGGAAGGGGTATTTGGAGGTGAGAATGGAATTAGCATTTATCAACCCGTTACTATGTGCCAGGCACTGTGCCAAGTTTGTTGTTGTTGAGTCATTTCAGTCATATCCAACTCTTCATGACCTCGTTTGGGGTTTTCTTGGCAAAGATAATGAGGTGATTTGCTATTTCCTTCTCCAGCTCATCTTACAAATGAGGAAACTGAGGCAAAACGAGTTAAGTGACTTGCTCAGGGTCACCCAGCTAGTAAGTGTCTGAGGCTGGATTTCAACTCAGAGAGATGAGTCTTCCTGACTGCAAGCTCGGTACTCTATCTACTGCACCAACAACCCTGAGAAGTAGATGCTGTATTATCCCCATTTTACAGTTCAGGGAAACTGAGTACATCATCAGAGGTGGGCTCCTTAATGTACAGGTGAATGTGCTTCTGCAAATGAGCCTTCTTGTTAATAATGGGCACTGGAACTGGATTCAGAAGATCTGGGTTCAAATTCTCTCTTATACTTTACTCCTATGTGACTATTGGCAACTCAGTTCTTGATTCTGAGTCTCCATTTCTTTCTTTCTTTCTTTCTTTCTTTCTTTTTTTTTTTTTGGCTATGCAATGGGGTTAAGTGACTTGCCCAGGGTCACACAGCTAGTAAGTGTTATGTGTCTGGGGCTGGATTTGAACTCAGGTCCTCCTGATTTCAGGGCCTGTGCTCTATCCATTTAGCTGCCCCTGAGTCTCCATTTCTTCACCTGTGAAAATAGGGCATTAACTAGATGATGTCTAATTTCCTTTCCAGTTCTAAGACTTCTGATCCAATATCTTATGTATTGTTTTAGGTTCTTTATATTATCTAAAACTCAGAAGCAGCACAGTTAACTAAATTGGTAATGTAGGCTATGACCTTACTCTATAAGATTGGTACTTAGAAGTAATTAGTAATTAATCAATCAGTACTTAGTAAATCTTCATAGTTTCATCAAATCCTATGTAATATAGGAAGAGAGAGGCAGCATGTCATTATCAATAGAAAGCGATCTTGAAGCTAGGAAAACCTGGGTTCAAGCCCAGGCTCTAATCCGTATTGACCTCGTCACCCTGGACAATTCCCTTAGCCTCTCTGTACTTTTGGCAACTCTCTAATACTGTAAGATTTGGAGAACGTGCTGACCGATATTGGCAGAGGCAGTATCCTCACCCAGGAATTCCCTGTATTGATGAATTCACAGGTCCAGTCCTTACCCTTTTTCCTATCCTAATCTAGAAATAAGCTTGTATTACAATGGTAGGTGGTTTGAATGAATGAAAAAGAAAACGCATTTTATTAAGCCTTCACTAGGTGCCAGTCATTGTGCTAAGTGCTAGGGATACAAATAAAAAATGAAGGCAACCCTGAAGACACTTACATTTAATAGTGGAAATAACACATGTAGGAGGTCAATAGCCAGGGAGAGATACTTAGGTTTGTAAAACTATAGAGATGGTGCATAGGTTCTCAAAGTGGGCAGTACCACCTCCTGGAGGTGCTAGAACACTCTGGGGGTGGGGAGGCAGAAGTAGCCTTAGGTACAACTGGTGGGCATTGAATAAAAATAAGGGAGCAGTAGAAACATAAGGAAAGAAGAGAAGAAATTTTTGAAAAACCGTTTGTACATGTTTCATCTGTTGTGTAGCAGAGTTAAATGTAGTGTTTACATTATTTTCCAAATAAACCCACAAAATGCAAATTATAATTGATAAGTGGTCAATTCTGCTGACAGGTCTTAAGAAGTAAGTGTTGGCAAGCAAGCATGTCGCACATTATCAGGAAATCCAGTGTGCATCGGCAGGAATACGTGCATGTAATAACTTGTTTATAATACGATACTACATGGTTACATAACCAATATTGCATCATCAAAATTTCGATGCATAAAAAACCAAATTTATAATAAATTATTAAATTTAAGGTGTCATTTTTTTTAAAAAAAGTTTATATACTTTTTGAAGTGGAAATTTTCAAAAAAAAACAAAAAACTGTTAAAGGATTAAAAAAAAAGTAGATTTCCAGGGGGGCACTGAGTAATGTTTTTTGAAAAGAGGGCAATAGGCCAAATAAGTTTGGGAACCTCTGGGATAGTGAGTGGACCCCTTAGGAAGCAGAGTGACACATTCTTTTCAGGAGAATTCTGGTAGAATGATTATGGTTTCAGTACTGGATCCCATGTAGGGTATGCACAAAGTGGCTACTAAAAAGATAAAAAGAGTAAAGAATGCCTGGAGCCTGCATAGATATAGTATGCCACATAAGGCATCAATCAGAAGAGTGGGCTTTCTAAAATAGGAAGCTTGGAGCTGAACCTACAAACTCAATAAGGGACACACCCTATGAGTTGAACAATTTGGGGAGTCAGTTTAAAACACAGTTAAGAGAGCAGGTGCATCTCCTTTTCATTCAGACACACAAAGGGAGTGACTCCCAGGAGGAAGTGGTTTCAAGAAATAGGACGACTGATTGCAGAGAAGAGAGCCAACTATGGATTTGAGGGAGAACAAGTCTTGAGTTGAGAGTTGAGTGGGATTGAAGAGCTGTCCTTGGTTCTGAGCAATACATCCACAAGAGATGCTAGTCTGTACTGGGAGCTTCATACAAGGAGAGAAAGAACTTCAGGGAAATACAGTGCTAGAGGCCTGAGTTAATTGGGCCACTAGTCCCTTGAATACATGTGCCTTGCCGCTGTTGAATTCTCTGTAAAATCTTCCCATTGGCATTATATGTATCTATGGCAGAATATATCCCAAGCTTCTGGAGGGAATGTTTCATAACAATTTTTCCTAAAAGAAACATGCTATTATTAGGTGCTGTTGTGATTACAATACCCTGATTCCTTTGCTGAAGGGCCTATAGAACATGGGAGAAGAGACTAGCATTTTGAGCTGTCTCTTAGACATGATATCCTATGGTAGGGGGCCAAAATTTGTTAGCCATTCAGTGTTTGGTTGATAAAGCATTTTGAAGTATATTCTGACATTGTTTTAATTTATTTTCAAAGATGAATTCCAACAGTTAGTGATGATTTAAAATATCTGTAGTGCTATGGAAAAGTAAATGTTTTAATTGGATATTAATTAGTTTAATCCTTTCTGATTGTTATTACCAAAGGAAATTATCCCTTCCCTCAGGTTGCCAGATTCCCATATTAAATATCTGGTATTACACTGCCTGACCTGAATGGAGAGTATTTGGACAGTCAAGTTCTTCTCTTGGAATGGGAGCTAGTGGGAGCTAGTAGGTTGGGATAAGGGGGTAGAGAGTGAAGAATGAGTGCTCACCATCACTGAAGAGCAGGGTTGATTTACCTAATGACCGATGAGATCAGAAGAGGAAGTTGTCACTTCAGAATGCTAGGGAACTTTTTCCCACCTTCCCAAGGCAAACTGGGTTTGCTTGTATACACACACACACACACACACACACACACATACACACACACACACACACACACACACAGCCTCTTGGCAGAACAAAAGAGGGTACTGAAAGTTGTTGATGTGCATTATATGCAGGGCCCTGGCCCTGAGAGTGATTGAGCTGTATAGTGAAAATAATAACACTGTCAGACCACCGAACTCTCCCCATCCCCCAATAGCAATCTCAAACTCTGCCTATGTGATCAGTGTTGGACTACACATCTTTGGATGGTCAACCTAGAAACCAGAAACTGTGATAGACCAGGAGGTGAACATGAACAGAATCACAGAACGCCCTGAAAAGCTATCCTAAAACTAAGGCATCTTTTATAGAATGTTCATTTAGTATGTTTGTATCTACGTGTGCATAGATAGGCCCATGTGTATGCTTGGAGAACAAGAAGACTGACCATCAGTGTGGTAAAGTGGGAGGAAACACTGAATTTGAAATCAGAGGACCTATTTCAAATCATGCCTTTTTCATTAACAACCAATGTGACCTTGGGCATGTGACTTGACCTCTCTGGACATCAGATTTCTCATCTCTAAAATGAGGGGTTTGAAATAGATGTCCCTCCCAGATCTATATTTATGATTCTCTGATCCTCTTATGGTTATGAAAATACATATACTTATATTACCTCTAAAACATTGCCTATGATTTTTAAGATTAATTCTTCTTTTCAACAGCTGGCTGTCCAGACTCCTTGATTAAAGAGCTTCATCACTTCAGAATTCTTGGGGAAGAACAGGTGAGTTAACATCTCAAAGGCTGCGTGATAGTGTCACAAAAGGCAGACACTAATGAGACAGCTCCATAGCTCTCCAGGGAAACAGTGTGTGTTTGATGACCCCCAGGGCCCCTAAATGGGGAAGAAAAACACACAGGAGATATGTGAGAACAATTTTTTAATCCTATCCATCAGCCTTGACAGGTTATTAATTGCTACATCTGCTATCTGCCACAGCTTTTCAAGTCAGGACTCTAGTGGTAAACAGGCACTACATAATGGCAGACAAGCAAATACATATGAATATGAACTATGCCTGAGGGAATCATAGTGAAAGTCTTGTCAGGTTTGGTTTTGGTGAATGAGAGTATGTGGGTGTTGTGGGGAGGAGTGGGAGTGTCTGTGTGTTCAGTCTAGGGTTCTTGCATAGGGTTTTCATATTTTGTCTACATATCTTGTGTATTCTGTAGCATATATCTTCTGACATGGTAACATTCTACATAAGTTTGAACATGTGTGATTCCTATGGTGGTTGCTGTTGTATAGTCATTTCAATCATTTCCGATTCTTTGTGACCCCATTTGGGGTTTTCTTGGCAAAGATACTGGAGTGGTTTGCCATTTCCTTCTCCAGCTCATTTTACAGAACAGGAAACAGAGGCAAACATTAAATGACTTGCCCAGGGTCACATAGCTAATAAGTATCTGAGACCAAATTTGAACTTGTCTTCTTGACTCCAGGCCTCAAACTTGTGGACTATAGCTCCACTTACCTGCCCCGAGGGAGGGTGGTTTATTTATGCAATAGGTTATTTAAGACATCACATGTAGCTCAGCATAGCATGTTGGATAGAGGCAATCTAACTGGCTTAAACTCAGGAAGACTTGAGTATCTGACACAAATTGGCTCTGTGGCCCTGGACAAGTCATTTAATTTCTCAGTGCTGGGGGTAATTATCTAAGATGCAAAGTTGTAGAGCAAGTGTTGATATGCATTGGTAGAAGGCATCTCCTCACTCATAGTTTTCTGTACCAGTATAAGTATACTGCCATCCAAAACAAGATAAAATAGAGTAAAATCAACACTGCATTCAACAAAGCACATCATATTTTAAATGGATGTGAACATTTTCGGACATGGCCAATGTGGGATATTTTTTTTTTCTTGATTATGCATGTTTGTTACAGGGATTTTGTTTTTCTTTATTTCTCAATGAGGTAGAGTATGGAGATGTTGAGGGGGAAGAGGGCTGGATTTTTGCTGACTGGAAAAAATAAAAATTTTTGTAAGAGATCACGCAGAGCAGTGGAGAAAGTGTTGGACTTGGAGTCAAGAAGGCATGCTTTCACAATGCTGCCTCTGATATTTCTTAGCTGTGATTAGTCACTTAAAGGGCAGCTAGGTGGCACAGTAGACAGAGTGCTGGGCCTGGAGTCAGGAAGACACGTCTTCCCAGTTTCAAACCTGGCCTCAGACACTTACTAGCTGTGTGACCCTGGGCAAGTCACTTAACCCTCTTTGCTTCAGTTTCCTCATCTGTAAAATGACTTGGAGGAGAAAATGGCAAACCACTCCAGTGCCTTTGCCAAGAAAACCCCAAATGGGGTCATGAAGAGTCAGACAAGACTGAAATAACTTAACAACAAGCCACTTATGTCTCTGAGCCACTAAGACCATACATTTAGTTGGGTAGTCTTAATGGAAGGAATTGGACCAGTGATATCCATACGTCTGGCTGAACATATATGGAATTTTTAAATGTTTTTACATAGCTATTTGTCAAAGCTTGATTGGCCATGGATAGATTTTATACACACAAACATACACACACACACACACACACACACACACATATAAATATTATGGCTTTGTTGTGGCAAATTTTTTTTTGAAGTATTGTTAAAGTTACTAAGACAAAATAGGTGATAACATTGTTAGTGTACAGAGTAAAACGAGCTTTGCTTGATCTTAGTGCCCAAAGAGACATTTCCAACCAAACTACCAAATTACCCTCTTCCCCCCAACTCAAAAAACATATCAACTAGAAAAAGTCATTCAACTTAGGCTGATTCTTTGTCTTCTAGTTGATATTATCCATCTCTAGGATAAAGTAGAAAGCAAATGGGCTAATGAAGAGATAGTGTAAGAAAGCCAGTGTCTGACTGAACCCCTCCTGAGACGAGACATTACAGTGTGTCTTACTTTTCTTTTTGCTTGAAGTATTTGTATGTTTTCTGAATATCCATTTAGAATATTAAAATACAAGTACAAAAACCAAACAAATTATTTTCTGATGATTTGTCATTTTGTATTATGTGTGATACTAATTCTTTCCATTAACAAAGATATTGAAAAATGACTTTAAATGCATAGCTGTCTAAGGATACCATGATATTTGAAAACCATTTTCTTATAGAACCAAGAAGTAGTTTTTTGAACTACAGCTTAATAGTTTAGTTATGTTGCTGTTCTTTGTATGATAAATCATGTCTTTCACCATATATGTATGTATATATATACATATTTATCATATATAGTATGATATATCTCATAAGTGATACCTGTATTTATTCTAATATAACCAGACAAGTAACAATAAAAAGAAACAAAAATAAAATCAGCCATGTCCTCTGTTTGGGTTTGAATAAAATCAGGCCACTTGTCATTCCCTTACTATTGAATTCAGGGATATTAATCAAAATCGATACTCCTTGGATTGGATACACAGCGAGATAAACATAATGATGATTACGTGAATCCCACCCCTGCCTACCTTCCTAAGAAACATATCATTTGAGGCACCTTGTATTTCATGCAAAAATGTGGGGATTTTAATGTTGCTCATTGTTTATAGCAAGTTACCTTGAGCTCATTATCTTTCTCCCTAAGCCCACTGGCTTCATTATTTCTCTCTGTGCCACAACCTCTCATTGAGTGTCTCCGCATCAGAAGATTACCTTTCATTCTTCCATTACCCTCACCTTTCACAATCAATCCATTACTCAGTCCTATAGATCCCATACGCATCATTTCTCTCCCATGCATCTGTTCCTCTCTGTTCCCATTGCCACCGCCCTATTTCAAGCCCTGAGTGCCAACCACCTGGACTATGATTATAGCCTTTTGCCTTTCCAAGTCACCTTTCATGACACAGAGACATATTTTTTTGTTGTTTTTGTTTTTTAATAAATAGAGCCTGTCGTGTTATTTGGCTCCTCAAACATCTTCAGAGTATAAACTTCAAAACCCAAGCTCAGGATTTGTGAAGACTCAAGTTTGGTCTTGGTTTTGATTTTATGCACCCACCCCGAATAACCCTGGGATCATCTGAATTTGATTTATTTCTCCCTGTCCTGTAAGGGATATTAAGGCCCACTCCTTTAAGTGACATTTCTTTAAGGTTAAAACAATAAGCGTATAAAAATAAATATTTATAATTCCAGAAACTAATGATAAAACAAACTACCTACCTCCAGATAAAGAGCTGAAAGACTCAGAAATGTAACATATATATATATATTTTTTTTTTTAATGTGGTCAATGTAGAATTTTTTTTGCTAGACTATGCATATTTGTAACAGGGGTTTTGTTTTTCCTTCATTCTCATGGTGAGGAGTGGGGAGGAATAGAGGCAAATTTTTGCCAATTGAAAAATAATAAAAGAAAAGAAAAGAAATTAAAGATAAATATTTATTCAGTGTATTAATGAACAGAATAATACTAGTCTTTTATCTGCTATGATGAGATGATAGTTATGTGTCTCACCTCCAGGTGAGTGTCATTTCCTAATCTATCCTCCAATCCTTGAATCTCAGTCAGTTATTGAGCAATATAGTTTTATGTGTTGCTGGATGAGTCTTGTGTCAGGTACCAATTCTAGGTCCCCCTCTGTGACCTGCTTCCTTCCCCCTGGGGTCAGCTCCTGCTTCTCTGGCTTGGAGCAGCCTTCACCTTGTCTAGAATCCTCTAGCTCCCCTACACTGCCTTTAGAGAAGTCCTCTCCAGAGCTGCAGTTTTGTGACTACTAAAAGCTAGGTGGCACAGCAGACAGGGCATCAGTCCTGGATTCAGGAGCACCTGAGTTCAAATCTGGCCTCAGACATTAACTAGTTGTGTAACCCTGTTTGCCTCAGTTCTTCATCTGTAAAATTATCTAGAGAAGGAAAGGGCAAACCATTCTAGTATCTTTGCCGAGAAAACCCCAAATGGAGTCACAGAGAGTTGGACCCGACTGAAACAACTCAAGAACAGCAACAAAACTAGCTAGCACATTGATCAGCAGTCATTGCCCGATTGAAACCTGTTCCCAGGGATGCCTTCTTTTCTCCGGAAGCCTTTTTGTATGAACCTTGGCCTCTGGCGTTTTCTCTCAGAGAGGGCTTGGTTCTTTTGAACCTTTTAGTTCATGTACCCTCTGGACTCCTTATCCTTTCTCACTCCTGTCTTGATGAAGCCATGCTGGTTCTTTGTGATTCCTACTTCCTTTTCTAGATGTTAGCTAATGTACCATTAACAGTATATTCCAATTATTTTATCAAGGATTAAGCTCACTGGCCTATAGTTTACAGACTCCATTAGATTTCCTTTTTTAAAAAATTAGGTATTTGTCCTTCTCCAGTCCTTCATTACCTCTCAATCTCTAGAACTGTTCAAACGTCAATCAATAAATACTTATTAGGTGCCTACTATCTTCTCGGCACTGAGCTAAGTATTAGAGATGCTGAGTAAAGAGACAAGAAACAGTCTTTGCCTGTAAAGGAGCTTACATTCTAATGACCCCAGAGAATGTTAACAGTGACATCAATCACTTATTTCAGGGTTTGAGGCTATACTTGAGAGGCAGAAACTGTATAATGTAAAAAGTATTGGTGTAGGCACTAGAGGGATCTGGGTTCAAGTTTTATTCTTTTTGGGAGGCTGGGAGGGTTGATAGATTTTTATTGATGTTTTTGTATCACCTAGATTTCTCGCTAGATTTCTCTCCATTCCTTGTCCTCCCAGAGAATCATCCCTTATAACAAAGAATTAGAAGGGGTGGGGAGAGAAGAGAAAAATTCAGTAAAACACATCAACACATTGAAAAAAATCTCACATCATATGCAATATTCTATACTCATGGGGCCTCTACCTTATTTAACTTACAGCCCCCTTTTCAAAAAAAAATTAGTACCCTCTGGAAATTAATTTCTTTAACTCTTTAATGATTTTTTTTAAATTTGCATCATTTCAAAAATACAATTTTTTTAAATAACGCATCTTAAATTCAATAATTTATTTGTAAATTTGTGAGTTTTTTCCTGCATTGAAATTTTGATGACATAATAATTGCATCATGTAACCATATGGTATCATATTGTAAACAAATCATTACACACACATATTCCTGCAGATATATGCTAGACTTTCTGACACTGTGCAACACACTAGCCTGCCAACACTTGCTTGTTAAGACCTGTCAGTGGACTTGACCACTCATCAGTTATAACTTGCATTTTGTGTGTTTATTTGGAAATTAATGTAATCACTACAACTTTAACTCTGTTACACAACAGATGAAACATGTACAAACGGTTTTTCAAAATTTTCTTCTCTTCTTTCCTTATGCTTCCACTGCCCCCTTGTTTTATTTTGTTGCCTCCCCAATTGCACCTGAGGCTACTAGCACCCTCCCCCATTATTCCAGTGTCCCCCAAGGGGTGGTAACACCCACTTTGGGAACATCTGGGTAGAGGGAGGTGTCTTCTCATTTCTCATTTCTTCTTTGAAGCCAAGGTTGTTCTCTATAATTTTTTAGTGTTTATTTTCATTTGTTTTGTGGTTGTTGTCATCATGTATTATAGATGTCACCATGTATATTGTTTTCTTCTCTCTGCTTACTACATTTTGCATCAATTCCTGTAAGTTTTTTACATTCTCTTCTGTGCCTATTTATCAATTTCATTGTTTCTTAAAATACCGTAATATTCTATTATATTCACATATTATAGTTTGCTTACCCATTACTCCATAGATTTGATTCTAACCCACTGCTTGACTTTGGGCAATTCACTTACTTTCCAAAAGCCTCAATTTCCTCCATTGTAAAATGGGGATAATTACAGCACCAATCTCATTTGACTGGTGTTAAGTATATGTAAAGATTGCTTTGCAAACACTTCCATACTATAGAAATGTTAGCTGTTATTATCATCTTGGATACTACTATAGAATTAATGATCCAGAATGAGAAGGGGCCCCAGAAGCCATCTATTCAAACTCCCTCATTTTACAGATAAGTAAAGAAAAGCCCAGGAAAGTTATGGAATTTGCCCAAGGTCACAAAGGCAGTGAGTGTGAAATTAGAGCTTATATATATTTTTGCAGTCTAACATTCATGCTACTTGGTGGAGAAAGCAGTACTGAAATAAGAATTGAGTAGCTCTGCTCTCCCCCATTTATCACCCAGGGCAATAATCCTGTCCCTTCCTTGATCTTTTCACCAATAAAGCTATGGATTTTTTTAATTGTTGGTGGTGGTGTTGGCTTTAACTTTTCCAGCCAGTCTTAGCTCATTCTGGTTTTAGCACTCCTGACTATGTTCTCAAAGTACTACGCCAAACATTTGCATTTATCCCTTCCAGCCTTGCTTTCATCTTCTACGAATGTCTTGTTAAAATTTAAGTTGTTTGATCAGTTACCTGAACCTATCATTCTATTTAGACAACTTCCCTTTTTCTCACTTACTGAAATTTATTCCTATTGGGTCTCCAACATTTCATTCTTAAGGACTTCATTTCATTCCTGAATTGATTACCTCAGATTTTAAATACTTAGAATCCTAATTCTGATTCTCTTATTCACTCTGTCATAATCCATCTAGTGTGTGTTTAAAATGGTGCCTAAACTCATCTTAATCATAACTTCATTCTTATTTTTCAGGATAATTTCCTCTCCTCTATTGCAAATCTTATGATGGGGTAGTCCTGGTTCTCTTCCTAATCATGTCATCTTAGTCTCCTTTGCTGGCTCATTTTGCATATCTATAATGACCCCTAACTGGGAGTTTACCACAAAGCTCTGTCTTGAACCCTGTGATTTTCTTCTGGTGACCTGATAATCTTACATGGGGTTTAACCATCATCCTTATGCAGAACTTCAGTTCCACATCACCAGCTGCCTGTTGGCCAGTTCATACTACATATCCTAGGACATCTCAAATTCAGCATATGCAAGAAAGGATTCATTACCTTGTTCTTAAAGTTCTACAGTCTATCACAGTACCCAGTTTCTCTTGGAGATGCTGCAATTCTTCAGGTCTTTCAGGTTTATAACATCAGAATTATCATCAGCTGTTCCCTCTGTTTCTATTCATGTTGTTTCTATTCCATTGCCAAATCTAACCATTTCTGCCTCCATAACATCTCTTGCATCTGAACTCTTCTCTCTATATATTGTACTCACACAGACATTATTTTAGTTTAGTTTTTTACTTCATGGAGACTGTTGCAATGATTTCCTAATTGGTTACTCTGCTTCAAGTCTCTCCTCACTCTAGGGCATCCTCTTTTCAGCTGACGAAGTGTTTTTCCTTAAGCACAAATCTAATCATGTTGTTCCCCTACTCACTGAACTATAGTGGCTCCTTATTGCCTGTAAGATAATATATAAACTTTTCTTTTGATTTTTAAAGGCTTTAACAACCTGATCCCAACCTTTCAGCCTCCCCTTTCTATAGTTTATGATTCAGCCACACTAGCCATCTTTCTCTTCCTCAACAGTACTGTTTCTTATTTCCATGCCTTCACATTGACTGTTCCCCATGCTTAAAATGTATTGCCTTCTTTCCTCTACCTCATTCTTTTCTATCTTAATTTTTTAATTTTTTCTTTTTTCTTTCTTTGTTTTTTTTTCTTCCCACCTTACTTCCTTCCCTCCTTACTTCTTTCCTTCTGCTCAAGAGCTATTCAAAGCCCCAATCTCACCACTGGTCAAGAAATTAGGAGCTCCAACCTGCTTTGTTTCTGACCTGGGCTGAACATTAGATAACCTGGTCTCCCCCCTTCCTTCCTGCCTTCCTCTATTCCCAAGGTCTCACCACATTGATTCTGGACTCTCTGTAGACAGTTGACCAGCTTATCACACTGCAACTCAGAAATTCCAAGTTCAAGATATCCATCACCCTTACTTAGCCTCTCCAATAGTATGGATTACAAATGTGTACCACAATGCCCCATCTTCTGTCAAGATGCTGCTCAAATACAACTTTCTACATGGAGCCTATCCAACTATTAGTGCTATTCTTCCCTAACTACTTATATTTATTTTGTATGTATTTTTTCAGTATTTAATTGTATTTATACATATCCCTCCATATAGATTATAAGCATAGGGATTTTTTAATTCTTTGCATCTGTATCCTCAGTGCTTGCCATGTAGTAGGCATCATATAATTGCTTATTGATTGACAGGTACTTTTTCTTTTGAATACAATGTAAACTTCCATATTCTAATAATTTCACCAAGTTTCAGTGATAATTATGAATTCAAGTTTACTTCCTTTTATTAAAATTTCTTTGTTGTTAACCATATTTTGTGCCTTTCTATGTAGATATCTCAGGATTTGGGTATTATTACAAGTTACTACCTTATATTGGACCTTTCAGAGATTTTACCTGCTATTCTTCCTACATTGAAGCTGCTTTCATGGTATCTAGCCTGGTGATCACACATAGGTAAATTTCCTCTCCATATTCCTTTTTATTTTAAAGCTCTTTTGATTAGATTCACATCTAATTCATTTGCCTAGACCGAAGATATCAGTGTAGTATAAATTTCAGAAGGAAAAAGTTAAGTCAAAAGTATCCTCAACAAGTCTGAAAAATTTAGCGTGTTGCCCAAAATTCTTGACTTAAAGAGATTCAGGTTCAATTTTGGGGCCTTCTAAATCCCTGTTTATGTTCTATGACTTATGCTTTAATCAAAAGACTCTAATTTTTTTTATATTCACATTAGTCATGTTATAAGGAAGAATTAGAACCAATAGAAGGAACCACAAGAAAGAGGAAACAAAACAAAACAGAAGGGGAAAAAAAGAGCAAATAGTATGCTTTGATATGCATTAAGACTCCATAGTTATTTCTCTGAATGTGGAAAGCATTTTCCATCATGAGACTTTTGGAGATGTCTTAGATTCTTGCGTTGCTGAGAAGGGCTAAGTCTGTCAAAGTTAGTCATCGCACAACTTGGCTGTTACTGTGTACAACATTCTCCTCGTTCTGCTCACTTCACTCAGCATCAGTACATACAAATCTTTCCAGGTTTTTCTAAAGTCCACCTGCTCATCATTTCTTATAGCACAATAGTATTCCATTGCATTCATCTGCCACAAACTTGTTCAGCCATTCCTCAGTTGATGAGAAGACTCTAGTTTCTGTGGACATCAGAATCTGAATTATTTCAGCTCCCCTCTAAGAGTATTCATTTCTGCAACTGCATGCTAGCAATAAACACCTAAACAAAAATACTTATTTGGAGTGGTAATGAACAAAAAGGGACCAGGCTTCCATCTGCTTTAGCAAGAGAATAGTTATATATTCTACTTCAGACATTTGCCACTTACCTTCCTATTAAAGAGAGAATTGCTTTTCTTGGAACTTTTTTAACTTATTTATTTATTTTTAGTTTTCAACATTCACTTCCACAAGATTTTGAGTTCCAAATTTTCTCCCCCTCTCGTCCCTCCTCCCCACCCCGAGATGGCATGCATTCTGAATACCCCTTCCCCTAATCTGCCCTCCCTTCTATCTCTCCCCCCTTTTTCTTACTTCAACTTTCCTGTAGGGCAAGATAGATTTCTATACCCCATTTCCTGTATATCTTATTTCCCAGTTGTATGTGAAAACAAATTTTTTTTGACATTTGTTTTTAAAACTTTGGGTTGCAAATTTTCTCCCTTCCTCCCTCCTCACCCACCCTCATTGAGAAGACAAGCAACTCGATACAGGTTATATTTGTGTAGTCATGCAAAACACTTCCATAGAATTAATGTTGTGAAAAACTAAGTGTATTTCACTTAATTCTATCCCGCTCCCCATTTATTCTATTCTCTCTTTTGACCTTGTCCCTCCTTAGAAGTGTTTGCTTCTGATTACCCCCTCCCCCAATCTGCCCTACCCTCTATTATCTCCCTGCTCTCTTGTCCCCTTCCCCCCCTATTTTCCTGTAGGGTAAGATAGCTTTCCATACCCAATTGAGTGTGTATGTTATTCCCTCCTTAAACCAAATCTGATGAGAATAAGATTCACTCATTCCCTCTCACTTTCCCCCATTTCCCCTCCACTGTAAAAGCCTTTTCTTGTCTGTTTTATATGAGATAATTTACCCCATTCTACCTTTCCCTTTCTCCTTCTCCCAGTATAATCCTCTCTCACCCCTTAATTTTATTTTCCAGATATCACCCCTTCATCTTCAACTCACCCTGTGCCCTCTATTTATCTATCTACCTACTTACCTATCTATCTATCTATCTATCTATCTATCTATCTATCTATCTATACACATATACATATAATTTTTTCCATCCAACTACCCTAATACTGATAAAGGTCTCATGAGTTTCAAATATCATCTTTCCAAGTAGAAATGTAAACAGTTCAACCTTAATAAGTCCCTTATGATATCTCTTTCCTGTTTACTTCTTTATATTTCTCTTGAGTCTTGTATTTGAAAGTCAGATTTTCTATTCAGCTCTGGTCTTTTCATCAAGAATGCTTGAAAGCCCTCTATTACACTGAATGTCCATTTTTTTCCCCTGAAGTATTATACTCAGTTTTGCTGGGTACTTGATTCTTGGTTGTAATCCTATGTCCTTCGACCTCCAGAATATTATATTCCAAGCCCTCTAGTTTCTTAAAGTAGAAGCTGCTAAATCTTGTGTTACCCTGATTGTGTTTCCACAGTACTTGAATTGTTTCTTTCTGGCTGCTTGCAATATTTTCTCCTTGACCTGGGAACTCTGGAATTTGACTACAGTATTCCTAGGAGTTTTCCTTTGGGGATCTCTTTCAGGAGGTGATCAGTGGATTCTTTCAATTTCTATTGTGCCCTGTGGTTCTAAAATATCAGGGCAGTTTTCCTTGATAATTTCTTGAAAGATGATGTCTAGGTTCTTTGTTTTTTATCATGGCTTTCAGATAGTCCAATAATTTTTTAATTCTCTCTCCTGGATCTATTTTCCAGGTCAGCTGTTCTTCCAATGAGATATTTCACATTGTTTTCTATTTTTTCATTCTTTTGCTTTTGTTTTACAGTGTCTTGGTTTCTCATAAAGTCACTAGCTTCCAGTTGCTCCATTCTAATTTTTAAGGAAGTATTTTCTTCAGTAAGCTTTCGGACTTCCTTTTCCGTTTGGCCGATTTTGCTTTTTAAGGCATTCTTCTCCTCGTTGGCTTTTTGGACCTCTTTTGCCATTTGGGTTAGGCTATTTTTTAAGGTGCTATTTTCTTCAGTATTTTTTTAGGTTTCCTTTAGCAAACTTTTGACTTGTTTTTCATGATTTTCTTGCATCACTCTCATTTCTCTTCCCAGTTTTTCCTCTACTACTCTTACTTGCTTCTCAAAATCCCCTTTGAGCTTTTCCATGGCCTGAGACCAATTCATATTTTTCTTGGAGGCTTTGGATGTAAGAGCTTTGACTTCTTTGTCTTCTTCTGGTTGTATGTTTTGATCTTCTTTGTCACCAAAGTAAGATTCTGTGGTTTGGCTTTTTTTTTTGCACTGTTTGCTCATGATCCCAGCCCATTACTTGAGTTTTAAGCCCTTTGTTAAGGTAGGGGTCTGCTTCCAGTGTGGAGAATATACTGTCCCAAGCTTTGTGGGTTTTGTGCAGCTGTTTTCAGAGATACTTCTAGGGACCTGTAAATTTTCAGTTCTTCCAGGGTGGTATGATAAGGGGCGAGATGTTTACTCCTTTCCTGGCCTGTGCTCTGGTCTATGAGTGACCACAAGTACTCTTTTCTACCTTGGAACTGTGAGGAGGATTTCCTCTCCACCACCACTACAAGCTCCACCATGCCAGTGCTCCTCCTCGCCCGAAGACCACCACCCAGAGCTGTGACCAAGCATGGGCAAAGCAAGAGAATCCTACACCAGGAAAGAGATCCTTGCAATCCCCCTCTGATCAGTCACTAGATTCCCCCTCAGTCTGTGAGCCAGAAGCTCCAAAAGAAGCCGCTGCCCCAGGGCCGTGCGGGGACTGGGGCTGGGACCTAGCTTCTCTCTCACAGTGGTCACAGACTTTTCCTACTGACCTTCTAAGTTGTCTTAGGCATTTGTGGGTTGAGAAGTCTGGAAACCGCCACAGCTGCCTGTGATTCAGTCCTCTGACAGCTGTTCCAGGTTCACTGAGGCCTTTTTTGCCGGCACACCCATGCCAAACTATGTTCCTCTTCCCACCTGGCATGATAGACCTTTCCGATCAACCATCCAGGTTGTCTTGGGCTGGAAATTTGTTTCACTCTGTCTTTTTGTGAGTTCTGCTGCTTTAGAATTTGTTTAGAACCATTTTTTACAGGTATTTGGAGGGGTTTGGGGGAAAGCTCAAGCAAGTCACTGCTTTTACTCCACCATCTTAGCTCCGCCCCTCTTGGAGCTTTTCCATGAACATTCCAATAGCTGCCCAGCAGGCATTGTCTATGCTACCTTAATCCAGAAGCTTTTTTCCCTCAGGATTCCTTATACTGGTAATCTCTGATTTCCTTCACAAACCTTTAAGAAGCAATGTATTATAGTAAATTTCCAATGAACATGGAAACCAAAGACCTATGTTCAAATCTTGCCTAAACATGAAATAATTATTGATAACAGAGAGAAGGAAAATCTCTTCAACTCTTTGTTATCTTTAAAGGAGAATCTTCTTTGTCTTATGAGGGATGGAACAAAATGGAAAGTATGGGGTTAAGACCCATTATAAGTGAGAAGTTTGCAATCAAGGGCCATTTGCCCCCAGTGACTTAATATACCAGGCCTGGACAAGTTAATTGCCAGAGTCCTGAAAGAACTGGTAAATATGATAGCTAATTCATTATCAGAGATCTCTGAAAAAATAATGGAAAGTAGGAAAAGTGCTCTAGACCTACTTAATTGCCCAACTTTTCAAAAAAGGGAAGAGAACAGAGTCCTTAGAATATAGGCCTGTTAACTTCACGTTATTCTTGTCAAAATTCTGGAGTGCATTATTAAAGGTATGATTGCTGAGCATTTAGAAAGGAAAGGCAATACTCGCTAAGATTCAGCCAATATTCTTCAAGAATTTCACATGTCAATATAATTTTGCTTTTTAATAGGATTATTAAACTAGTGCATCAGAAGAATGCAAGAGATGCAATACAACTGGATTTATGTAAGTCTTTGACAAGAGTCTTTCATGCTGTCTTTGCAGTAGAGGAGATGTTGTACAGTTAAGCAAATTCAGAAACTGTTGAATAACTAGACCCAAAGTTCTCTTATTTCTATATACCACTTTTAGAGGTACTTTTCCTGTGCTGTGTGGTCATGTGTCATAGCATAGAAGAATGAACAAAATGGTTTGACTTCTTGCATAAGAAAGAAATTTGGATACCTCTAGTCACTGTATTACTTACCCTACATCTGGCAGGGTTAGATTCTATACTGATATCTGCTGCCTTGTTTGAGTTTTTAATGTGTTGTGTTTTTTTTTTTTTTTCATAAAACTTGATTTCAGCAAATCACAATATTTTATTTTTCTCTCTGTGTAATGGACAAAGTCCAGCCTTCGATTTAACCATTTTACTTCATGGGTAGATGACAGATGTTCAGGATCAGCTAGAAAGATTTATTAGCTAAGAAACAGCTGAAAAACACACACACAAATACACACTCACATAAAAACAATGTAAGAGTCAGTCTCCTAAAGTAGTCATTTATTCCTCCAGGCTAACTATCTGCAACTGAGGGGAAATGAGTTTACGATTAATGAGACTATAAGGGGCTTTAAAAGATGTCTAATAGATGCTGCAAATATGGCCCTCTCCAAATAGCAGGGGGGAATAATTTAGTCATAAATTAATGCTCATCTATAGACTGCTTTTGACTCTGAGACCCCAACACGATGCAAATAAAATCAGAACCCAAGCATATTATCTTCTGCAACAAATTTGTCTTTGATTTGTTTCTGACGGCTCACCGGGGAGTATGAATAGGGAGGAGAGAAAAAAGATGCTTCTCTGAGTGAGAAGATGGGAGCGGCCTCAGGAGAGGAAACTGTGCATTGGGGCATTTGTGACTTCTTGCTAAAATAGAAACCATGACTTGAAGGAGGACAGGGGATTGGGAGTAAATGAAGCAGGAGTCAAGCAATTGTTGCTGCTACTGCTGCTGTACCTGAGTGCCCCCCAAAGGAAAGAAGGCAATATCTCATAATAGAAAACATAATGGCTAGCAATGACATGAATGAATTAATGAATGAATGAATAAGCACCACTGTCTACTTAGTTTCAGAACATGCTGTCCACTTTCTTGTCTTCTGCCAACAGTCTTGCATTTTGATGAGTAGGAATTTGCCCTTTTTCTGTGATTACGTCTAAGAAAGATCAGCTTCCTTATATTGGATTAGCCCAGAAGATTACTCCAGACAGAATACTAGTATGTAGAAAATGTCTAGTATATAACAAGTACTTAATAAGTGCTTGTTGGTTGATCTATTTATCCTTGTCAATATCCCCTTCTTTGGATCCGGTGTAATCTATCCATGGGTAGTTAGGTGATGCAGTGAATAGAGTGCCAGGCCTGGAGTCAGGAAGACTCATCTTCCTGAATTTAAATCTGACGTCAGACATTTACTAACTGTGTGACCCTAGGCAAGTCACTTAACCCCATTTGCTTCAATTTCCTCATCTATAAATGAGCCAGAGAAGGAAATGGCAAACTATTCCAGTATCTTTGCCTGGAAAAACCCTAATGGGAACACAAAGAATTGTATATGACTGGAACAAATGAGCAACAACAGTGTCTCCATAGTTTAGTTTTCTTGTGTAGGTTTCTTTAAATAATATCCTCTACCACCCCATCATTCAAAGGGGAAAAAAGTATTTTTAAATGAAATTACATAATGTAACAATCTTTCTTCATTAAGCCACCATAAGGAAAATAGTCCCTCTTAGCTGATTCTTTTCAGTGATGGTGGTAACACATTCATGCTTCTTTGTTTGGTCCTCTTATGGCCATTAGCATTCTGTTATTGCACTTTATCAGCAGTCAACAGTTTCTTCCAGCAAGGTATCTCCCATACATACGTTAAAACCATGCAAGATTCTTTCAAAGAAGCAACAAAATAACCTTGACAACCCTCCAATTTTAAATGTCAAGCAAGGCATAAAACAGAGGGAGGTACGCTTGCTAAGGGTGTTTGCCGCTCTCATGGAACATGTTCAACAGAATCAAATGGAATAATTATCTACATGTGTTGAGGTCTTCAAGATGGTACTGTTTGCAGATGACATTGAGATGACTGTATTTATACCCAGAACATTTGTGAGCCTCCTATGTGAGATCCATAAGCTTTCAGAAGAGTTTGACATAACTACCTGTATAGGAAAGTAAAATGAAAGAACAATACTTATTGTATGAGCAATTAACAAGCATTTATTAAGGTTCTAACCTATGCCAGGTACTGTGATAGGCACTGGGGATATAAATTCAAAGAATGAAACAATTCCTGCTCTCAAGGAGCTTATGTGATAATAGAAGAGGCAACAAAGACATGCAAAAGTATGTATAGAATAAAATATAAAAAAGAAAATAAATACAATGGAGTTGGGGTTACTTGTAGGGCACTAGCAGTTGAAAGATCGAGAATATCTTTACAAAGAAAATAGTGCTTGGGCTATGGAATTTTTTAGTTAATTTTTTAAAATTTAACAAGCATCTTCCCTCTCTCTTTGCCACATCTCACTGCTCATGAAGGGGCGGGGGCGGGGGGGAGAGAAAGAAAAGAAAAACAAAACACCTTCAACAAATAAGCATAGTCAAGCAAAACAAATTGGCCATGCCCAAAAATGCATATCTGATTCTGTATATCTATCCTGTCATCTCTGTCAGGTGATAGACAGCATTCTTAATCGCCATGGAATCATGGTTGTTCATTGCATTTGTCACAGTTTTTAAGTCTTTCAAAATTGTTTGTTTTTAGAATGCTATTATTATCATATAAATTATTCTTGTTCTCACTTCATTCTGCATCAGTTAAAAGTGAGATTCAAGTGATGCCTGCCCTGCCATCCTTTCCTCATTTGTATAGATTTCTGCATTTACCCTTTGATTATGTGAGATAAATTCCCTCCCATTATTCCGCTCCTTTTTTTCCCTAGCATATCTCTTTTTCTTCTCCCGTTCTTTCATTCTTTTATGATTGTCAAAACATAACAAAAATCACTTCCAATTCCTCAGTTTTCTATGACTCCATCTCTGACCTCTAATGACGATGCAGTTGTCAAAGCCTCCTTATATCATCCTTCTCCCTCCCGCATTAGAATACATACATTAAAAATACAGATTTTTCATACTCCTGCATTTATGTTTCAAAGTTTCTACTCATTTCTGTTTTTTGTTTTTATTT
Source organism: Vombatus ursinus (assembly GCF_900497805.2). Classification (NCBI taxonomy): domain Eukaryota; kingdom Metazoa; phylum Chordata; class Mammalia; order Diprotodontia; family Vombatidae; genus Vombatus; species Vombatus ursinus. The sequence continues at coordinate 9,896,325 of NW_020954953.1, read as the reverse complement.
GTTATGCTTGGAAGACCTCTATATCATTAGAAGTCCACTTTTCCCCTTATAGATTTAGTCTCATTTTTGCCAAGTAAGTTATTCTTGGTTTTAAGTCTGTCATATTTTGCCTTTTGGAATATTATATTTCATGTTCTCTGTTCCTCTAAAGTAGAAGTCTCTAAATCTTTTATGAAGCTGCTTGTAGCTTCTTGGTACTTGAACTTTTTCTTCCTGGATGCTTGCAAATTTTTTCTTTGACCCAGGAGCTCTGGATTTTGGCTGTGGTGTTCCTGGGAGTTTTTATTTTTTAATTTCTTTCAAGGAATGGCCAGTGGATTCTTTTCATTTCTATTTTACTCTCAGGTTCTAAGAGATCTGAGTAGTTTTCTTTCATGAATTCTTAAAATATGATATCTAGACTTTTTTTTTTGGTTCTAGCTTTCAGGTAGACCAGTGATTCTAAAATTATTTTTTCCTTGATATGTTTTTAGGTCAGTTATTTTTTATTTGAGTTAGCTTCTCTTTCTTCTATTTTTTCAATCTTTCAGCTTTGTTTTAATTTTTCTTTTTGTCTCGTAGAGTCATCCATTTATTTTTAATCTATTCTGATTTTCTGATATTCTGATATTCTGATTTTCATGGAGCCTATAATTTGAGTAAGGTATATCTTGTGCTAAGCTGTTGATTTTCTTTCCAAGTCATTTGTTTAGACCCCTCATTCCTTTTTATAATTCTTCTGTCTTTCACTCTCCTTTATATCATTTTAACTCATTTTAAACTCTTCATTCTCCTAGGAATTCTGGTTGATCTTGCTGGCAAGTTGTTTTGTTTTTTGAGTCTGTGCTTGTACATGTTTTGGAGCTATTCTCCCCTTCTGGATTCATGTCCTGGGAATCCTCGATCTCATTAAAGCTCTTTATCTTTTTGTTGTTTAGTCATATTTTTTCCAGTGTTCTGCTTTGTACTATCCCATGTTGCTGGCCTACCAAGTTGCTCTGGAGGCCAAATGTGAAATCCCAACCCCTGTGTCCATGATCTTCTCAGGGCAATCCATTGCTCTAGGTTCTGAGTCTGTTTTATTGACTCCTTTTTCCTGCCCCCTACCCCAATCCTGGAAGACTCCACGCTACTGGCTTGTCTTGGGGCTCTGGGCACTAAGTCTTCATTTTCCCACTACTGTGGGAGATCCCCATATTTTATTCTGGTCTAGGGGCTGAGTCCCAGATCATCAGGTTACTGGTGTAGCCTGGAGCTCTGGGTGCTGAGTCTGTGCCCTGGGCCCATTTCTGTTCCACAGTTGTTACTTTAGTTACTTACAGATTGAATTTGTGATGTTTTTTCTGGAACAATGACTCAGGATAATTTCTCCCTCAATTTCCTGATTGCTACTTCATCTCGGGCTCTTATTGGATCATTGCAGGAAAGGAGCTGAATTAAACCGCTTCTTCCTACTCTGCCATTTTGGCTCCCTCTTTGAACTTCCTCTTGAAGTGAGGAATTCTGTGAGGAGGGAGTGCATACCATATATGAGAGATGGCAGGTAGAAAAGCATGAATAGGGGAGATAAGAGCCCTGTATGTGTAGGACAGAGCAAAAACCAACTTGGCTGGATCATAGAGTAGAAGAAGGGAATAATGTCTAGCAAGTCAAGAAAGATAGATTAATACAGATTGTGAAAGGCTTTAAAAATCAAAGCAAGGAATTTACATATTATCTTAAAGACAATAGGTAGCCTCTGGAATTTATTGAGTAGACTTGTATATGGGAAAATCACTTTGACTGCTAGGTGGAGGGTGTATTTGAGTGGTGAGAGACCTGAGACAGAGAAACCAATTAGGAGACCATTGTAATAGTTTAGGTTGAAAGCCTAAGGTGGTCACTGGGTGAATAGAGAGAAGGCAAGGGACACAAGACATGTTGCAAAGGCAGAAAGAGTGAGATTTGGCAACTGATTAGACATGTAGGGCAAAGGAGATTGAGGAATCTAGGTTAACAGTGAGGCTACAAACCTGGAAGCCTTGAAGAATTGAAGGTTGTTAGAAAAGGGGTTTGGGAAGTAAAAATATTGAATTCTCTTTTGGCCTGGTTGAATTTGAAATGAATCTAGTTTGAAATGTTAAATAGGCAGCCAAGTGGCTGGATGTATAGATCTTGGAGTCATTTGCATAAAGATGAGAGTCAAACTGATGAGAGGTGAAAAGGTCACAAGGTGAGAAGAAAGAGAAAGAGAAGAGGCTACAGGGCCTAGAGGAACCTAGATGGTGATCCAGCAGAGAAGACTGAGTAGAAGCAGTTAGTGAAGAGAACCAAGAGAGAGTAGTGTCATAGATGCCCAGAGGGGAGAGTATCAAGGGGGAGAGAGTGGTCAGCGATATATGTTAGATGTGAAAGATGAAGACTGGGAAAAGACCATCAAATTTGTCAATTGAACAATCACTAGTAATTTTGGAGTTTTAATAGTTTTAATTGAGTGATGAGGTAAGTGGAGGTAATAAGAGTAGACAGATTTTTCTAGGAATTTAGCTGAGAAAGGAAGGAGAGAGATAGGATGATAGCTGGAGGAGATGGTAGGACATAATGAAGATTTTTTTGTTAAGGATAGAGTAGATTTGGGCATGTAAAAAGGCAATCATGAAGGAACCAGAAGATGGGGAGAGGTTAAAGATTCAAGAGAGAAAGGAAATGATCCAGGGTGCAATCTGCTGGAGAAGATGGTAAAAATGGGATAAAGGGTGCATGTAAAGGGATTAGTTTTGGCAATCAGATGGGCTACCTCACTGGAAATGGGGAGAGAACAAGGGATCATGCCAAGGTATTTTGAGATAAGCCACCCTAGGTGCAAATACAACAAAAGTATCCTCATCTTCAAGAAGAAGGAATTTCAGAATTCTGGATTCTGGAGGTAGAACAGTTAAGTATAAAGGATGGTGGGGAGCAGCATTTATTAAATGTCTTTTATGTGTCAGGCACTGTGTTAAGTGCTTTACAAATAAGATCCCTTTTAATAACCAGATAAAGAGTGTTCCCCCCCCCCACCCCTTAGAGCTAAAGTAGAATGAAAACTGAGGATATGTAAGTTTAGGAGGCTGATGAGGTAGGATGCTTGAGGGGACTTCACTCTGTATATACATACATACAAACATACATACATACACACACATATATACATACATATATACATCCATCCATCCATATATGTGTGTGTGTACATATATATACATATATACATACATACATATATATATCAAAGTCTCCAAGTATAAAAGTAGCCTTGAGGTGGAAAGGAAGATTATGGGCCAAGTACTTAATTTCATGAGACTGGAGGAAGAATTGGCCTGGAGGCTGATAGAGAGCTGTGATGAGGATTTGACTATGAGGTAAAGATGGATGGAATAAACATCAAAAAGGAGAGTGAAGAGACTTTATTCCAGTGAATCACAAATTTATATATCCAGCCCCAGCCTCTCCCTGAGATTGAGTTAGAAGCACAGACTCAACATGTCCAAAGCAGAATTCATCATCTTTTCTTCAAACATATCCCTCTTCCATACTTTTCTCTTTCTGTTGAGGGCCTCCACTATTCCTCCAAGGGCAGCTAGGTGGTGCAGTGGATAGAGCACCAGGCCTGGAGTCAGGAAAACTCCTCTTCCTAAGTTCAAATTAGGCCTCAGACACTTATTAGCTGTGTGACCCTGGACTAGTCACTTAACCCTGTTTGCCTCAGTTTCCTCATCTCTAAAATGAGCCACAGTGGGAAATGGCAAACCTCTCCAGTATCTTTGCCAAGAAAACCCCAAATGGGGTCATGAAGAGACAGATACAACTGAAATGACAAAACAACAATAAAAATTCTTCCACATTCCTAGATTTGGAATTTCAGTGTTATCCTCAACTCCTCATTGTGCCTCAGTCCACCAGCTTCTGTCACCCAATATCTACCTAGTTGCTGTTTCTTGATATTTCTACCTCCACAACATGTCTTAAATCCGTCCCCTTTTCAACTCTCATCTTTGTTCAGACTCTCATCCTTTCTTTCCTAGATTATTGGAACAGCCTTCTAATTGGTGTCCCTGCCTCAAGTCTCACTCCATTTCAGTCTAGTCTATATAATATTGCCAGTGATTTTCCTTAAGTGCAGATATGGCCATGTTGCTCCTCTAGACAAAAAGCTCCAGTGGCTTCATTTTGCTTCCACTATAATATCAGAAATCTTCTGTTTTATTATTAAAGACCTGGATGTCCTGACTCAGTCTCTCTTTTAAGCCTCATTGTACATCATCCCCTTTCCTTTACCCTGTGACCAGCCAAACTGCCTTCTCTGTTCCTTACACACCATGCTCTATCTCCATCTCATTGCCTTTGCCCTGATAATCTCCCCTACAAGGACTGCATTCCCTTGTCCAATGCATCTCACAGAATCCCTCTCTTCCTTCAAGCTGCAATTCAAGCAATACCTACAATAACTCTTTCCTGACCTACCCCAACTCTTTGTGTCTTCCCTCTCAAGTTACTTATGGTTAGCTTCTTTATTTATTTGCATTTATTCTTTTTCTATTTTGTTTACTTATAGAATGTACCTGTTGTCTTCTGCATTGTAAAGTAAGCTCCTTGAGAGTAGGAATATTTTTATTCTTCCTACTTATTTCACCAATGCCTTGCACTGTGCTTGGCACATAGTAGGTGTTTAATAAATATTTGTTGATTTATTGATTGATGATACAAAGAGAAAATATGGAAGCAAGAGTGAGGAGCAAGCACCATCCATCCCTCTTTCCTCTTCTCACTTCAGTGCATAGAGAAGTCGTGTAAGAGGAGCCCTCCAGTACTCAAGATGGCAGCTAGTGTTCTAGTGACTTCTAGGAAGAGTCAGATTTCCATTTGCATAAGAAGCTGGAAAGCGTGAAATGAGGAGATCCAGATTAAAGGGAAATTTGTTAAAAATAGATCAAAGATTTCAGGGAGCATGAGAAAATGGAATGATAGAGAAAGAAAGAGCCCAGAGTCTGGGGAAAGATAGAAAGGGGAAAGAATTATCACCTAAACAGACTTTGAATCATAGGGGTGAAAGGATCAAGATCTGGGACTTTGCCTGCCATGGCATAAGGAATGCTAGATCTATGGCCCTGTGATGTCTGAATTTGGTGTTAATACAACTCCTCATTGCCTCTGGCTTCCAGAAGACCATGGTCTCTTATAGATCTGAGGTCTAGACAATAGAGAAGATATAATGTGGTAGGGATTTCTTTGGGATTCAACTCAACTCATTCCTACATCTGTCCAAAATCTTCTTCCTGTACTGAAGAGAGAGAGAGAGAGAGAGAGAGAGAGAGAGAGAAAATGTATTTTCTTCTTAGAAATGTAAGAATAAACCTCCCTGTTTTCATAAAATGGCTTTGTATTTTGCTTTCATTTACCCATTTCCTGTATAAAGCCAACTAAAAACCAGAAACCACAGTCTTGGTCCTCCAAGGCCAATGTTTGATTTGCAGATTAGAAAGTCTCTATATTCTGTTCTTTGAAACACAAAGAATTTCTGGTCATAAACCAAAATAACTATGTGTTTTTTTTTCTGTGTAGTAGAAGTACCTGTTTGGGGCTATGGGGCAGAGAGAAAGGAACAAGTATTTACTAAGTGCCTACTATGTGCCAGACATGCTATACAAACATTATCTTATTTGATCCTTACAACAACCCTGGAAGTAAGTGCTGTTATTATCCTCGGTTTAAAGTTGAGGAAACTGAGGCAGACAGAGATTAAGTGACTTGCCCAAGATCTCACAGCCAATAAATGCCTGAGGCCAGATTTGAACTCAGGTCTTCCTGACTCCAGGCCCAGTGCTTTATCTACTTTTCACCTGGTTATGAGAAATATCATATTATGCAGAAGTCTGTTTGCCCCACTGAGCCACCCCTCTCTGTGTATCAATTGTTTTCTTCATTCTGCCTAGGCTTGTATCTTTAGGCATGAAATATACTCTTTTTATTGACTTTTGATTTTAAATTACAACAAAGCCAGTTTTCTTGCCACAGCATTGCCAAGATAATCTGGCATAATGTTCACTGAGAACTCTGATAGGCAGACTATAATATGCAACCCATATATGCAACTGAGAGGACAACCCATAGAACTTGTCTATAACTATATACATGTATGTATGTGTGTGTATGTATATGTATGTATAGAAATGTGTATACATATATGTATATGTGTGTACGTATATACATATATAGATATGTGTGCATATGTATACTGTGTGTGTACACATACATATAATAGACAGCCTAATTAGACAATAAACTGGACTCAGAATTAATTAAAAAGGGAAATGGACTAGACTGTATTTGAGAAATTGTACCAGAGTTATAATAATCCCTTGTTTCTCCTTGAAACGTCATTCTTTTTTTGATTTTTGTTGTTGTTATTCTTTTTGATACCAATGATGATAATTTATAACTATAAAGAATGGAATACCACAGTCTGAAGGCTTAAGGTTGGAGTTCACTCAAAAGGCAATAAAGAGACTTAACAATGGGTATGAAGAGACTGAAGCATGTAACCAACAAAGAATTGTACACAAAAGTTGCATAAAGGTTGTTATCAGAGAAACATATGAATAGAAAAAGAAATCATTTACTGAGATCAAGGGAGAACTGATAGTCAGCCCTTGTCCTTCATCAGGATAAAAGCAATGGTATTTAACCTAGAGGGGGGCTTCCAGCATGTTGGGTGAATTCTTTGTGGTATGTCATGGTCAAGAATGGCACAGGAGATACAATGCTCATAATACTAATAATATCAGGATCTATAAAAGTGTTTATTCAGTGACCGTAAGAGAGAAAACCTAAAACTGAGACATTTGGGAATTAAGCCTTGTGACTTTGCTCTCATTGGTGCTATGCACTAAATAACCACACAAAGACTATAAAATACCATCTCTATTTTATGACTTTCCATGGCTTCTTATTTAGAATCTCTTTCATTTTTTTTAAATGAATCTTTTCTGTTCTTAAAGGAATCTTTAAGCAGATATATATTGTTTAAATAATTTACTCTCCATGTTAACAAAATATAAAGCATAGTAATAAGTAGGTCATTCCAAAAGAGTATTATTTTTCACTGGGATTTGTTGAAATATTAAATGCTATTATTTTTTTCTTTTTTCATATTTGGCTTTTTGTTAATGTTAGTATTCATTTCATGCACTTTTGAAAGCACTAGATAGTGTACTATTAATTATCTTGATTGACTATATGTAGCTTATTCATTTCATAGAAGCATGTCCAGAAACTATAAATTAATAACGATAACCCAAGTAGAACTAACACTTAGTGCATTGCTTTGCATATGGTAAGTGCTTAATAAATGCTTGTTGAATTGGAGTGTTGAAACATAGCTGAAAAGGTAAATATCATCATTATCATCATCACTCACACAAACTCCCAAGACGAATGTTCTCTAAAAAAAAAAAAATTAGTAATATGCTATCTGGAGCTCTCTGTCATACTATGTGTTTGATAACTGTTTTCCACGAAATTCACACGTTATAAATTAATCATATCCTTTCAACACAGTGCCTAAAAGTCAGCTAGTTTTTGCCTTCTGAGTAAGATTGTGAGGTGGACAACTTCTGAGGTGTGTTCTGAACATCAAGCTAATAGGTACCATTTTGTATGTAGTATAAAGTTCTCAAGATGATACATAGTGTTAGAGTTTGAATGGACTTCCAAGGTCATCAAGTCCAACCCTCTAATTTTATAGATAAGGAAATTGAGATTCAGGAAAGTTAAATAAATTTCCAAAGGTAGGCATCAGAGGCAGGATTTGAATCTAGGTTCTCAGATTCCAGAGACAGTTTCTACTAAGTGGAGACATATAGAGAATAGGTATATTCAAACATAGGGCAGCTAGGAAACACAGTGGAAGACTCATTTTCCTGAGTTCAAATCTGACCTCAGATACTTACTAGCTGTCTGACCCTGGGCAAGTCACTTAACCTTGTTTGCCTCAGTTCCCTCATCTGTAAAATGAACTGGAGAAGGAAATGGCAAACCACTCCAGTACCTTTGCCAAGAAAACCCCAAATGGGTTCATGAAGAGTCAGACGTGACTGAAAAACAAGTGAACAACAATAGCAACAAATATTTCAAATATGTGATGAGCTTGTCAGTTCTCACCTGGCGTAGGCAAAATGAGATAGATGGGGCAATTTCTAATTTGAGAACCAATCAAGCACAAGCCTAAAGTCTTGCTGGGTCAGTAAAGGCCTTCTTTCATAAAGCTGAAATGCAAAGTCTTGAGAAGAGCAGAAATATTTGTGGTAAAGGCAGAGATTCAGATCCACAGGCCAGACAGCTCTATATCAGAGTGTCTAAAGAGCTAGTCAGAGTTAGGAAAACCTGAGTTTGAATCCTGCTTTACTAACTAGGTGATGCTACATTCTCTTCTGTGGGCTTCTCTGACACTGCTTTCTCTTGATTCTTCTTGAATCAATCTGACTACTCCGCAAATCTCCTTTTCTGGGTCATTATCAGCATCATATCCACTAACTGTGGATATACCACCAAAGCTCTGTCCTGGGCTCTCTTCTCTTCTCTTTCATTGTTCTCTCTTAATGATCACACGGGATCCCATAGATTTAATCACCCTCTTTATGTACATCAAGCCAACAGGTACCATTTTGTACGTAGTATTAAGTTCTCAAGATGATATATAGGGTTAGAGTTTGAAGGGATTTCTAAGGCCATCTAGTCCAACCCTCTAATTTTATAGATAAGGAAATCGACTGAAAAATCTCTATATCCAGTCCTAGGGTTGCTCTTGAGTTCCAGTAATACATCTCCTACTGCCTATCAGATATTTCAAACTGAATGTTCTGTAGGCGTCTCACATTCAACATGTCTAAAAACAGAACTTTGCTTTTTTCACTTCAAGCCTACCCTGATCAACTTACCAGTTTCTCCTGAGGCTACCACTGTTCTTCCAGGCACCCAGACTCTCCATCTTGCCATTATCTTCACTCTTCACTCTCCCTCACCCCACATATTCAATCAGTTGCCACATCTTGTGATTTTTTTCCTCTGCAACATTTCTTGCATCTGTGCGTTTCTTTCTCACCACCCTAGTTCAAGCTCTCCCTCCCTATCATGTGAACTTCTAATTAGTCTTCTTGCTTCAAATCTCTCCCTTCTCTAGTCTAGCCTCCACACCTCCATTTTCCTAAGGAATATGTCTGACCATGTTACTCTCACACTCAGTAGTCTTTACTGATTCGCTATTGCCTCTTACATTAAATATAAGCTCTTCACTTTGACTTTTAGAGCCATTCACAACCTGCCTCCAACTTATTACATGTCACTCCCCTTCTTGCTCTCTACGGTCCAGCCAAACTTGCACAGAACGCTCCATTTCTCCTCCTTGCTAAGCCTTTGCTTTGGCTAGCCCTCCTCAACTCTGCCTCTCAGAGTGCCTTGTTTCCTTAAAAACTCTGTTTAAGATCTGTCTTCTATATGAAGCTTTTCCCAATCCTCTCAACTTCCATTTCCCATCCACAAAAAAATTACCTTGTATTTATTACATATCCTTATTTATGTACATATCTTCCCCAAAAGAGCATAAACTCCTTAAGGACAGAGATTGTTGTATTTCGTCTTTGTATCCTATCGCCGAACATAGTGACTGATATAGTATTGGTGCTTAGTAAATGCTGCCTTAATTATTTAATTGTGTCTAAATATAAGTAGGGTTACATCTTGTTGAAGTCTGGAGTCCATTATCTTTGATAATATTGGTCATACTTTGAAGGTGACTATTTAGCTTTCCAAATGAAATAATGATTGGAGCAATAAACTTGATGTTAAGACAACTTAGGTTCAAATTGCATCTCTGCCCTGACATTTACTAGTTATATGATCCTGGGAAAATTGTTTAACCCAGGGGTAGGGAACCTACAGCCTCAAGGCCTCATGTGGCCTTCTAGGTCCTTGGGTGTGGCCTTTTGACTGAGTCTAAGTTTTATAGAACAAATCCTTTTATTAAGGGAGTTTATTCTGTGAAGTTTGGATTCAGTTAAAGAGCCACACTTGAGGACCTAGAGGGCCATATGTGACCTCCAGACCACAGGTTCCTCACCCCTGGAACTTTAACCTTTCAGAGCTTTAGTTTGCTATACCAATTAAATCAAAAGATATGGTTCCAAAATTATTAATTGTTATCTATCTTGGATCCCTGAAGTAGAATGTAAGTTACATAAGGGCAAAGACTATCTCATTTTTGTACTTATGTCTCCAGTGCATAGCACTTATATATAATAGGTACTTAAATACATGTTTGTTGAATTAAATTTGAAATGAGTCTCAGTTTCCTCATCTGTAACATAAAGGCATCAAATTAGATGATCTCTGAGGTCCTATTCAATGCAACATCACAAGATGGTTTTCTTTGCCTAAAGAGGGCAGAATTAGTAACAGTGAGTGAAAGTTAGAGATAAATGGATTTAGACTTGATGTGAGAAAAAATTTTCCTAAAAATCTGACTGATTCAGAAGTGGCATGGACTGCCTCAGAGGTCTTTAAACCGAAGCTTCTCAGAAAGAACTCCTGATCAGTTACTACTGGTTATACAAGATGATTTCTGAAGCCCCTTCCAATTTTGAAATTCTAGAAGGATAATAAGCAGTTTTACGTGCTTCCCATTAACAAATTGGCCAGCTGATTCAATTAACTCTTTTTTTTTTGGAGGAAATCTTAGTTAAGTGACTTGCCCAAGGTCACACATCTAATAAGTATCTGAGATCGGATTTGAACTCAGGTCCTCTGTACTCCAGGACCAGTGCTCTATCCACTACACCACCTAGCTGCCTCTCAATTAACTCTTAACAAAGGTCAAAGGTAAAGCAAAAAGAATAATTTCATAACAGTCTTTACTCCTTGAGAATCACTCTCCCCCAGACACACAGAGTATTTATAGGAAGAGCGGGCATAAATTTAAAATACCTTAATAGTGAGGCATATGACTAGGAAACACAAATGACTAAGGCAAGTCACAACTCTAGAACTGCAAGCCTCAGTTTCCAAAAAGTTCCTGATGAATGGGTGATCTGTGTCAGAAAGGCAGCAGCATCTCTGCTAAGATAGAATGCTCCTCTGCTGGCAGCATCTCTTTGCTGCCAGCTATACCTTTTCAGAAAGGACAGATATTCTTAGCCTTCAGTTTTGAAGCACTAGTTCTACTCTGTTGTCTGGCCTCTACAGGGTTTCCACCTCCCTAGGTAGAGGCAGCAGTGCAGAGAGATCTGTCCTCACTTCCACCAGGCTCTTTTTTGTAAACAACATTTCTAGTTCAGGGATAGGTCTCCTGAGCAAAAGACCTATGTCTAACATATGGTGAGCAAACAGCGCATTTACCTCATATATGCAGGCTGGGCCATAATCAAGCAATGGACATTTGCCTAATAATCACAAAATCTCTGAGTTTCAGGGTTCCCCAGTTTCTAACTCTAAAGTTCTCCTGTTGGTTTTATGCAAATGAGCAGGTGGGAAACAAGGCAATTGTTTCTTAGGATGCCTTTTTCGGATTTTGTTTTAATATTCAAATCTCATATTTGTTTTTGTTTTTTCAATCAGCAAAACTGTCAGTCTGAAAGAACCACACCTTTACATCTGTATCCCCCACACTTAGCTGGCTGAAATAGAAATTCTTATTAATTCTGTTCCATTCTTACACCTAGAATAGGGTCTGACAGAGTAAGTGCTTAATAAATGCTTAGTGAATTAAATTCAGTCATGTTGCTGAAATGGGTAACATTGTCTACATACATTACTTATTTTGACTAAATTGGCCAAGTAATAACCATTTGTAAAGTTAGGCAAACAATCTGTTACTAGCTAATCAACAACCAATGTGATATGATGAATAGCTCAGGAAGACTGAGCACTGACAGAGGCCCTAAGCAAGTCACAACCTCTTAGTAACCTCAGAAAAATCTGAATCTAATGAGTCACAAAGAAGACACTGACAGATGGAGTTCCTCATCCTGAGGTCTCTATACAGATGATGTCATGTCTGGATCAAAATCAAAACAAAATTAAATTAATCAGTAATTGGTTGTTGTTGGTGGTGGGCGGGTGGGTGTGTGTGTGTGTGTGTGTGGTTAACTTGTGCATGTAAATACTTCCTAGATCCTCCTATTATTAATGATTGTTTTTCCCCAGAATTCTTTAATTTATTAACATATAATATAATTAGTTTTTATAGTATCAAAATGTATATTTTTATAATAGGAAGTATTGTGTAATAATAAAAATAAAAAACACTGAATTATATTTACAACCTATGTGACCTTGGGCAAATCTCTTGGACAAAATCTGTTTGTTTTCTCATCTATAGAATAAATGGCTTAGCCTAGATTATTTCTAAGGTTCCTTTCCTTTCAAAATCCTAAGAGTTGTTAGTAAAGCATATTTCCATCCTCCTGCACAGGGGTGAGTAACCTGCGGCCTTGAGGCCACATGTGGCCCTCTAGGTCCTCAGGTGAGGCCTTTTGACTGAGTTCAAGTTTTACAGAATAAATCCTGTGGGGATTTGGAACTTACCTTCTGGCAAGTAACAAATAATGAATGCCCTTTCCTCAACTCTTGAGTGCCCTAATGTCCTAATAACCCTCAAATCTGGGTAACCCTTTCCTCTTTCTTGGCTCCTGCCTCTGAGTTGCTAAATACTACTGTAAGTCATCATGAAAATTATATTGACTGTAACCACTACACATATATTAAATCTAGCCTTAACTGGACCTTCGTTGCTTCATGGCAGCTTTCTTATTCACCTCTTAATGATTATCAGTGACACTCCCCACATTTTTTCTTTCCAAAACTACAAATTTTCTTTCCTCTTTTCTCATACTCAGCAGGTAACCTTGCTTCCTGTTATTGAGAAGATTGAGACTATCATCATAGAGCAATAATGATAACGCTTCACAACTCTTCTCCTTTACTCCTTTAAGTTTTCTAGTTTTCTCCCCTAGTCTTGCCTTCTCTCCCCCTCCCTCCCCTTCCCTCCTTCTCCCTCGCTTTCTTTCTCTCTCTGTCTCTCTCTCTCTTTCTCCCTTCCTCTCTCCCTCCCTCTCTCTTTCATAAGCTCTCTGTCCTTCTTTATATATGTTTTTGCTACATTTCATTTGTATTTTCATTATATCTTTTTTTTGGCTTTCCTTCTGCACTTCCATCACAATTGCTTTAGTATATTCTCTTATCTTTTCTTCCCTGTACTATAATAATATCCTCAAACTGTCATTTCTGCCTCTAATCAGACCCTTCTTCATTCTGTCCTCCAAAGTTGTCTTCCTAATGTGCTGTTATGACCTTATTTACTCTATTAAAAATGTTCATTGACTCCCTCAAGCCTACTGAATAAGAAACTCCAATCCTGGTTCTGCTTTTTTTTTCTTTGTCTTTCCAGTGTTTACACAATGCCCAGCACGTAGTAATGACTTGATAAATGCTTGCTGATTGATTGAACAATCATCTGGTAGCCGAGCTTTTAGTGTTGAGCTTCCACACACTTAGATAGACTGAACCTCAGATTATAGACAAAAAGCCCATCCCTGGGCCTGTTAGCACAGCTCTTTCAACTTGGCAGGGCTTTCCACGGCTCACACTAAAAATGACCCCCGGTATCATGAGGTATTAGAGGAGAGGGAGAAATAGTACTGTGATAGCAGAAACAGTACTAGAAGTCAGGTCAGGAAATACCTCTTACTAACTATGTGACCATGAATGTGGTATTTAATATCTCTGAGCCTCCATTTTCTCATCTATAAAATGGTGATAATAACACTATAGTACCTACTGCACAGGATTGTTGTGAAGATGAAACCAGATAACGTCTATAAAGTGCATCCCAAAATTTAACACATATGAATGTCAGCTGTCATTATTCGAGTAAGACTTTTGTGGAGGAGAGCTTTATAGAGGGTTTAAAAATATACAACCATTGGTAGAAAAAACTAGCCATTCTTTCTACAATTGTCAGTATCATATATCAATGATTTACAGTCCCCACCAATCAAAAAGAAATCCAGCCTGTTCTTCTCCTGTTCAATCCTATGCCCACCTTAATGTCCATTTGTATTATATTTCCAAGAGATATAGATACATCTGTATGTCTACATATATTATATGCAGTAGGTGGTGCAGTGGATAGAATGCCAGGTCTGGAGTCAAAAAGACTCATCTTGATTTCAAATTTGGCCTCAGACATTTACTAGGTGTGTGACCCAGGGCAAGTCCCTTAACCCTATTTGCCTCCGTTTTCTTAACTGTAAAATGAGCTGAAGTAGAAAATGGACAACCACTCCTGGATATTTGGCAATAAAACCCCAAATGGGATCACAAAGAGTCAGACACAACTGAAATAACTGAATAAAATATACATACATCTTGAATAAGGTAAATCACTTTGCAAACCTTGAAGATCTATGTAAATGCCATATGTTATTAATATTATTATACACTGATGGATTTGCTCTATAGATTTCCCATCTGACTGTATTTCATAGTCAGGACAATAGGTAGTTTTCCTCCATTTTTTTTCCTAAGTGGATGGTTAGGCCAAACTATTTTGAGTGTCAACTAAATTAGCCTTCCTGCTGCTTATTACACATGACATTGTATTTCCCACATGTCCCTCATAGCTGGAATGTATTCCCTCCTCATCTTTACATCTTAGAATCTATTACTTTCTTTAAAAGATCATTTTAAGCATTATCTCTTATATGAGGTCTTTGTTGAACCATCCCACCCCCGAATTTTTTGTATTTATTTGTATATATTTATATGGGTAAAGGTTGTCTCCTATCAAATGAGATATTTATAATGAATTTAGCACAATGTCCAGCACATAGCAGGAGCTATATAAATGCTTATTCCTTTTCCCTTCCACCTGCCCCAATAGAATATACATTGTCTCAGGGAAAGGGGTTAAGTCTTAGGGAGTTACCCGAATTTCAGAGAGGTTAAGTGATTTGCCCATAGTCACCCAGCTAGTAAGTCCCAGAAGAGTAATTCAAACTGATCTTTCTGACTCCAAATCTAGCACTTTTTTTTTATTCACTACGCCTCCCCTGGCTTCTGAATCTTATCTTAGTCAGCAAAAATACTGCATTGATTCTTTAATATTGCTGCCTCTTTTTAAATTTTTTTTTCTTCTTTCTAGTACAACCGGTATCAACGCTATGGAGCCGAGGAATGTGTCCTGCAAATGGGAGGAGTCCTCTGCCCCAGTCCAGGGTGTGGAGCAGGCCTGCTCCCTGAACCAGAAGTGAGGAAAATCACATGTGAGCCAAGCAATGGCCTGGGCTGTGGGGTAAGGAAAGGCTCTACTGATTGAACTCATCAAATGCCTTCGATTGGTATTTTGGTTTGAATTGTTTGTTTGATTTCCTTTTAACCTGAGAAATGTTTTCACCAAGGTATCTTTTTTTTTTTTTTGAAGTATCTAAAAACTAGAATCCAGTGGCCCAGGTAGGAAGGGATTACTGGTATGTGGGGGGTGCTCATACCAGAATTCTTCCATCTAATTCATTTGAGAGACTGATGATGTAAGTAGTTCCTATGAGCAATTGTCAATGACAAGGCCACTTCTTGAACTTTTTCTTCCAATGCTCAGCAGATTCTCTGTAAACCATTTATTATTGTTTTAGTGGTGCCTTTAAGTGGACAGGAGTGAAAGAGAGATAGAATGTGTCCCATCAGTGATGTCCCAGTGACAGTGTTTGTGTAAGTACTTAGAGAAATAAAATGAAGATTAATATAGAAATGTTGAAATTGTATTGTATCATAAAAACTATTTTAAATAGAATTGAGCAGAACTAATGGTGCCTCTTAGGAAAGCAGAATCAGAAGCACTGAAAATATTTATTCTAAGAGGTCAAACCAAATGTCCTAGACAGAGGCTTCAGTGAATATCCCGGTAAAAGCTGGAGGAAAGGGGGTGGAGGGAAATGTACTTCAAACACAAAAGGCTTCCTAAATTATAGGTTGAAATGACAAATGGATAATAATCCTGATATTAAATTTAGTGCAGGCAGGAAAACAGCTTATAAAATGCTGTTGAATTTTGATGGGGAAGCATTTCTTTTAAAATTGAAATAGTGGAAAGCTTGGGGTGGGGCATCAGAAATATCAGGGATACAGGGGCAAAGCGTAATTGTTTGCTGAGCACAGTAAGTCACCTAAGTATAAAGTAGCATCTGTCGACCTTGGTAAAACTTCTTATCTGTCCATGCAGCGGGGCGTGTCAAACACAGTGTTCCTTCCCTAGGCTCTTTTAACTGGTACAGAGCTAGAAAGGAGAGGAAATGGAAGTGGTAGAGAGTAATGAAAAACAAGAATGACTAAACGAAAAGTAATGGCTCTGGATTAACTTTCGTGATTGCATTAAAATGAAAGCCCAAGTAAATTTGGCTATGCTCAGAAATTATGGAAATCAAACCATTTTTCAGCTTCAGTCATCATCATTTTGCTATACAATCCATGCTGATTATGTGTGGTCTAAGTGGCCTCCACAATACCAGCTTCAGGGAAGCATTGAACATTTCCTTTTTTGGTGCTTTCCCTTCTCTGAACACCTATAACATTTATTGTTAAAATCACACCATGGGCATTTAGTCACATAAGACTATGTATTTTTATTCATCTTTGACTGTTTATCTATATATATTTCGTTTCTTTGGATTATAAACTTGGGCTGTATCTTTATACATATTTACATCGCCCCAGTGCCTGGCAAGGTGCGATGTAGGTATTTTTATGCAAAAATATGAATGAATGAATGAATGAGTATTATTAATATAGAAATGAACACTTAACATATGGATAAGCCATATCTTATGTTAAATCAGACAATCTCAGTGTCAAAGGGAATCTCAGAAGTTATCCGTTCAAACCCATATCTGATCGGGAATCCCTTATCTAACATACCCACGAGTCATCTAATCTTTACTTGAAGACTTCCACTGATTGGTAACCACTTCTTTCCAAAGAAGCCAAAATGTCAGCTCAACAATTCTTGATTATTAGAGTATTTTTCCTGATATCAATCTGAAATCTGACTCTCTGCAGTAACCACTCATTTCTGTAGTTCTGCCCTAGGGGGTCAAAGAAACAAGGTTGTAAGACCATCTTCCACCTGTCAACAATTCATTTACTTGAAGGCAGTTGTCATGCACCCCTTAAGTTTTCCCAAAGCTAAAAATCAATCATTCAATTAACAAATATTTATGCAGTGCCTACTAAGTGCCAAGAACTATGCTAGGCTCTGTAGACATAAATGAAATGAATGACACAATCCCTTGTGTTCTAGTGGACAAGATGTGTATATGTGTATGTGTGTATACATATATGTATGGACCTAAATATTTACAAAGTAAATATTTAAAAAATGAATACAAAATAGTTTCATAAGGGAAGCATTCACAATGGAAGTTCCACATACCTAGGTAATGCCTGAGTTGTGTCTTAAAGACAGAGAGGGATTATATGGTGTAGAGATGAGGAGGGAAGGCATCCCTACCAAGACTTTGCAAAGGCAATGAGATGAGAGATGGAACATAGTGTATGAGGAAAAGAGAGAAGGCCAGTTTGGCTGGAATGCAGATTCGTGTGAAATGAGACTCAAAAGATAGAATGGACCCAAATTCTGTAGGGTTTTAAAAGCTAAACAGAGTAATATTTTATTTTAGAGGCAACAGGGACCCACTGGAGTTTATTGAGTAGGGGATGGTGAGTGACATGGTCAATTTTGTGTTTATAGAAAAATCACTTGGGTAGCTGTAGAGGATGGACTTGCAGTACAGATAGATAGGAGGCAGGAAGACCTTCAGTCATCCAAGTGAGAGGCGATGAGGGCCTAGGCTAAGAATTCTCAGTAGTTATAATTCACCTGGTACGACGGCTGGATTTCTGATCATTTGAGTGAAAAGTTTGTTTCTGTCTTTTTGTTTTTGTTTTGTTTTCTGTAAATTGAATCCTTTTCAATATAGTGATGATAGGAATCTGTTATTCAAAGAGTAAACTGGAGTCCTGGGCTCAATGCAGCTCATCAGTTTTCTGACTATAAATGTGATGCCCAGAACTGAACATGCTCGTTGAAGTGAAATGTTAGCAGTTAGTTAGTTAGAGGTCATTAGAATGTTAGTTAGAGGCAGAATGTAGCAGCATTCTGGATTCCTTAATCCCAGCCTCTACACTTCTATTATTTTTTATATTTTTTAATGATTTAATATTTTATCCACCCTAATTACATGCAAAAACAATCTTTAACATTTAGTATTTTTTTTAAATTTTGAGTTCCAAATTCTTTCCCTCCTTCCCTTATTCCCCCCTCATTAAGAAGGCAAGTTATTTGATATAGATTATACATGTGCAATCATACAAAACACATTTTCACATTAGTCATACTACACTTTTATTATTGCTGCCTAAAGATTTCATTAGCTTTTTGGCTGCCATGTTATACTCTTGAATCTTGTTGAGGTTACTGTTCACTAAACCTCTAGGTCTTCTTCAGATGGAATATTGTTTATCTCCAGTTTCTCTTTTCTGCACTTGTGCCTTGTTTTTTTTTTTTTGACCCAAATTGCAGGACTTTACTTATATTGATCCCTCCTAGTTTCCACTTTATTATATTCAGCTCACAGTTCTAACCTCTTGGAGCCTTTCTGGATCCTTGTTCTGTGATCCATCCAATGTAGACGAAAGTGGTTAAATGACTAGCTCACCAGGAAATAAAGTCACCAGCCTAGAGTATGAGGAATTAGTCTTCTTCATCTTCTTCTTCCCCTTTGTGAAAATTAGGACCATTTGCCCATTTTCCCTCTTGTGGTTTGTCTCCTTATCTCCACAGTTTTTCAGTGATCACTGTCATTACCACAGCAATCACTTCTGAAAGAATTTGCTACCCCATTGGGTGTTTCATCTCTTCCAAGAGACTGGACCTTTTTAAAGACAGCTAGGTTCTCTCCAACCATTCCTTCACTTATCTTGGATTTCAGTTTCCCTGCTAGCCATTTTTATCCTATACTCTCCAATCTAAAGATGATTCATTATAAGAAATGAGTACTTCTGCATACTTTTCCATTATTTACTGGAGAGTCAGAGCGGTATGAAGGTGCAGTGGATAGAGCACTGGGCTTGGAGTCAGGAAGACTCATCTCTATAACTTCAAATCCAGTCTCAGATACTTACTAGCTATGTGACCCTAGGCAAGTCACTTAACCCTATTTGCCTCAGTGTCCTCATCTGTAAAATGAGCTAGAGAAGGAAATGTCAAACCACTCTAGTATCTTTGCCAAGAAAACTCCCAATGAGGTTACAAAGAGTCGGATACTACCGAGAAAAAAAAAATGATTCAACAGAGTGGTATAGTAAAAAGAGCCATGGACCTGGAGTCAAATAGACGGGTTCAAATGCCATCTCTGACATTTGCCAGCTATCTGATTAAAGCCCTCATTTCCTCATCTCTAAGATGGAAATACCTGTACTACCTACTTCAGAGTATTGTGAGGAAGATTAAGTATAGTAATATGGGTAAAGGGCTTTGCAAAAACTTAAAATACTATCTAAATGTTACCTATTCATAGGATCATAACTTTAGAAATAGGAGGGACGTCACAGGTTCAGCCACCTAATTTTTTCAATGAGGAAATTGAGTCCTGGAAAGGATAGGTGCCTTACTCAAGGTCACTAGTAAAAAATAGAAATGTAATCCGAATTCACTACCTCTGACTCAAATCTAGCGTGGACCACACTGCCTCCCATTTTTAATAGGCTATTAATTAATTAATTAATTAATTAATAGGCTACCTTCAGCCCACCTATCCCCCAGCCAATGGGACTATCATTTATTTGACCTTTATCTTGTCTGAAAAGTAGCTTTTACAAAATGTCTGAATTGGTCAGTGAGTTCGCGATACAACCATAAATGTCTCTTTAGATGACTGCCCTTCTTATTCCTCTTCAAATTTATTTGTGTGTGTCCTAAGAATTTCATATTTGAGAATATTTCTCCCATTTAAGCCAATTTCACCAATAGAATTTTAGGCCTTGAAATTTTACCTGTTGTTTTTTTAATGTACTCTTCCAAAGCAAATAAAAAGATTCAAATTATATACAATATTCTTCTCTTTTCCTGCAATCCTCAATCTGGACCCATGATTATATTAGTGTGAATAATTCCCTGTATAAAAGTTTCCCCTGCTGATAACTTCTTAGCAGCTTATCTGTAACTTACAGTCTTAGTTGCCTAGGTCCTAATTTCTTAACTCCCTAATTGCCTAGCTTCCTAACTCCAAAGTTTATCATATGAATTGTCATTATTTTTCGAAGACAGGTTGAATTAGATCACATCTGAAAATGAGAAATATTCGTATGATTGCTAATAATTTCTCAAAATGTTGGATAATTGGAAATTCAATCAGTAGTAAAAGAAAGCTGCTTTCTCAAGCTTCACTCACATGGAAAATAATAGCAAGTTATATTTACTACTGGACACATTGAACTTAATCAATTAAATAAGCAAAGACTAATAGGACAGTTTGTTTATCTGAAATTCTGCAAAGTAGAGCTCTCATTAACTATCACTTCTATGTATCTACAGGCAAGGATAATGGATTTTTATAGCAATAACCCAGGGCACAAGGTCCTATAGTTGTGTCTAAATCATTATCCAATATCAAATTATGTTCACTGCACTTTTAATGTTAAGTATATTTCACTTAAGGGATAGGGTGGTACAATAGAAGTCACTACGTTAGCAGTTAGGGATAAAAAGATTGAAGAGGGGAGAGATTGGGAGTCAGAGGACCTATGTTTAAATCACAGTTTTTCCACTTACTTCCTCTGTTATTTTGAGCAAATCACTTAAACTCTTTAGATTTCAATTTCCTCATTTGTAAAATGATGATTTGGGACTAGATGAGAAGTTCTTAGCCTTTTTTTTGTCATGGACCCCTTTGGCAATATGGTGAAGCCTATGGACCCTTCTCAGGGTGATGTTTTAAATAGAAAAAAATATATATATATATGTTTGTGTGTGTGCGTGTGTGTGTGTGTATATATGTGTGTGTATATATATGTGTGTATATATATATATGTGTGTGTGTGTGTGTGTGTGTGTATATATAGGATTACAAAGGAAACCAATTATACTAAAGTAGTGATAAAATATTTTTCCTAATTCCAAGTCTATGATCCTAATATCATTCACCAAAATTATGCTGTGATGCCTCATTATAATTTGTAGGCAATCTTAGTTTCTCAATGACTATGGTGGCACAGTGAGAATCTTCCTGCTCCACCAATGTTGGCATGACTTCACATAGAATGGTGCTCACTTGTTGTCTGAAGATAGTCCTAGCAAAGTAGAGCTATTTGTTTATCACCTAAAGTTTGGTTGATACATAGTTAGGTTTTTAGTCACAGCAATTCATGAAGACCCTCTACTAAAGAGTAGTTGGATTGTAATCTGTATTGTATAATCAACGCCAGTGAAATCACAAATCCCTGAAGTATTGAAGTGAGCAAGCAAGGAAGCATTTACTAAGTATCTAGCTCAGTCAACTCTTCATTTACCTCCAGCTGCCTGTGAGGTGTTAATTCTACCACCATCATGGCCCTGGCTGGATATTCTCTACCCCCTTTCCCCTTTCTGATCCCTTTTGTGTGTTTTCTTCCCCGTCTAGATTGTAAGCTCCTTGTGTATAGGGACTGTCTTTCTTTTTCTAATCTTTATCCCCAGCACTTGGCACAACGACTGGCACTTAGTAGGTGCTTAATAGATATTTATTATTTTGTATTGTATGTATGTGTGTGTGTGTGTATATATATACATACATACATACATATGTATATGCATGTGTGTGTATATATATACACATATATGCATGTGTGTGTATATATACATATATATACACATATATTATATATATATGTATATATGTATATATATAGAGAGAGAGAGGTAGAATGTGTATCATATTTATAATAGACTGTGTGTATACATTCCTGGAGTCAGAAAGACCTGGGTTCAAATTCAGCCTCAGACACTAGCTATATGACCCTGGGAAAGTTACTTAACCTCTGTTTGCCTTAATCCACTGGAGAAGGAAATGGCACTCCAGTATCTTTGTTAAGAGAACCCCATGCTCAGTATGGTCCATGGGATTATGAAGAGTAGGACACAACAGAACAACATACACATATAACACACACGCATATCCTTTGTTCATCAGACTTCTCCTGTTGAGCAGAAGGTTGGAATAGCCTAGAGAGGCAGCATGGTTTATGGGAAAGACAATTGGTTTTGGATTCAGGAGGACCTGGTTTGAGGCCTTATCTCTGGCACCTACTAGCTGTATGACCATGGACAAGTCACTTAACCTGTAAGGCAACTCTCCAAAACTGTAAATTACAGAAGACTTGCTAATCTGCCTTAAGGGAGTTAGTTTCCACATGGCTAAAAATCGCAAGTACAGATTAAAAAAAAAAAAAACCTGGATCAGATAAAAACCTGAATTCTCACTCTAACTCTTCCATTTAATATGTATTTAACGTGCAACAAGATACTTCACTCTGTGGACTTCAATTTCCTCTTACCTTAAAGACGGTTAGAGCAGAAAAAGAAGGTAGACCAGTCATGTAGTGAGATGGAGGGATAACAATTGATTTTTGTGAATGATGCACTGGTATCCATATCCCATATGTTAAAAAAAAAAAATCCAGACAGTCACCTCCAGTGCATTTTCAGTTTCTCAGGGTTATGGGGAAGGCACGATCTAGAATTGCAGAGAAGCAGAAGACATGAGTAGTTGTAACCAGTGGCACCAGTGTTGAGGACCCACATGGTTGAAATTATGGATCCACCAAAATTTTTGCAGCAAACATTATGCAGTCTCTTCAGGTTAATGGAACACTCCTCTCCATTGTCTATATTAGCTGAGAGATCCAATCTTCTCTCACTCTTGCTGCTAATTCTCCCCAGCAAACCACCAGTTTTCTTTGTCTGATCACAAGACCAGGGGTTCCTAAGTGAGATTTTATTATAATGGGATTTCTTGGGTTTTTTTCAAATTGCCCAGTACTATTTGCCTCTTAGTGTCTGATACACAATTAGTAGACTCTTATCAATACACTAGTAGCTATATCTATAATCTGCCCACTGTCATCTTCCAAAGATCTTCCAATAAAATCCAGCTTCTAACTCCTTCTCACTTGTTTCTTTCTCATCTCTTCTCTCACCTGGTAGTCAGGAATTCCCTGCTTATGTCTTACCTTTGGTTGTGTCATTGTTTTCCATCCAGGATAGTATGGATTTAGCACTCTTCACCCAGTGATTAAATTGCTTGCCTTTTCACATCAAAAGTTGCTGTCAAAAAGCTTTTATTAAGTGCCTACTTATTTGTACACTTACTTTGAATGGCTCACACAAATATGACATTCACAATATATGGTTGTATTCTTTTCAAAGATGCAGAAAAAACAATGAGATGGCCTCTGACTCCAACAGCGCTGCAGTATTTCCAGATATCAAGTTTATATGCCTTAATGAGAGCCACTGAGCTAAAAAAAAAAGGAGTTTTGTGAATTTATAAAACTTCCTGCCTTTGTGTGCACTAAGATGTCAATTTTGACAGAGGGTGCAGAATTTATTTACAATGATAAGCAAAGCTCAACCAAGAATATATATTGAGGTCAACTAGTCTGACCTCACTCTCTGCTAGTCCTCAACAATATTTTTATTGCTGTTCATAAAAATATTAATTGATTTTCCAAGATATTCACATTATGTTTTGTTTCCGTTTGGGTTTTTTTGGTCTTATTGCTATTCATCAGACCTATCTCACTAACTTTTATGGCTGAGATGTAAAATGTTGACATGTTTAATGCTGGAAAACAGCCACAAAATATGGACTACATTATACTCACTGACCTGGCAACAGAGAAGGCTGGGGCAATCCAGGCTCATGCATACTCTATAAATAAAACATCTTTATCATATTTGGTTCCATCCTGGGATATTGTATGTCCTAGGAAATGATCTTTTAAAGCCATTTGGAATTGGACAGTGAGATTTCTGTCATGAATTGGTTATTGCCCTGTTCCCTAGCTTTCTAATTCATGACAAAAGTGTTTTATTTGTTCATTCAGATTAAAGCTGAAATCTCTAAATCATTAGAGATTAAATCTCTTAGTGGTCTTAGGGATCCATATTACATCAGTAATATGAATCTTAACAGATCAAGATGAAGATATCTGCTGTGGTTTAAAATTACTTCCTTGCACAAATATTTATCAGGAACCTACTGTGTGCAAAGATTCTTCTTGGAGCTTTATGTTCATCATTGTCACTTCAAAGCTTTTTCAAAGGCACGTGCTGTGTATGTATTTGCTTCTTTATCAGTATTAAAATGAGGAGATGAAGACAAACTTAAATGCAAAATAGTGATTCAGCTAGAGTCTTTTGAGTAAAACCTAAATGACTAGGTTCCAATATTTTCTTTTTTCTCTTCTTTACTGTCCTCCTAACATCCCCCCTCTTTCTTTTATCATTAATGGCACTTTGAAATTCAAAATCATGCATTAGGTCCAGACTAAAAGAATATCATAATCCTTTTTTTCCTTTAAGTTATTTTAGTTTTATGGACATATGTAATCAGAATTTTTATGCTAAAAGAATTTGAGTGTATATTACTT
Organism: Vombatus ursinus; assembly: GCF_900497805.2. Taxonomy (NCBI): domain Eukaryota; kingdom Metazoa; phylum Chordata; class Mammalia; order Diprotodontia; family Vombatidae; genus Vombatus; species Vombatus ursinus. Next base: position 9,871,599 of record NW_020954953.1, on the reverse strand, counting down.
CACTTTAAAAAAAAACTAAAATTTAAAAACCTAGATCAAAATATATTTTGTATGCAGAATTTTTCAAGGAAACATAAAAAGCACAGACATTTTTCATTATTGCTAAATGCTAGGTTGCTAGCTTCTGTAGTAAGCTCTAGGCAGTAATCATACCTTGCCTCCTTCTATTGACTGGTCACTTTAGCCTATAGAAAATAGGATTGCATCTTTTCAATGCCTTATGCTCCAATTCCTAAGCAAGTTGTTTCTTAGCTAAAATATGACAGACTTTCCATAAAATGACTGAAATACTATTTTCCTGATCATGTGTAATACGATTTGCAATGATCTGTGAAAATGGGGAACTCTTACTTATGTCAGTGTACTATGGCCTTTTAATAATGTCCTAGCCTAAATAATGCAATACAAATAATAGTTTCTTCGAGGGCATATTTATCACTAAGAAATGGTTATTCTCAATAGCAGTGCCTAGAAACATTGCAGTGCACTAACCTCTGAATATATTCGAAATACAAAGGTCATCAATTCTATGGGAAGCCATTCTTCCATAATTGATAGAATCTTTTCTGTTGCCACAATTGCTTAGAAAGTCAAATGAGGAGTTTTTTGTGCATTTTAGAATAACCAGTCTTCTTTTGTTATTGTCTTTATTTTTTACTTTTATTGAAATACTTGTAAAAGTGACACAGGGGACATTAAGAAAACAAGTCAGGTATTCCAATAATACAGTCAGACCCACATTTTCTTTTCCTGTCAGAAAAAATGAAGCAAAAGCAGTCAGAATATAGAGGATTTTATTTGATAGTGGATTTTTTAAAAAAAAAACTGATGAGCCTTTCAATAACACATTATAAGAAAATATCACTAGCTCTTACTTTAATAAAGGCTGTTTTTCCTCTTTAGCTTTCCTAGGTCTTTGTTCCAATTATAAGTGAAAAGCTATGAGTCATTGAATAGTAGAATTACTGGACAGTACCTAAGAAGCCTCTAAGTCCAAATCCCTCATGTTACAGATAGGGATACTGAGGCCTATAGAGGTTAAATGACGGCCCCAAGGTCATACACAAGAGTAGGAGGCAGAGCTGCTGCTCTTTCCACCGTACCTTGAAGGATATATAGAATAAGGTGGTTATTGTTGTTGTTTGTTTGTCCTTCGTTCTAGAAGAGGACCAGGATATCAGGAAGGTGATGCCATGACATACAAATAAATTGGATTTAAGTGAGGGAGGGCTGTGCAAAGTCACCAGCCTCACTTTCTCCTCCAGGGCCATCTGGGTCCAGTGAGACAACTGTGGATGGCCCTCATAGAATAAGAGAAAAGGGAAGAAGTTCATTCCATAGGGGAAATGGGTGGGGGAGAGGTGTGTAATATGGGCAGTCACAGTAGTAGGAAAAAGCTGGTCATGTTTTAATATAATTATTCATATTAAGTATTGAATTGATTATGGATAGTAAGCTTTTAAACTTTTTTATGTGACCTAAAAATTTGTGCATATGAACACATATTAAACAACTTTTAATTTTCTGTTTTTAAAAATTAAGTTTGTTCACTTAAATATATTCTTAATTTTAGAATCATAATTCAAGACATCAGTGGATCCATCTTTCATAATTTCCAGTAATACTTTAGCAATTAGAAATGCAGGCAGTTTGGTGGCACAATGAATAGAGTATGGAGCCTAGAGTCAGAAAGATTCGTCTTCCTGACTTCAAATGCAGTCTCAGACACTTACTAGCTGCATGACCCTGGGCAAGTACTTAACCCTGTTTGTCTCAGTTTCCTCATCTATTAAATGAGCTACAGAAGGAAATGGCAAACCAGTACAGTATCTTTGCCACCCTCCAAAAAAAAATAAATGGGGTCACAAAGAGTCAGACACAACTGAAATGACTAAACAACAGCAACAATAAATGAAAAACCCAGGTCATCCGTAGATCCAGACAAACAAACCATTTTTTATGTTTTAATTTAGTCAAGCAACCAGTTACTTTTTAAATATTTGACTGAATTCAGCTGGTTGTCTTTGAAATAGTACTGTATATAGTAGTAGATTTGTCTGATATGTCAATTAGTTTTACCAAACTATTTTTTTACCCTTCTTTTTTATTTTTTGTTGTAAGAGAAGGCTCTCTGTAAAGGGGAATAAAATATTAGGAAATAGAGTTGATGTAAAAGCAAAAGATCACTAAATTTTTTTTTTAAAAAACAGAAAGGAATACAGGGTTACCTCTGTACCACAGAAAGCCATGGAGTAGAACTATGGAGGGTCATCAGATTTTCTTCTCTAAATCAAAGCATGGTTAATAAAAAGATAGCCATGGTGGGAAGAATAATAGCTCACATTTATATAGAACTTTAAGGTTTATAAAATATAGATAATATAAGCTTATAGCAATATCTGGGTTAAAAAAAGATTGAAAAGAAACATGTGTTAAATGGGTAGACTGTTAGTTTGTTCATGAAAAGATTAGCTCATATAAATATGAATGAATAAATAAATATAATGAAAAGATTAGCTCATATGACTATCTCAGCAACTTTTTGTCTGTAAATAGTTTTTTTGCTTTTCTTGATTGTCAGATATAAGTAAAATTACAAGTCTAGAGACTTCCTTTTGTAAACATTTAAATTTCATTTTTTTCCAATTAATAAATCTACTTTCTCTTTTTACTACCTATCTTTATAACAATGCATATAGTCAAGCAAAACAAATTTCCACATTAGCCCATGTTCAAAAACTTTATATTTCATCTTAACCCTGACTCAATCACTTCTATGTCAGAAGATAGGCAGAAATCATGGTTGGTCATTGTGTTAAGTTCTTAAGTCTTTCAAACTTGTTTCTCTTTATAGTGGTGGTTATTGTACAAATTGTTCCACTGGTTTTGTTCACATTCCACTGCATCAGTTCATAATCCTACAGAGGTGTTAGAAGTACAAATAAGACTCCTCAATCTGTAGTCTTAACAGACTGATAATTATAGCGAATGGAAATCAGATCTCAAATAGGCCTTTCAAGATGGAGTTGGTATTAGATTTAAACTGGGGCCATAACTCTATCACTTTAATGAGGGCCGTGTCCTCAGTTACATTGGAGAAGAATCCATGGTCAACCCAACTAAGTCACAGATCCTATGGCCAAAAACAGAGGTGAGACCTGGGAGTGTTTGTTCAACATGTACAAGGGAACCATGTGTGCATTGAGCTAAGTTAAACCTCTGTAAACCACATGTTTTTCTATTGTGTACAGCCTTGACAATTAATTGGAACACACAAACAAGTCTTTGGCCAGATTTTACAGTATATATGTGTGTGTGTGTGTGTATATATATATACGCAAACATGTATATATGTATACACACATATATGCTTATATGTGTATATATACACACACATATATACATGCATGCATATATATGCATTTAACAAATATTCCATTTGAAGTTGTAATATTTCCAAAAAAATATTTATTGTATCAAATATATCAATCTCAAGTAAGACCAAACCCAGATGTTATCTTTTCCATGAAAGTAATGACCTTTTAGACCCTCACAGAGTACCCTGGCTTGCTTCTTTCTTATTCATGGATTATGTATTATTTTATTTTGCAGATTTTGTGTAAAAAGGTAGTATGGGTTACGTAGAGGCTGCTTCTTCCATCAGGCTGTAATCTCCATGAGGACAGAGACAGTGTCTTATCTAAGCTTGGATTTAATTAATAGCCTGCACACTGTGCCCACAGAGCTTTAAAAATGTTTGTTGAATTCATTACCCAAGATGCTCACAATCATAGGTTTTAGAAAAGAAAGTTAATTTTAACAAATGTCATAGAACATGTATTCTGTATTTATTTGACAAGAAAAGTGTCCAAAAAAATCTAATTTTAAACCATAAGATCGACTTACTTGCATAGATCAGGGATAGTCTTGCTAGACTCTCACTGAGCCAGCTTAATGAGCTTGAGGAGAGAAAATCTTAAAAAGTATTTTCTCAAATTAAGAAAAATAGTTCAGACAGATAAGAACAAGTTCTTTGCAACATTATATGGGCATGCATTTCACAGGTTTTCCTAGAAAGTCTTCTATTTATTGAAATGTGGAAGTTGTAGTTTTAGCACAGACTAGATTCTTAATGTTAACTAATCCTAGCTATGATAAAGTTGAGGTTGTTGTTGAGTTATTTTTCAGTCGTGTCAGACAATTCATGACCCCATTTGGGGTTTTCTTGGCAAAGATGGTAGAATGGTTTGCCATTTCCTTCTCCAGCTCATTTTTACAGATGAGGAAACTGAGGCAAACAAGATTAAGTGACTCACCCATGGTCACACAGCTAGTAAGTGCAGTAGTCCAGGGGTGAGATGATGAGAGCCTGTACCAGGGTGATGACCTTATCAAAGTGGAGAAGGGAGTTTGAGAAATACTGCAAACATGAAAACAACAGACCTTGGCAACATATTGGACATAGAGGATGAGAGATAGTAAGGAGTAGAGGATGCCTCCTAGGTTGAGAGCCTAAGGGACTGGGATGATGGTGTTGCCTTCTACGGTAAAAGTAGGAGTGGAAAGTTTATGTCTACAAGAAAAGTGGGAAAGTGGGAGTTAAGGGAGAGTGTAGGGGAGAAGATAGGACCAATTTTTCTTCTGAGATGAGAGAGAGGAAGAGAGAGAGACAGAGACAGAGAGACAGAGGGAGAGAAACCTACATTTCAAGTCCCTTGTTTTCATTTACCAGCTCTGGTACTTAGGTTAAGACAAAATTTCTCCAAGTCTTAGTCTTCTTATCTATAGAATGGGAAATAATAAGACCATAATTAGATCCTAGATTTGGAGCTCAAAGGGATCTTGGAAACCATCCAATGCAACTTCATCCATTTCAGGGTTGTTATAAGGAAAGCACATTGTAAACTCTAAAATACTTTATAAATACAAGCTATTGCTACTAAAAACTAGTTATTTAATCAATTAGCTTCTTCAGAAAATTAGAGTAATTTATCAAAAGCAGGAGATTTAAATTATAGGTGCTCTTGATAACTACAGTGCTCCTTCCACTACTAGAATATATTTGGTTTGTTTTCACATTAAATTGGGTATTTACTATATATGCTTCTTTGGTAATAAGCCGGTCTTTGTCTTCACATCACTTGACTCTTCCTGATCTCATTTACCAGCTTTGGTGATGTCTTCATGCCATCCATCTTGTTTTTTCCTTTTCTTTCTCAAGTCTATTGATGGGGTTGACCCATAGTTGGATTCCTTGTAAACTATCAAACAACTTGGTTAAGTATCCTTGCTTTCATGTATCTATATCTATCAATCTATCTATCTATCTATCTATCTATCTATCTATCTATCTATCTATC
>NW_020954953.1:9714456-9866229 GCF_900497805.2 Vombatus ursinus | reverse complement strand
ATCTATCTATCTATCTATCTATCTATCTATCTATCTATCTATCTATCTATCTATACACACACACATATTTCAAGGTTTGTTTCTCTGCCCTTTTATTGCCATTTTCTTGTACCATGCAGCACATTCCTATATGTGGCCCATGTCCTTTCTCTTATTGGTTTCCTTCAATATAGTTTTTTTTTTCTTAATACTCTTGGACTTAAGCTATCTTAACCTTTCTATGTCTTTCACTGTTCTTATTCCTTCTTGAAGGAAGTATAAACAGTTTCATTTAGAATGTATTTTATAATTTCAAGAAAGCATTTGCAACATATGTAATTTCAATGATATCTTAGATTTTGTGAGTGTCTAATTGGTTCATTGGATATAAAGAATGAACTCTTATAAAGGCAACATGTCACATAACTTCTGGACCTACAATTCAGTCTTGCGAAGAAAACATAAGTTCTATTCATACAGAATATGGGAAAGGATACCACTAACCAAAATAAACTGATTGTTTCCCGGTTTATATTTGTTTGCTTTTATTTTATTTGTTCTTTGTTTTGTTTTGCTGTTGTGAGGAGGCACTCATTAAATCCATGTTCTTAGATCTTTCCTCTCTTTTCTATGTTAAATCTTACAACAAATAAAATGGCATCTGGCAGATTCGTCATGTCCCTATTTTGTGTTCTCACTCAGAACCTAGGTATTTTTTCTCTGAAATTTTTCAGATTTAAAAATTCAGAAAAAAGTAACTTAAATGAGTTCCTTCAAATGGAAACAACTTAAGTCTTGGGTTTAGGTCCACAGGTATTTATCTAATCTCTCAGTCATAGTGTTAGATCACAGTTACCTACTTGACCTAAGGATTATAGAAAACTCATAGATTATTCTGAGTATATACATCAGTCTTCATCGGATCATAGGTTCATAATTCTAGAGCAAGAACAGACCTCAAACCCATCTAGTCTAATCCTTTCATTTTCAGATAAAGAAAATGTAGCGCTGGGAGGTTATGACTCATCCCAAGGTCACACAGATAATAAGTAAGTTGGAAAACAGGGTTGGTAGCCAGGTTGTCTGATTCTGGAGCCCATGCTCTTTCCACTATACCAACTGGATATGTTCCCACATGATTTCAGACATGGTATTTCTCTGTATACAGAAAAAGGATCAGACAGTTCAACTCTGACTGGCATAAGCAAGAAGAAAGCCTTTAGCTGTCATTGTTTTAAATCAACTAAATCCTAACTACTGCTAAGTTAACTACAGACTAAATGGATGGAAAGCTATTCTGCTGTCAGGCTCATGATGTGCATAAAGAACCTTTCTCTCATATTGTCCAAGCTGAATGGAGCATTTGAGAAATATGGACTGAAATCCACTAAGAAATTTTATTGAAATCTTCTAACTCTTCTTAAAAAGTACCGAGAAATACAGCATCAAAAACACTATTGTTAGAGTATAAAACAATGGGAATGCAAATAAGATAAGTTTAGTTTTGTTGGAAGTTTTAAAAGATCCCAACAGCTCAAAAATTGAAGAATAGTAGTAATGGCTGCCATTTCTATTTTCAAGTGCTTTACAGAGATTATCTCATTTGAGAAAGAAGAGGATAGCTACCATAAAAAAAGGGTTTGCTTCTTTATGAGGAGCGAGCAACTTACTCTCTTATTTCTCCCCAGAATAAAATGAGAATACCAAAGGCATGTGTTGAGTACTGGTTCATAGTTCTCTATCTTTAATGAAAGCTTAGACACAGCACAAAACTGTTGGTATATTTTAGGACAGAATCATGCCAGTCAATAATAAGGGAGTGTCCTTTTCCAGCTCCTTGGCAAAGACTTTGCTGCAAAATAATATTGATAGGAGATATTTAGGTCACTTGTCAGCAATTGGACCAAAACTTCCACAAAGGAGAAAAATGATCTCATGGCTTCAGTAATTCTGGACTAGCTTCAGAAGATAGAAGGTCCAAGAAACCAAAGAGATTAGGTCAGTTTCTTGCTCTCCCCCTGGGAATGTAGTTTACAGTACAGCAGGCCTCAGAAGTCTTGTTCAGCCACTCAGGGTACATTGTACAAAGACCCTAATTCTCACTGGAGGCCACAATCTATTCTATTTCCTTATATCTGGAAATATACTCAGACTAATCTGTACACTGTGTCCAAATATGGCCCAGCCTAGGCATAACTCTACCCTCCTCCCACTTTGGAATTTGAGTGTAAGAGATTGCCCTTTAGGAATGAATCTAGCCACATTATGTTTCTGGCTTACCATTTAAAAGTTATAGAGCAAGAGGAAGAAACATCTTTTCTACCTTTTAAAATGTTTTTAAATGAGAGAAGAGAATAGTGTAGACACAGGCCAACGCTGCTTCTTTTTATCTATCTGCACAATCTTTAACCGAGGAGAATACAGAAAAAAAAAGAATCTATTTAAAGGAAAGATATCACCATTTGATGTCCTAGAAGAAGTAATTTGTCAAGTGAAGCCTATTAGCACATTTCAAAAAGAAAGTGGATTTTCCTCTTCTCTGTAGAGCTAAACCTAGGATGTCAGTTGCATTCCTCACTCCTGCAAGTCCCATCACTCTTAGAAAGAAATATTATTGTTCCTGACATGCTTTCTTCTTCACAAAGTCCTGTTGGTGCTCTGCCTTTCTAGGTGCTTGGAAATTGGTTGCTGAATGATTTGTTCCAGTCTTTCTTGAGATATTAGTGTTAAACTGACAGGTCGATAACTCGGAGGAAGTCCATTATCTCTTTTAAATGTCTACCAACACAGCACATTAGCTGCTTTCCACCTGTCGAATGCGACTATCTTCTGAGACTTCTTAATCAATGTAACTAATAATAATAATGCTGTGGCACTTGGTAGTAAGCGTTTCCACCTCCAAAATTAAAATGTAGCTCTTTAAAGATTGCAGGTGGCATGTCACCACAGCTTGCTGATTTCAAAATGAATGAATGGAAATGTACCAATTAGCAAATCTTTTTCGAGCTTTTGAAAAAACGAAATGGAATTTTTCTTGATCCCAGTATTATTGAAATTATATTGCCTGCTAAAGAAGAAAGAAAAAAAAGCCATTTATTTATCAACCTCATTTGGATGATTTTCATGGTGAAAAGACAATGGATACTGAAAGCAGTGCTCAGGACAGGACTACTTTTTCCTAAGAAATAAAACCAAATAAAAGGAATCTTCTCAGAGTCTCTTAGGTAAAGCCATCTCCAGGCCCTTTGTATTAATAGCAGTATATTATTGTAAAGTGCAGAAGCTATTTAACCCATGAGAAATGAAGTAAAATGATCAGATTAAGCAGATAACATCTCTGGTTATATGAAGTCTTAATTGACCCAACATCTCTTTCTGTAGTCTGGATAAAATGTGCTCCACATTCTAAATGAATAACTGCTGAAGGAAGGTTTGACCAAATAGTTTATTCTGGAATTTGGAGCTTGAGGGCTTTTGTTATTTTCTGTGCTAGCTTTGATTTCAAAATATTCTCAACATTATTTTACAGGGAATTTAAAAATACTTGACTTATATGCTAAACACAACTGACATAATAATTGCTAACATTTCTACAGCACTTTAAAGTGTGCAAAGTGCTTTACATGTTATCTAATTTGATCCTCCCAACCCTGGGAGGTAGGGACTAATGTCATCCCTATTTTACAAATGAAAAAAACTCTAAGCTGAGTTAAGTGACTTGCCCTGCGTGACACAACTAGTAAGTGCTAGAGACGGGATTTGAACTCGGGTCTCCCTGACTGTGAGGTCAGCTTTCTATCCATTATATGATCAAGATAATCAAGGTACTCGCCATTATGTATACTGCTTATGATATTTTTGGTATGATCTTAAAGTCATTCAGCTATATCATGGAATTTGACATGTTGCAATAACAGCAACAGTTCCTCACATTTATATGACACTTTGAAGCACTTTCACATACATGAGAGAATGAAGAGACCTGGGCTCTATTCCTGGTTCTGTTACCTAACTGTGTGACCCCAGAGAGGCAAGACTAAGGGGAATGGCTAATAGCTGCAAAGAGATCTTAATGTATGTGATGAGATTGTTGTTGTTGTTGTTCAGTTGTGCCTGACTCTTCATGACCCTGTGGACCATAACTCACCAGTGCTGTTCATGGAGTTTTCTTGGCAAAGATACAGGAGTAGTTTGCCATTTCCTTCTCCAGTGGATTAAAACAAACAGAGGTGAAGTGACTTACCCGGGATCACACAGCTAGCTCTTGTCTGAGGCTAGATTTGAAGTCAGGTCTTCCTGACTCCAGGCCCAGGACTCTATCTACTGAACCACCTAGCTACCTCCATGAGAGGAGATAACTTGCTAATAATCACATCTACGGCACTAGTTAGTACAAAGTTGAATGGATTGCATCATGAAGTGGTGAAATCTCCCCCCGCCCCACCTCCCAACTTTACTAGAAGTCTTCAAGGCAAGGGATTGGTTGATCATGGGTCAAATATCTCATGAAAGGGACTTTTTTTCATCACAGTTGGACTATTTAGATGGATATTTAGTTATCTTCTAGCTCTGAATTTCTGTAATTTTATGGCCTTAAGCAAGTCATCTAACTTTAGTTTTTATTCCTCAGTAAAAAATGAAAGTATTGTATTCATTGATCTCCTTGTCATTTTAAAAATTCTATGCTTCTGTGACTACACCCTCCTAGATCTAGAAACTACACTTTAATTAATACAGACTTAGATTTGCTTTTGTTTTTGTTTGGGAGGAGGTGGTTTGGTGGTTTAGTTGGTTGGTTCATATTCATATATTTTTTTCATGTCAAGCCATGTCTCCTCTATCTTGTGTTCGGATAAATGAAGTTTCTAACTTAATCCTAGACATTGTGTTAATGTCTTTTAAATTAAGTCTTACTGATTTCAACCCCCTTATCCAGTTCTTAGGATGAATAGAATCATAGATTTAGAGCTGGAAAGAATCTTGAAATTTATTCAATCTAACACCCTCATTTGTAATGAGACCCAAGAGGTTAAATCACTTTATCCAAGATCATACAGGGTTAGTAAGTGACCATGGTAGGATTCAAACCCAAGTCTTCCTAGCTACAATCTCAGCACTCTGTCTGCTAAACCGCATTACCTTAATCCATTGATTGAAATATTTTCACATCATGATTTTGTCATACAAAAATATTGTTATTATCTTTCACATTGTCCCTTTGTTTTTGTTTTCATTTTGTTTTTGTTTTCATTTTGTTTTCTGTAGACCTTATGCTAGTTGTTCACTCCTGCCTTTGTCTGTGTACTTCTCCTTCCATATTTAATATTGACTATTTTAAATCTGAGCTCAAAGAGCAACCTGTCCTCGGCTTCTTTAAATTCCTTCTTCATTTCTTTCTCATTTGGGTCATTCATGGTTTTATATTCACATATTCATTGTTGTTGTTGTTAAAAACATTTCAACCTTCCTGTGACATATTCCTCTTTAGTATCTCCTTTCATAAAACTTGCCTTTACTTTCTCTGAATTATCAAATTCTGCTTTCATAAAATTTAAGGTCATATCTTACTATGAGTCAGTCAAAAACAAGAATTTACTAAGGGGCTTACTGTGTGTCAGGCAGTATAAAAAGTTCCAGGAGTACCAAGACAAAAGTAAGAAATTCCCTGCCCCCTAAGAGCTTCTATTCTATTGGTGAAGATACAACATGTCCATAAACAAGTAGATATAGGATAAATATATATATATATAAAAATATACATATATGTGTGTGTATGTGTATATATGTATATACATATATGTGTGTGTATGTATATATATATAATCTTTTAATTATGAGGGCACTAACAGCTGGGGGAAGGAGGTGACATTAAAACTGACCCCGGAAGAGAATTGGAGTTCCAAGATGTGGGTTAAGAAGGAGAGCATTATAAGCCTGTATAAAAGCATGAAAATAAGGAAAAGAATGTTGTAAACAAAAATAGCAATTAGACCAGTTTGGCAGAAGCATTGAATGCAAAGGGAAAGAGGGGACAATCTGTAGTCAATCTAGAAAAAGTAGTCTGGAACTGAAACATCAAGAATTTTCAATATTGCGTTTTCTCCTAAAAGCAATGGGGAGCCAGTGAAGTTTCTGGAGTAGGAGAATGACATTATCAGACTGTGTTTTAGGCATATCACTTTGGTAGCTATATGCAAGATGGATTGGAGCAAGGAAAGAATGGATCAAGGGACATCAATTAGGAGACTATTTCAATAGTCCGTGCTAGAAGTTATGAGGGCCTGAACTAAAGAGGTTATGGTATGAGTACAGAAGAAGAGTTAGATATAAGAAATGTTGAGGAGGTAGAATTGACAAAACTTAGCAACCAATAGGATTGGAATGGTGATGAGCTTGAAGAGTAAAGGATGAAACCTAAATTGTAAATTTGGGTGACTGAAAGAATAGTGTTATTTGTCAGGAGAAATAAAGTAGCCAAGAAATGGGGTGGGTTTGAGGTTTTTGGACTCTGAGAAACCAATGAGACAGTACAGCGTAGATGTTCCAGCAGAAAATTGGACTATGACCAGGGATCTCTTCCTTAGCCAATATAAACTCCATGATATATAGTTATTTTCCCTTATGGTTCTTATTGTATTCACATCCCCAATAAAGTAGAGTGCTTTTTTTTTCTTTACAGTTGCCCTCATTATTTCCCCTACCTTCTAAGAAATGAGATTAAAAATTATTAGATATTATGCTTTTAGCTGATCAAGCCTGCCAGCAAATCTCCAGGTAGTTGAAAAACCAGATCACTACAATATTTTGCTACTATGCAGTTTTGTAATATAAGGAAAGTGTCATCCACATTTTCCACTTGGTTGAGCAGTATATACCTTCAATAACATGTCTTGTAATTATGTCACTTCTGTCTCATTGTATCATCTTTTAAATTTTCTCAATATTTTCAACAATCATTTTTGTAGAATTCCAGATAGATGTCTACCTTCTCAACTTTAAGTATTATTTCTCATTTTCTTCTATTAGATGTCTTTAAAAAATATAACATACCTTTCCATTGCCATCATAGCCCTATTCCATCAAATCACAATAATACCTATAAAATTGTGTTACTTTCCTCCGTTAAAATTGCAAGTTTACTTTGCTATTCATGCTCTGTGAATTGGTGTAAAGACATCAAAGTTAGAAGTATTCCCAACCTTGTTTCCTATTGTTTCTTTCTGAGAATCACAGTCACTTCTCCCATCATATTTCTTTTCTCCATGTTTTCATTCACAGTGTCCAACAATGCTTTCTATGTGAATATTATCCTGTTTTCCTTCAACATGAAATTTAAAGTACTCTTGAGTATGTCAGCAAGTCTGCTGTCAAATGTGCACTTTGGTTCTCTTTACTGTGCCTTTTCTTAAGAGTCCCTCATTCTAGCATTACAGGCTGTCTAGTGACCAGCTGTTAATTTCTTATGGCATCACCTACTAGTAGTGGATATTTTGTGCTATGTTCTCTGAGCTCTATCACCTGGTCTGTCTCCTGTGGCACATGTTTATCAAATGATAATGAATAGTAGGTCTAGCCTTTGGTCATCGAACTGAGTAGAATCAGTGATGCCTTTGTGGATCTATATCACAGTGGATTGAGAGACAACCACTGGGTCAGGAAGACCTTTATTGGACCCTGAGTAGGCCGTTTAATCTTCTAGTGGATTCAGACCATTCTTTAAGATTGTAAATTGTAGAACAGTTGCTATTCTGTCTTGATAAAAGCCCTTTCCTGACAAGAGTTCCATTTGCCAATGAAATTCCAGATCTGAATACCTCCCCTTCCAAAACAGTAGATCCAATCCTTATCTTTATCTCCTCCCTAAAATATATCTGTGTCCTAAAGTTATATCTTTAAAATACTTTAACTAAGCAATGACATAATGAACCTTGTAATACTGATGGTGAGAGATAAAATTAATATTCATGTAATGACTGTTACACTGGGTCTTCATTTCATATTGTTATCCATTGCAGAATATAGGATTTTCTCACAGGTGTACCTAAACCCTTAACTGGCTTTATTATAATGAGGTTTTATTGTGAACAAGCTGGGTGATGTGGGTGGCTCACTTGCCATAAATGAGGCACTTGGCAAAATTGTTCAAATGTCATTTTCTCTACTAAGGGAAGAAAGTGTAAAATTTTTAAAATATTAGTCTCTCCATTTCTTTATTTCCTACCTGTAAAAGCCTATTAAATAGCATTCGTGTCATGTAAAGCACTTGGAGAAGGAAATGGCAAACCACTCCAGTATCTTTGCCAAGAAAACTCCAAATGGAGTCACAAAGAGTTGGACAAAACTGAAACAACTGAACAACAACATGGTACTGGAAAGGAAAAGTGTTTTTTTTTTTTTTTTGCTTGTGTGCAAGCCGTTATTAAAAGCAGAATGAAAAAAAGAATTTAGCAATGTAAATATTTTATTGTAAACTATTATTAATAGAATCATGGAAATGGTGACATATAAGATTGCCTTTGTTAAGTACTATACGCTACTAATGGAAAGTAATTTACAGGGAAAGGAAAAATAACTAGGAAGGATGTAGCTAACAGTATTCCTCATAATGGAGATATTCTGTGATAGGGTTTTGTTTTTTTTTCCTTTTCTTTGTATCCCTGGTGCCTGACACATAGTAGGCGCTTAATATTAATAAATACTAATTGATCAGTTGATCAGTGTGCCTATTAGGTCACATAGATATATCTCAAATCTAACGGGGAAACATTAAGCTAAGCACTTGACAGAATATAGAAGGTCTCTGTTCCCCTAAACATCATGTTCTTCCACCTGTTAACTCTAAATCAGATTGGCAAAAGGTGATTTGCTAGATTTTTGTTTTCAAATGGAGCTTATCAACTTGGCTTAATGAAGTCACATTAAAGTAAGTGATAGAGCTTACTAATTTTCCTTTTTGTGCTCTGGGATACATGACATGAAGCTTGCTATTGAGTGTGTGTGTGTGTGTGTGTGTGTCCACGTGTGTCCTACCATGCTCTGTATTTAGCACTTACAAAGACCATATATAACCTCACAATAGAAGAGCAAAAGCATTGCTCATTCTTGTCACAGAAACTCACTGAATTCCTGCAGAGAAGAGGAAATATCGTTCAGGAGGGGAAAAATAAAATCTTTGAGTCAAACTCCAGTTTTCACCTGCTGGTTTCTTTTTCTTTCTTTCTTTTTTTTTTTCTATTTTCACATGAAAAGACCCTGCTTGATTTTTGGTAGAACCATGCAAAATGCTGATTAAACCTTTGGAGCCTCAAATTCAGAATGACAGATTCTCTGTAGCTCCTTAGAGTAATATTGACCTCTCGTTTATATTTCCAACAGAAATGCAAGGAATTTTAGATTTTATTCTTTTGAAACAGCCACTAGAAGCCATGCTGTTATCAACAACTGAACTAACTAATAACTATGTCTATAAAGAAACCTCTCTTTTTAGAAAATGAGATAAACACATTAATTTATTCACCAAACTTTTAATCCTATCCATGATGAATCACTGATCCTTTCCCTCCATTTACGGATGCCTAGATCATTGGCTGCTTGGATATGCCTATGAAAACCACCACCTCATACACTAGGTCACGCTAGGCAGAGGCCTGTCAGAAAGACACTTGTGCGGAAGAGCAAGAGTGTTGAAAAGTATGTGAGAGACGAAAAATATTTAAAGTAATGTGGTTTTAAAAAAAACAACAACAACTAGTAACTCTTTTCACATCATTCCCATCATTTATTAGCAGTATCTAAGGCCAGGGGCTGCTGATCTGACCTAGCCACTTGTCTATGCTTACTTGGGAATAGGTTGTCATGGAGAAGCATGTTAGGCTCAAGAACATTTGCAAGATCATTTGAACCAGAATTGGGTGAGTCTCCTGTGTTTGGACTCCTCTCACTTTGGTTTGGTTGCATCTTTCATCCAGGAATTTAGTCTGAAAGGTGCTCTTAAGCAATACCAGTTGAAAGGGAGGCCTCACCTGTCTGCTTTGGCTGACAGACCCTGGGATCTGAATAACTCGAATGGGTATAGCTGGGAAGAAGGGTACTTTAATTTGTGTATCCTTCTAAGTAGAGAAGCTCAGCTTATCGTACCCCTTCCAGCCACTGGGTGGTACAGTGGGTAAGAGTGCCAGCCTGGAGGCAGAAAGACTCAACCTCCTGAGTTCAAATCTGTCAGTTTAAAATCTTGCAGATTTGTCTCAAACAACTCACATACTCACACTTTCCTACAGCCAGTATATATCAGAGGCAGGATTTGAACTGAGGTCTTCTTGGCTTCTAGGATGACTCTCCATTCATTATACAATGGTTCTTTCAATATAAATATTAGTTATTATTATTATTGTGACAGCTAGGTGGTACAGTGGGTACAGTGCCAGATCTGGAAGTAAAAAGACTCCTCCTCCTGAGTTCAAATCTAACCTCAGATACTTCCTAGCTATGTGACCCTGGGCAAGTCACTTAACCCTGTTTGCCTCAGTTTCTTCATCTATAAAATGAGCTGGAGAAGAAAATGGCAAACCACTCCAATATCTTTGCCAAGAAAACATCAATTGGGGTCATGGAGAGTCAGACACAACTGAAAAAGCTGAACAACAACCAAAAAAATCATCTTCATCATCATCATCATCATTGCTGTTGTTGCTGTTATATGAGGGAATTCCAAAAGCTACCCCAAAGAAGACCCTTTGTGGCTTAGCTTTCTTATTATGCTAAAGGAACGGGATCTGTTAAGCCATTTTGGAGCTATTCCATGAGCTGTCCTCTTGGAAATTGTGGAAACTGTGAATAGCTAGAAATTATGCATGTGAATTTTTTCATTTAATTTCCCAAAACGAAAAAACAATAGAGAGGTGAGCTCTGTCTACCATTTCTGGGTACAAAGTGAAAAGGGCTTTGTACTGATAATAGTTTTCACACCTTAAATGGCTTCTAAGGCATAATTAATAAGGTAAATGGAAGCAGAATCTTTTGGGAACTTCAATTTTAACCTGGCTAACAATTTTTAACTGTACTGAGAGGGTTTGCCTTAAAAAGAACTGTGAGATTTATGTGTAAAGGGCTAAAATTTATGTGTAAAGCAGTACTGGAAAGAAGAGCAGAAATAATTTTAAGATTATTCGGAGCTAAGGGTAGGGCCAAGGTTGAACAAAAGGAAGCCGTGCCCATATTTGCAAAGTACTTTGGAAAACAAAATTGCAAATATGCTGGTGGTTTCACACATTACCTATAGCTCTTATCTTACCTGAGAAATGTCTCTCAAGTGTTCTATAAACTTTGAATTGCTACCTTAGTGTAAAAATATGTTTTATGTTTTTTTTTTCCTCCCTTGTCTAAAGAATTATGTACAAAGTCTCTTTATATAGTGGGGATATTTCTGCAAGGCCAGTTGTATGACATCTATGTAGATAGTTTGGTATTATCATGGTATCAAGAGAGGGTACACCCCTCCATACTGGCACCTTGGATCAGAGACCTGATTGTTCATCCTAGCTGTGGTTCTCTCCTCAAATGTTTACATATGTACATGTGCATATATATGTATTTGTGTGTACATGTATGTGTATGTACAGTAATTTTCAGTTATGTCTGACCCTTCATGACCCCATTTGGGGTTTTCTTGGCAAAGATACTGGAGTAGTTTGCCATTTCCTTCTCCAGCTCATTTTACAGATAAGAAAACTGAGGCAAATAGAGGTAAGTAACTTGCCTAGGGTCACACAGCTAGTAAGTCTCTGAGGCCAGATTTGAACCCACAAAAATGAGTTTTCCTGACTCCAGCTCAGTACTTTATCAACCAAGGCACCTACCTGCCCCTATCTATGTGTGTATATATGTATACATATACATACTCAACATGTCCAAAATAAAATTCATCATCTTTCCTTCTAAACTTACTATCACCCAGCTAAACTATGTCACTGGTTATTCCCCAAACTCAGCATTCCATCTTCTATCTCCCTGTATTTGCAGTGTCATCCTCCATGCCTGGAATATACTCACAAAATCACAGATTCTGAGAGTTTAAAGGAAGCTCGGAAGTCACGTCGTCCAACCTTTACCAGACACAAATCCTCTGTCATAGGCATGACAAGCACTTATCTAGCATTTGCTTAAATGCGTCACCCAGCTCTAATTGTTAGAAAGTTTGTCCTTACATCAAGCCTAAATATCCCTCTTTGCCACTAGTTATGTCTTTTGAGCATGATCAGAGTAAGATTATTCCTTCTCTTGAATGAGGACCGTTCAGATAGCTGGAGGCAGCTATCATGGCTCTCTCCTAAGTCCTCTCCGCTCTAGGGTAAATAGGATCGTTTCCATCCACACGGAAGCTGAAGCCTTTCGCTCTACTTGCTGCCTTCCTCTGCACACTCTCCAGATGGTTAATTTTCTTACTGACATGTAGCACCCAAAACTGAATACAACACTCCTGCTCCAGAGAGAACCTGAATACAACTGAGCCTAATGGTGTTATTGTCTCCTTATTTCTGAATTCTAGGCCTCACTTAATGCAGCCCAAGTTTGAGTTAGCTTTCTTGGCTTTAAGATCCTACTTTGACTCGTATTGAACTTAGAATCCTGTTAAACTCCTGTATCATTTTCCAAATGAACTAATCACACCTAGCCACACCTCCCCCAACTTATACTTATGAGGCTGAGTTTTCTAAAAGACTTGACGATTGTTGTTGTTCAATCATTTTTCAGTCGTGTCTGACTATTCATGACCCCATTTGGGGTTTTCTTGGCAAAGATTCTGGAGCAGTTTGCCCCTTCCTTCTCCAATGCATTTTACAGATGAGGAAACTAAAGTAAACAAAGTTAAGTGACTTGCCCAGGGTCACACAGCTAATAAGTGTCTGAGGCCAGATTTGAACTCACAAAAATTAGTCTTCTGGACTCTAAGCCTGGCACACTATCCACTGTGCCACCTAGATGCCTTGACAATTATGCCTGTTAATTTTAATCATAGTAGATTCAATTCAATATCCTATATAGTCTCTTTTTGAACACTGACTTAGGTCATCTATTGTATGACCTATCTCTCCCAACAATTATCCAATCAATAGGCATTTATTACGTGCTTACCAACTAGAAGGCCATGTGCTAAACACCAGGAATTTGACGACAAAAACAATCCCTGCCCTTGAAGGTGTTCAAATGGGAAGGACAACAGGTACACATACAAGAATTTACACAGTATACCATAAATGAAAGAAGTGTGGGGAGTGGGTTTCCTAGGAGTTAGAAGGATCAGAAAAGACATTTTCTGAAAGGAAACCTAGGATTCCAAGAGGTGGAGGCAAAGAAAGGTACATTGCAGGCATGGGGTATAGCCATTGCAATGGCAGAGAAGAGAGACGGAGCATTCAGTATGTGATATATAAAGTAGGCCAGTACAACTGGACCATAGTGTGTGAGAAGGAGGCTAGAAAGGTAAGGATGGGGTCAGTTTGTGAAGAGCTATAAATGCCAAACAGTGAGATTATATTTTATACTAGAGGAAATAGAGAGCCACCAGTCTTTGTATCATTATTGTCTACCATATAGTAGGGACTCAATAAATGTTTGTTGATTAATTGATTTGTGTGCAAAATTTATCTTCCTGTTGAATGTAAGCTTTTTAAGGACAGTAATTGTTTTGTTCTTCTCCTTCTATCCCTGTAGGATAGAATGATGCTTTCTACATAATAGGTGCTTAATAAATTTAATTTATCAATTTCAAGATATCTGAAAGAGGGGAGGATGTCAAATATTTGGGAAAATTCATGGAATATAATATAACAAAAACTGTTTGTTGAATTGACTTAAATAAGAGCAACTAAAATATTTGTATTATGTTTAGATTGTTAAAGGATAAAAATGGATTTCCTTAGAGTCTTCTATTCTTGCAAAGACTTTAAGGAAAGGATTTATTTCACAAGTATTTCTTTAGTACCACCTGTACATCTATCATGAACTTGGGAGACCAAAACCAACTTTTAGAGCTAAAAGGAACTTCAATAAAATCCCTATGTGATTCACTGTAGGCAACCACCCTCCTTTAGTCCAGATTTAGAAAAGACATTATTTGTATACCTGTTTGGGAACATCCTTACTGGACTTACTCAGAAGAAGAAAATACCTCTACTATTTGCAAAAAGAGTGTTTTGTGGAGATTGTAGATCATGACACTCAAGTATAAATAGCCCTAACTGGCTATGACTATACATCCCATTCTCCACAGCCAAGAAGAAATTCTCTTCTCAGGAGAGGAATTCAGCCATCTAAGTTATCAAATAAAATAACTTTCAGGAGATATTTCTCTTGTATGTCTGTCACCTGCAGATCAGCCCAGGTCACATAAGAGATGCTCATCCATGGCTTTTGGGTGATTAATTAGTCATAGCAACTCTTCAAGAAAATCTACTAAAGTGTAAAGAGGATACAATCTGAATCAGTGGAGAGAGGATCCATGCCAGTGAAGTTACAGTCCTTGAAGTATTGAAATATTTCCACTCTAAAGGTTTTCATCAGAAACCAAGCAGCAGGGTCCATAAATTATACACATGAAAAGATGTCACACTGTAGATAAACTGATTTCAAATAATCCTTCACCTGAATTGAGGGTGCCCCCTATCTAATAGCAAGATTTAAGACCAAAATTTCCCTAATGCAGACTGATTGGGAATACAGCTAGAAGAGAAAATATACAATTGGATGGTAAATCACTATATCAGCCATACTCTAATTTGCACAGAATTTTCTTCATATAAGTTATAGGCAGGGCTTGAATACCACATAGAGACTACCTACCCAGCAGCCACCAGAAGAACACTCAGCTGAGACTACATGCCCAATGGGGTTACTGAAAGACCAGAAGAACAATGCACTAGCAAAGCCTATGTGCCTGATGTCACCATAAGATTGGTGAGGACCCAAAAAAAAAGAAAAAAAAGAAGAAGAAGAAGATTGGTGAGGACCAGTGGAGCAATGTATCCAGTATGTTGTTCAGTCATTCAGTCATGTCCAACTCTACGTGAATCCATGGACAAAGTCCATGGAATTTTCTTGGCAAGGATACTAGAGTGTTTCACCGTTTCCTTCTCAGCTCATTTTATGGATGATGAGCTAAGGCAAATAAGGCTTAAGTGACTTGTGCAGAGTCACATAGCTAGTAAGTATCTGAGGTTAGATTTGAACTCAGATCTTCATGATATCTAAGCCCAGTGCTCTATCCACTGCACCAATTGGGTACCCAGTGTATCCACTATAAATGATATATTAATAGTAGTATGCCATCACCACTGAGTTCAAATCCTACCTCAGATACTTATTAGCTGTGTGACCCTGGTCAACTCACTTGACCTCTCTTTACCTCTGTTTCCCCATATGTAAAATGAAGATAATAGTGGCATCTGACTCACAGGGTTGTTATTAGGATGAAATGCTATAACATCTGTAATGGACTTTGCAAACCTTAAAGCTCTATATAAATCTAGTTATTATTATTTCTGCTAGTGAGGTCATCATTCTATTTTTACTAGACTATTTCTGCTAGACACATTGGTCTTTTGAACCTCAGTAGTCTCACTGTGACTGCTGCCTTATAGGCTTTGCTGGTACATTTAATCTGCTAGTCTCCATCTAAATCGCCATTGGCACATAGTCTCAGCAGAGTATTGTTCTAGTGGCTGCTGGGCAAGTAATGTCCACTCAGTATTATTCTCTACTACTAGATCCTGGGTTCATCTTTTCAGAGCCACTTGTGACATCTCTGCTCTAGTTTCCCAGTGTATAAAGGTTAGAACCCTCTAATAATTGCACACTGTTAGTTCTTTAGTCTTAGTCACACTCAAACCCAACTAACAAAAGTCAGACAACATGGTCACATGCTCTCATTAAATATTTTTTCCTTTTGGCACAGATCAAAGTTCTCTGTTACAGATAACTATATAACTAAAGGCTAGGCAATCAGTCTAAAAGCATTTGTTAATCCCTTCCTGTGTGCCAGGCATTGTTCTAGATGCTTGCGATACAAAGAAAGGCAAAAGAATTCTCTGCCCCTGGAGAGGTGCACATTCTAACAGGGAGACAATATGCAAACAATTTTGTACAAACAACATGAATACAACATAGATTGAAGGTAATCTCAGAGGAAAAATCTCTAGCTTCACATCCAAATGAATTTGAACCCTGACAAAAGGTGAGTTAAGGGAGAAAACTTTTTGTTCTTCACACACCCAAATCACATTCCTCCCTTTATTATGCATATCTGTCCATAGCATAACAAAGTCTGATTGCTTTGGTACTGTATTTTGGCCGGGAGAATCCTCAATCTACCTACCAAAATTATTGACTCCAGAGAAATTTTTGTATTTTCTGTAAGATTTCATTTTTATAGTACAAAAATGAAAGAAGCCCAAGATTTGCTGATTTTTAACAGAAAGCTCATACCTATATATATATGTGTGTGTGTATGTGTATGTATATATGTGTATATGTATGTGTATGTATGTATGTATGTATATATATATATATATAATTAATTAATTCCTTCTCTAAGTAAAGAGTCCAGAAATACTGAACGAGTAGAACACCAAATAACATCACAAAAATGAAAATGATTAATAAGCAGGAAATAAATGGCTACCAGTGTAGGAGTCATTTACAAATTGGTGATCTATGCATATTCAAAAGCATCACCTGATTAAAGAAAATATCAAAATCAACTAAGAAAGGATGAAACTAAAAATAGGATATGGTGTTCAACTGAAGTAACTCCAGTCTTACACATATAAATAAGCTGTTGGTGAAAAAATTGGAAATATATAAAAGAACAGACATAGGCACAGTTTGTCACCATTTCCTTAGTAAGTTTAGTCAATGTAAATCAGTGACTACATCAAGGAGACCAAATATTGATCAGGGAGGAATCAGGGAGGAATCAGGGAGGCCAGGGAAAGAACATTTCCTGTGGAATCAACAGATGTGGGTGCAAATTCTTTCTCAGATACTTACAACATAAGTGACCTTGGGCAAGTCACTTATCTATTAAATATTAAGTAAAATTAAATAACTAGAGGGCTTCTGATCCTGTTATGGTGATATTAATGCATGTGGCAGCCAAAGGCTTAGATCATAGACATTCTAAAAAAAAATTCAGTTGAGGATGAAAAATAACATGAGATAAACCATGTAAAAGATGTCATCACAGACATATGCAACAGGAAAAGAAGATGTCCTGATCACAAGAAAAAATGAAGTAAGACCTGTGAATAATCTCTATGCTCTCTTGGTGTCTAGAAAAATCTCAGAAGATTGAGAAGTCTTCCAGCACATTGGGTAAACCCACACAGGATGAAAAAGCATGCATTAGGTGCTATGTGCACCATTGGAGTTAGTAACCATACCCATTAGATCACAGATCCATCTAGGTATCAAAGCAGTTCTCCTGTTCCCCATCTGCATGACCTATTTAGAAATGACATCACAAATTAAGTGGCACAGAAACATTTATGACAAGGAACCAGAGTTAATCAAACAATGGCTTTCATCTTCCACGTCTGATAAAACATGACCTCGTAGCCGACCCATTTTAGTGACTGGTAAGAGCTATCCTTTTCCAACCTAAAATATCTTCTAAATAACTTAAATGTGTGTGACCTCAACTCCAAGAACTGACTTACGGCTCAAATAAAACTTTTCTATGCTGTCAATAAGATTTTTAAAAGGTGATGATAATAATGATAAAGAGATACTATCATCAAACATTCACATATCTAGACATTAGCTAAGAAAAGAGTAGAGGATGGTTATTTAAGAAAATCTAGAATTTGAGAAAAGTTGTTAAAGAAACCAACTATTGATTGACCTCAGTGATGATGATAATCAACAACAGGATTAATAATTATTTTTCCCAGATCTGTGATTTTATTTATTTAGGAAATTCCTGGTCCCCTATCCAGGTCTCTTTCCTTTGCATTACACTGCATTATGAAAGACGGGATGGGTAAAGTGGAAAGAGAACCATCATCAAAGCCAGGAATACCTGGGCTCTTATCCCACCCCTGCCACATCGTGGCTTTGTGAATTGGAACAAATCACTTAACATCTACTCTAAGCTGTCTCTAACATTAAAAGTTGCATAGATGATGATGACCTGCATTGGCTGAATGCTAGGATAAAGAATTCACAATAATTCTGAGAGCAAGAAGAAATCAGCATGCAGTTCTTGAGTACGAGAAAAACACAATAAAAGTTCTTATTTAGGAAAATGTCTTTGTCAGTGGTGTGTAAAATGAATTGGAACGGTGGATACTGGGAGACCAGAGACAAAGATAATAGGAAGTTCAGTAATGTTGTGGAGAATCAGGATGGAAGCCATCAGTATTGGAACGTGACATGAAAAAATCAGAGCTAGGCAACATAAGGAGAGAAAAAGCCATGCATCAGCCAAGATCAGCAGGGCAGACAAGGAGTTAGCAGTGGGATGGACAAACAGGCACAGCAAACATGGTCATTAGAAGTTGAGGTGAGCAAAGGGTAAGAAAACCGGGAGAACATGGAAGCAAGGAAAGCTCTAGAAAGAGAGGAGGAGAAATCAAGAGCCAGGGAACCTACTGAAGGAACAAAACAACGCTGAAATAGGGCATGGTCAAGATCAGGGACACCTGATCAGTGAGGAGCTTTCCTGGATTTTATGTGACTTCAGTAGGGCATGAGTGTTCTATGCCACATGTGAGGTAAAGGATCAATCAATTGGAAGTCCCCATTTAGGACAGAGAAAGCATAATGAGAGATGAACACCTGCCATTTTAATGGCACGATTCTCTAAATAAGAATACATACAGAAAAAGAAGAGCCAGGGGATCAAGGAGTCTCCTCTTCAGGACAGGGGAAAGAAGGCCTAGATAGAGAATTGGCTCTCAATCTCCTTCCAGTCCAGGAGTGATGTTTTGGAGATAATGTGCATCTTTTCCTCTGTGTCAAGGGAAGGAATCCAAGTATTTATTCAATGCTTACTAAATATTTTCTAGGGAAAAATGTTCATTTGTGAAGTGCACAAACCATGTAAGCAGGGACTTTTGCCTGTTCAGCTGAGTGATGGCTTTTGTTTTCTACTGTTATCGTCTCCATAATATGTAGCATGAGCTTTCATTTCTCAAAGAAATGTGTTCATATTCTTGCGTTGTTTTCTGTGACACACCGGGCAAATGGCATTGGTCTCAGTGGGATATGACATTAATTATTAGTAAATGATCTTTTTGTATCATTTTCATCAAGAGAATGTAAACAGTTTAATCTCCATTTTCTAAACATGGCACACTCTGCCAGGATGCAGTGAAGAATATTTAACCCATGGAGAGGTTTCTAACTGGAGGACTGAAACAGCAGACGCCTGTCATGCTAGTGGTATTTGCCACCTTATGTGGTATGGAAAATACTGTGTATATACATGTTTTGTGAAGATGTTCCTCTTCAGTGTTCTATAGAAAAGTTTATATAGAGGGTGGTCCTTTTAAATTCAGACCCATTTAACCTGGACCACTCTGTATTATGTAAAGGACTGTTCGAGCATTAGCTTCATATAGTAAGATTTGGGAATTTTTTGGTATCCTAAATGGGAAATTCCTGTTGTTGAGAGAAGTTTGCTAAAATGTAGATATTGATTGTCAGACAGCCAAAACAAACAAAAACAATTTAAATGCATTATTGCAAATAATAATTATAGCACTAAACTGTAGCCAGAGAGATTTAAAAGAAAAAAAATCTATAGATTGACATTTCATGTTATCTCTAACTCCTGATTTTGTAACATCAGCCTTTCATCCCTTATCCCAAAAACAGTTGTGGGATGGTGAGACCCCTTTAGATGCCCTAAAACCTGTTAGTCTGGGAAGACAAAAATTATTCCAGAGTGGAAGTAAAAATGTGTAACCAAATAACATTAATGTGTTAATGAACTATTATACTCTTATAAAACATAATTGAGTTCACAGTGGCAGTTGTTAAGCCATTCAAAATTAGAGGATATAACTACATAAAAGTTAATTAGATAAAGTAGGATTCCTGGCCTCTAATATAGGATGTCCCAAAATTCTTAGTGCATATGTAAGCCTACTTAAAGTCTTAGTGCAGATTTAAGGGTTTGCTTAAATCTGTACTGAGATTTTTAGGACAGCCTGTATAAAAGAAAGCAATGCCACACAATCCAAATATCTGTTTTTTCTCTAATTATCACTTACATCATTTATTAAGAGCTTTCTTGACTAGACATATATAATCACATTATTAAGACATTGTGAAAAGAAACAAAGATTTGGGTAATAGTATAAATAGCTGAATGATTAAAGCTTAAACATACAATTTGAATTGAAGACCACAGATCCAAGAGATTACAACCTGAGCCAGCAAGCAAATAGCATATGATGAGCCATATTATAATAGATACATGAATTAAATAAGGTATTTCCATTGTGTGTAAGAAATAGGGTCTATGGGGCAGCTAGGTGGCACAGTGGATAGAGCACCAGCCCTGAAGTCAGGAGGGCCTGAGTTCAAATCCAGCCTCAGACCAAGTTTGCTTGACACTTAGCTGTGTGACCTAGGCAAGTCACTTAACCCTAATTGCCTAGGGGAAAAAAAAAAGAAGTAGGGTGTATTATGATGGAGTTGTAGGCACCATGGTGAAGTTTCCATCTTTCATTCTGTTTGGTGTGTTACTATGTGGAGTTACTATAAAAGATTAGATCTTTCTAAAAATCTCATAAGAAATATGTGAATTCGCCTGTTGAAAGAAAATGTTAGCTTACAAATATTTATTTTTCAAATAACTCTTCTGCTAATGAATTCCTCTGTGTGGCTAGCTGTATCCCATAGGTTGCATACAAATAAAGTATTTTCTATATGAGACTCTCAAACACTTAAATCTATTTTACTAGGTTAACAGAGGAAAAATAAAACTTTTCTGATGTGATGTGTTCACCTGAGCGTTATTATTATTTTGATCTTTTCTTCATGTAAGATTTCACTCACATAAAAAAGCCTGGGTTCAAGTAGTTAGACCGCTACCAGCAGTACAGTCTGTGACTGTCTTCCAATGTCAGTTGCATAGGAATTCAATACTAACTCCTTTGTATTCTTGCATTTTCCTGATCTTTGCCTTCTGATCATTTTCCCTTCTCAGCTTTTATAATAAACATCTCTCAAATTCATTGTCTAGTTGAAACAATATTATTGTAATATTTCCACATTGTTCCTTTCCTAAAACATCCATTCACTGAAGAGCTCTTTATTTAATCTCTATCGCATTTCTGTTTAAGCTTTCATAGAAGCGTTCAGGTAATTTGAATAGCAATATTACTACCATATATACATTGGAGTGAAGAATGGGAACAATTAGTGAAGTTCACAGAACTAGAATTCATATAACAAGTCTATAAGGAATGCTTTTTTCCTGTTGTGTTTTACCTTGCAGAACAGAAGACTTTTTTATTATTTACACGGGACTATTGCTTTTAAGGGTCTGAAATGCAGTATAGAAACCCCCTACCAGTGACACTGCAGCACACAATCCCTCACCGCAGCTTTTAGAAATCTTAAAGTAACTATGATTCATACTGCAGATGGTTCTGTTCACATGGGCTTCAAGTTTTATTTTCAGTCTTCAAAAACAGAACTGCTGGTATTGCCTATTGTGTGGAATAGTTATACAGATCTCTTGAATAGTAGCCTATTAAGTAAATTTCCATATGTCAAATTAATGTGATTTGCTCACTAGTTTTTTTTATACATTATATACATATTATATTATATACCTCTATGTATATTATACACAACTGAAAACTTTCCCCAGGGAAAAAAAAATATATATATAAAACTCTATATAACTGAAGATGCATTTCTTTTTTACTTTATTTTATTTTTTCCCACTTTATAGTATTTTATCTTTTCTAATTACATATAAAGATAGTTTTCAACACTCACTTTTATAAGATTTTGAGTTCCAAATTTTTTTCCCTGTCTCCTTTCCCTTCTTCCTCCCCAAGACAGCAAGCAGTCTGATTTATGCTATACATATACAATCATGTTAAACATATTTCCACATTAATCATGTTGAAAAAGAGGGAAAAACCACAAAAAAGAAAAAACAACAAAAGAAGATAAAATAGCGTGCTTTGATTTTCATTCAGACTCCATAGTTCTTTCTCTGGATGTGGATTGCTTTTTCCATCAGGAGTCTTTGGAATTGTGTTGTTCATTGTCTTGATCACTGCATTACTGAAAAAAAGCTAAGTCTGTCAAAGATGGTCATTGCAAAATGTTGCTGTTACTGCATACAATGTTCTCCTGTTTCTGCTCACTTCACTCAGCATCAGTTCATGTAAATCTTTCCAGGTTTTTCTGAAATCCGCCTGTTCAAGAAGATACATCTCTGCAGGAAAAAATGTGGCCCCAAGATATGAGAAAATTATTCTTAAGAAGGCATCCCCATTTAAATCACCTATCGTTGATTCTCTCCAGGTACATTGTGAGCTCCCTAAGGACAGGAGCTGAAGGGAGGCAGCGTGGCATAATAGATCATGGGCAAATGCATTATTGAAGCAGTGGTGATGACTGGAACAGCCCTAAGCCAGAGTGCCACGTAATCATGTGAAAAGTTTATCATTCTTGAAGGGTTTGAGGCCCATTTGCTGTTTAGCCAAGAGAACTTCGGAAAAGAAGACTGACTTTTTTTTGGTCACTTCTAGTCATTTTTATGGAATCCCACTCCAACAAGACATCTGTTCTATGCCTGTTTCTGGGGAAGTAATGATGTTACCAGGTCTATCCTTAGAATTCTTCTGAGTCGGGGCTTTATCAATGAACTCTACTACTTTCTTAGAGTACTGAGATTAAACTCTCTTGTGTCACTGGCTTGATACTAACGTAGGTGATATCAGTGCATGCACCTCAGAGCTGGGTGTTCAACCACATGAACAGCTTCCCCTTAGCAGTATTCATCTTATAAGATGCTAAGGACCTGCAACTTGGAAATGTCCTACATCATAGTGTCATTACCCACATCAATGCTGGGGCTTATGTCATTGTAGGACTCTCTCAGGAGACTGTAGAAGCTGCCCTCTGACATTAGCTCTTTCTGATCCCATGTTAGCCCACAATAGTGGTGGTGAGAGCAGGAGCACAGACCCTAGTCCTGGCTTCCCCTGGGAAGAGCAGAACAGAGAAGAGGCTGGCCTGCTAAGTCACCTGGGCCCCGGCTGCCTACATAGTTTTTGGATATGGCCAACGTGAGAATTTGTTTTGCCTGACCTTGTTACAATAGTTTTGTTTTTCTATATATTTTTCCAATGGAATAGAGGTAGGAAGGAGAGAAAACTGATTTTTAATTGAAAAAAATTAATTTTTAAAATATTTATATATTTATATTTGAATACATATATATATGCCGGCTATTATTGCTATTATTGTCTTTTTGTTCCAATACTTAGCACCTTCCTTAGCTCATAGTAGTAATTTAATGAATATTTATTTAATTGATTTATATCAGTATTCCCTAATATAGAACAATTAGATATATAGAACTTTAAATCTATGGAATTGATATAGTAGAGAATAGTGGGAATAACCAAATCAAAGAATTCTGGGGTTTTCTTCAGTGGAATTGTTAGGGTACTACTGAACAAAATTACATGGTGCAACAGAGAGAGGTCTGAAGAGTCTTGTCCAAATCTTGCCTCTGACACATGCTAGCTTTGTGACTGTGGGCAACTTCCCAATGCCTTAGTCAACTGTGTTAGATTATAAATTGGAGAGCATTTGCCTGTCTTCTGCCAACTTCCCGTGTGTATTTGGGCAAGTTAATTAATATCTCTGGACCTCAGTTTCCTTATCTCTAAAATGAAGGGCTTGGATTAGGTGGCCTCTGAAGCATCTTCCATGGGCAACTAGATGGTGCAGTGGATAGAGCACTGGAGTCAGGAAGACTCATCTTTTTTTAGTTCAAATCTGGCCTCAGACACTTAATATCTGGGTGACCCTGGGCAAATCACTTAACTCCATTTGCCTCAGTTTCCTCATCTGTAAAATGAGCTGGAAAAAGAAATGGCTAACTACTCCATTTTATCTGCCAAGAAAAACCCAAATAAAGTCACAAAGGGTCTGATACAACTAAAACGACTGAACAACAACAAGGTATCTTGCAACATTAGATCCATAGTAAGATATATATAACATGATATGATATGATATGACACATTAGATCTTCATCAGTGGAAAGGATAGTCATACCAGGAATTCCCCCGCATCATATATATGACTTATGTATTTGTATCACATATATATAATATATGTGTGTACCATATGTATCATATATATCTATATATCTATATGTCATATAGATATAGACACTAGGAAGTTGTCCGTGGTCATATCCAATTCAGATATTTAGTGTGTAGGACTTGAACCCAGGTCTTCAGACTCAGTGGAATTGATTAAACTGAGAATACACACACACACACACACACACACACACACACACACACACACAAAGAGCTTATTTTTGTTCCTATAATTTTAGCAATGTGGGAGAATTCTTGGTGTGACTGTTCTTTCCACTGATAAAGATTTAATATAATGTTACATATAATATATACATGTATATGTATATCAGCTTTATCAATTCTACTGAGTTCAGGTCCCATAAACTAACTACAAGAATTGGGCACTTCATATTCTCTGCGGACTTCATCTCCTCCTTTGTAGAATAAGGATAAGAGACGGATAGTGGAGGGAGAGAAGATAAGCTTTTCAGCTATAACATTTTGTCATTTTGTAATTTCCTAAGCTTAGCATGCCATAAAATAGGTGGTTAAGAGCCTCCAAGACGAGGCTTCCTTCCATCCAAGTTTGCCAGTTTACTGCTCCCTGGATTTACTCCCTGTTGCTGGCAGAGATAGTTTTGTTTTAAGTTTTCTATCTCCAGTGCTTTGTTTGTAGGGAACGGGGGAGGAAGGCAAAGGTCTGGACCTATGATTTCATCAACATAGGGAACTTTCTGAAAAGAAATTCCCTTTACTGATATAGATGAGCAATTCCCTGTCACTTAAGGCCTTAGAGAATTGCCTGGACCACCACCAAGTCAAATGGTTTTCCATCCTCACTCAGCGATTAGATATCAGAGGAAAGGTATCTGCAGAGGTGTGCTGGAGTTACTTCTTACCAGGCTAGGGAGAATCAAGGTGTTAAATTTTCAATATGAGCATCTATACCTTGGAAATGAACAAACACTACAAATCAGGGCTTTATTAATTGTTTTGGTTGCTATCTATACTCAAAATGTTAATGAAATAGATTAAACTTAAAAGTGTTATGTAAGCACATTTTTATAGAGAGTCTGTTGTTAAATATTATCATGTACATTCCTTTTTTGGAGAGCTGCTTGTTAAAACTATCAGCACACTGCTGATTGGAGCCTTGGTCTTCCTGACAGCAAGGTGAGACCTTTGTCCATGACAAAACACTACTTCTTGCCTTATGCATAGGAATTGAATGGAATTGCCTGTACCTTCCCAAGATCTGGGGGATAAAGTCAGATGCCAGTCCACAGCTACTATCGCCATAAGGGCAGTGGCAGTTACAGCAGAAGGAGATTTTGTGTCCTCTACCACCTGGCCTGGACCAAGTTGATCTGGAAGAATCTGTAGGGGCTTACCACAGGATAGCATAGAATAAAGAAGGGAAACCATATCTATACCCTTTGGCTATGTGGAGTATCAGACTCAAGGCACAAGGAATTATCAGAGATGAAAAATAGCCAGTAAACAAATCATGTCTGAGGGGTCTTTGCGGGCTTCCATTAAGACTCAGCTCAAATCTTACCTTTCTGGGAAACAGGCACTGTGCTAAATATAAGAGATAAAAACAATGGCAAAATCAGTTCCTGCCCTCAACATGCTTACCTTCTAATTGAGGAAACAACATGCAAATAACTGGGTACATGTAAGATATATACTGAGTACACAAGAAGTAATGATAGAAAGGAAGACAGAGGCAGCCATTAGACTGAGAAATGTCTCCAACAAAGATGAGATAGATTGTGTATATTCTTTTCTTGTCTCTGCTTACTTCACTCTGCATCATTTATTTCATTTCATTTTCTTAAGTTTTACTGATGTGTTTTGTTTTTATGCTATACTTACAGATTACTCTCACTCTGTAAAATTGTTCTTGTTAATAAAGTTATTTCAGAGTGCATGCAGCATTCTTCATCTGAAGCACCTTCCATCTCTCTATTTAAAATTTTTTTTAAATAACTGAAATAAATCTATTTTCTCTCCTCTCTCCTTCCTCTGAGAGAGAGAAAGAGAGAGAGAGAGAGAGACAGAGAGAGAGAGAGAGAGACAGAGAGAGAGAGAGATTCTTTTTAACAATTATAGTCAAACAAAACAAATTCCCTCATTGGCTATATACAAAAATATGTATGCTTTGTTCTGTAAATCAACTATAATGTTTCATCATCAGTCCTCTGGAATTATTGATTGGTTATTGTTTTAATCACAGTTCTTACCACTTTCAAAGTCGTTGTTTTAGTATTGTTGTTACTACAGAAACTCTTCTCCTGGTTCTCACTTTACTGTGCATCAGTTCATATATATGTGTATATTTAATGCCTTTCCAAATCTCTGTGAATTTTCTATCTCCTCAATTATTATACCACAATAGTATTCCATTGCATTCATATGACATAATTTACTTAATCGTCCCAGTCAATGGACATTACTTTAGTTTCCAGTTTTGCCACCACAAAAAAAGAGATGCTATGAACATTTTTCTATATGTAGGACCTTTGCTTATTTCTTTGATCTCTGTTGTTATTGACCTAGTAGTGGTAGAGTTCAGTCAAAAGGCTTGTACTATTTAGTAACTTTTTGAGTATAATTCCAAATTGTTTTCCAAAATGGTTGTACCCATACATAGGTACACCAACAATGCATCGATGTGCCTGTCTTTCCACAGCCCTTCCAACATTTATCATTTTTATTCTTTGTTATCTTTGATTTATATCAAAATAAACTCCAAGTGAATAGCTGACATAGATACAAAAGGTCATATCATAAACTAATCAGTAAAACATAGAATAATCATCTATCAGGCCTATGGATAGAAGAAAAGTTCATGACCAAATGAGGGAGAGACAGTGTCACAGAAGATAAAATGGAAATTTTTTTATTACATAAAATTAAAAAAGTTTTGCATAAACAAATCCAATAAGACTAAGATTAAAAGGGAAATAATTAGGAAAATTTTTTTTTTTTTTGGCAATTGGGGTTAAGTGACTTGCCTGGGGTCCCACAGCTAGTAAGTGTCAAGTGTTTGCTCTGAGGTCAGATTTGAACTCAGGTCCTCCTCACTTCAGGGTCAGTGCTCTATTTACTGTACCACCTAGGAAAAAAATCTTTTTTAACAAGTTTCTCTGTAAAAGATCTTGTTTCTGACCTATGTAAGGAACTGATTCAAATTTATGAGAATAAGACCCATTACCTAATTGATAAATAGTCTAAGGATATGAGCAGGCAGTTCTCAGGGGAAGAAACTCAGGCTAAATATAACCATATAAAAAAATGCTCCAATTCAAAGAACAAGCACAAAGGAATTGAAAATGAGTGTTGCAACATTACTAGTAACAAGCTTGGCCACAAAGAAGAGATACGAGAGGACACCTCAACCCATTCCTTTGCAGAGGTCAGAGGTCTTTCAGTGTGGAACATTTAATGTAATAGATATGTTTTTGATGTATTGGTTGGTTTTGTTGATTTTTTTCATTTATTCTTTTTTTCTTTAAAAAATATTCTTTGTTATAAGATATGGCTCTCTGGGAGGGGAGGTAAAGTTATACAGGGGATTTTTTGGGGATGTTAAAAAATGTCATTATAATTTTTTAAATGAAATACTTCTTAACTGATTGATTGACTGATATGGCAGAGGCTGGGGCAGCATAGGTGGGAAGCCAGGTACATAATCAAGAGGTAAAGGTAAAGCGGGGATCTGGAGCATGAATGATCAAGGTATTAAGGTTGAGAATCCTGTAGGAAGACAAAAAATGTAGGAAGGAGACAGTCGTGGTGTTGCTGTCTGTAGTCATTCTTTCTTTCTCCCAGTGACGATCCTAAAGGCTTAAGACCATGGTTGATAGGCAGCAAGAGTGACCCCTTGATATGAGAGAAGGGAAATAGAGAAAGAGAATGGACCACAAATCAGTAATTGGGGGTGTTGGGGTGCAGATAGAGATTTCTGAAGAATGAGTAAAATAAAGATAGTCTGGGTGTGGACTTACTGAGTGGATGCTGTATTTGGTGCATGACCAGCAGGTTTTAGAGCCAAGCAGAAGCCAACAAATATGTTGCCCATGTGTACCTGGGTACTTGGCCCAACACAATGAAGGACCTGGATCGTTGTGTCTCTCTCAATAAAGAGTTGTCAACCTTTGAATAGCGGTGATAGCCAAACCTTGTCATATGTGAATATCTGATCAGCACGGTGACCTGGAGGACACGTAGAAAATGGAGGTGGGAGGGATTCGGGGGAGGTAGGTGATCAGAGAAAAGCAAGTAAATGCAAAGTCGACTTAGAAATATATGTGGGTCTGTGTGAACCATTTATCTTGCTTAGCAGCTGAAGGATACCAGGCCTTCTTCCCAGTAAGCAGAGAAGAAAATGCCATATCCCACCCAACCTTCCTTCCTAATTTGAGGCAGCCATATGGTTCCAGGTCATGGTCATGAGGGCTCTGGAGAGGAGCAGCTCTCTCAAGTCAGCCATCAACCTAGTGACAAGGTCATATTCACCGTGCTGTTTCACTTTATTCTCTAGTTCTGACAACTGAATTTTCCAAGAAGAGCTTTTTTCTTTTTCCTGGATATGAAAGAGATACCAGGTTTTCTCGGGGGCACTGAGGAATCAGGCTAGAGCCCTGCTGCATCCAGGCTGCTGGAGGAAGGAAGAAGAAGTGCTGAAAAAGAGACTTGAGGATCAGTAAGCATCAATCAGAGAATTGAGGAGGAAAAAGAATGTTAGAGGTTATCTAGTCCATCCCTTCTGTTCAATAGACAAGGAAACTGAGGCCTAGAGAGTTGAAATAGTCCATAAGGTCATAGAAGTAGACCTCTAGTCTGACCCCCTCATTTTATAGATGAGAAAACTGAGGCCCAAGGAGATTAAGTAACTTACTCTTTGTTATAAATAAGCATCATGGGGGAGATTTGAATACAGACCCTCTAACTCTAGAACTATTATTCTTTCACTTGTTCCATTGCAGAGCCAAGATGGAACCCAGGTATGCTGACTCCGCCCTATTGTCTTACCATCCCACCCCCACCATCAAAAACAAACAAATAAACAAAAAAAGTAAAACTTCCTGTTCTTCCAGGCTTCTCTCTCATCATGTTCCCTTTATAGTTAAGGCTACTCTAAACATTCAGTTCAATGATAGTAATAGGTAGTATTTGTCTAACACTTCAAGCTTTGCAAAGCACTCATTTGATCTCAGTTGATTCTTAACAACAACCCTATGAGTTGGGTGCTGTTTTTTATCCCATTTTACAGATGAGGAAAATGAGATTAAGCAAGGGCAAATGATGTGTCCAAGACCACACACCTAGTCTTACTGACTCACAAGTCCAGTGTTCTATCAGCTATGCAACCTAGCTGCCCCTTTAACCTGATAAATACATTGAGGAAGGGGAGGCAAAAACGGGAAAAAGCACAGGGTGCTAACCCTTCTCCCTCAACCCTACCTTCCCCCCATTTCCTTTTCATAGGAAAAAGAGAATAAAATGGACAAGGATCCTATTAAAGCATCAGAGCATGGCTGAGAGAAGGCCATAGGCTATGTTGACAGGTTGCTAAGGAATTGGTTGCAGCCCTACAAAATGGAGGAAATCAAAGACTTCCTGCTCACAGCCAGATCAAAGAATGCCGAAGAAGGAAGTTCAGAAGAGACCTCAGACGTGTGTTTATAACAAAAGAGAAAATTTAACGAGTGGTGTTTAACTCGCCCATTACCATCAAGGACAGCATGTAGCTTAAGGTTCACTGCAAGAGATAAGTGTCCACATTGGTCATCACAGACAAAGAAAAGGCAGAGAAAATTAAACAATCCTTGTCTCCTGGTTTGGCTGTGAAAGAATTATTAAAATTTAGGAAAAACAACCACAAAACCACAGATTGTTGCAAGAACCCCACCATTCCCTTAGAAGAGCCTGGCAGTTTGTACAGAGAGCATGGGATAACAGGCAAAAGCAGAGTGGATTTGGAGGGCGCAAGCGCTAGGTGGGAGTCCTTGCTCTGCCTCTCATTAATACTGTGGCTCACTTAATAAATGTTTATTTATTCACTTTACCTCCATCATCTATAAGTAAAGAAATACCTATTGCACAGGGTCATTATGAGGATTAAAGGAGTTGCTGTATGTTAACAGTTATAGAATCATAATAATGTAAATTAATTATATAGTAATATATTACATGTCATTATGTATTATCAAAGCACTAAGCACAATGCCTGACACGTAACAGGTGCTTACTAAATGCTTGTTCCCTCCCCCTTCCACCATGGGAGTAGGATAATAATAGCATTATTATCATGTCTTATTACAACAACATAATTGTTTCAAATATTAAGATCAAATATTAAAATAGTACCTTTCTTTCATGAAATGAAACCATATTACATCTGATATTTTATAATAAAAACAATAATGTTATTTTAATATCTAGTTTTATATTGAAATTATAATTATATCATTATTTTAAAATATCGGTATTATATCTATTACTATGACTATAATAATCATTATACATAATTATTTTAAATATCAAAATAACTATTTCTTATAATAAAGCAGCACAATATTGAATATCATTTAATCATATAATAAGAAATGAGGTTATTTTAATATTTAATCTTGATTCTTAATATTTAAAACAATTAAGTTATTGTAATAAGAAATAATAATAAAGTTATTATTATCCTATCCCCAAGGGGGCACAGGGGGAGGGAACAAGGATTTTTTAAATGCCTACTATATGCCAGGCATTATGCTAAGTGCTTTACAAATATTATCTTATTTGCTCTATGAACAGGTTTAGAACAAGTAAGGAAACTGAGAAGTTTCTGCTTTTCTAGAAAGTAATCTATCCTTTTATGCAAATATTTTGCTTTCACTTTTAATAAGATACTACTCATTAAAAAAGTCAAAATCCCTACTATATACATTCACGGCAGCCACAATATAAATAAGACCAAGTTGTAGAATGTTATAATTTCAGATACTAAGCTTCACATTATAGTAAATAGTAAACTTTTATTAAGTTGCCTACTATGTACTAGGCA
Source organism: Vombatus ursinus (assembly GCF_900497805.2). Taxonomy (NCBI): domain Eukaryota; kingdom Metazoa; phylum Chordata; class Mammalia; order Diprotodontia; family Vombatidae; genus Vombatus; species Vombatus ursinus. The sequence goes on along the minus strand of NW_020954953.1, from coordinate 9,834,834 downwards.
ACTGTGCTAAGCACTAGGGATACAAAAAAAAAAATGGGAATAGAAAAAAAAAAAAAAACAGTCCCTATTCTCAAGGAACTCATAGTCTACTAAGGGAGATAACACACAAACCCCTTTGTACAATCAAGATAAATGCAGGAAAAAATTGGAGATAATCAACAGTGGGAAGGTTTAGCATTGCTCACCACTCTGGTCTTTGTCATTTTGTTAATGTCAGGAAAATAGATAACTACTCCAGAGAGCTTGAAAAATCTCTCCTCCCAGCCACACTCCCACTTTCCTCTTGGCATTCAATAAACCCCTTTCCTCTCCTTAGGCAGCCTGGCTTCCCCCCTCCTACCCTCTTCTCAGGTGCTTATCATATTGGTACCAAATTTAGTGCACTCAGCGTTAGCCCCAAGGTAGCTCAGAACTCCTAAACTCCAGCAATCCACCAGCCTCTTCTGCAGCAGATATTATAGGTCTGGACCACCGCACGTGGAAATTATCCCTATTCTCAATGAACCTTCATTCAAATATCTAATTGAATTCACCTAGCTCTATGAGATAGATATAGTGGAAGTATAAGAACACTTTATAGATGAATAAACTGAGGTCCAATACAGTTAAATTGCCCACAATTATGCAATTGGTTAATGAGTAGTTGGTGGCTCAGTGGATAGAGTGCTGGGCCTGTGTTCAGAAAGACCTGAATTCAAATTCAGTCTTAAATTCTCAGTGGCCCTGTGACGCTGGGCAAGTTACTTAATCTTGGTATACCTCAGTTTCTCAACTCTAAAATGGTGATAATAATTGCGCTTACCCCACCAAGTTGTTGTGAGGATTAAATATTTGTAAAAAGCACTTAGCACAGTATCTGGCACAATGTAGGTGCCGTATAAATACTAATTCTTTCTCTCCTTCATGGTAGAGATGAGACACATACTCAGATCTTAGGATTTTGATATACCACTTAGACTACTGGTTTTATTTGTTTTTGTGTATGTGTGTTTTGTTTTTTAAGAATAATTCACTTCTTAGTAGAAATTATATTGGGGAAAAATATGCCATATGCTGCCCTCATTTCTCTGTTTTGTACCCAATAGGGTTTCCCTAGTGCCAGAGGGAACTGTGACCCCTCCCAAAGTCCCATATTTCTGGCCATGTTGTACGAGCCACATTTTGTGACTGGTCCCATATGTTGTTTAGTTTGAGTATTTTCGAAAGGACTTCTTCTTGTTCAGGAAGATTTTGCCCAGAATAATGAAAAACTAATTCATTCTTAAAGTTTAAATATTTAATCACTCTGGAATAAAACTAACCTTTAAAATTTAGCATCCGCTTATTAAGAATACAGGAGGCAGTGGCAGAGCGAAATGGAGCGTATATTATCTTTTTCCTCTGTTCCCTGTAGGCTACTCACGAACCTATTTCTTTATAAATACAATGACTTTCTGTCCTATCACATGGCTAGTGCCAAACTAAAGTGGTCATGGTAATGACCAATTGAATTATTTTGCTCCATGCCTAATGCAAAATGACATTATAGCATGCAATTCAGTTGATGCAAGTCACTATTGTTGGTGGGTAAATTCAAGTGTAATGCACTATTTTTTCTTACTGCGATTAGGATCATAGTTCCAGTGCTGGAAGGTGGCTCAGAGGTCACCTGTTCCAACCCCTTCATTTACAGAGGAGGAAACTGGGTCCCAGGAAGGTTAAGTAACTCGCCCAAGGTCACCGAGGAAGTAAACATCAAAAGCAGGGTAGGAACCCGCATCCTCTGACTCAAGATTCAGTGTCTTACAGAGAAAGATTTATGCTTTGCTATGTTATTTTATACTAATTTATTATTAATTATATTCATATATATTCTTTCATTTACCCATATCTGTTAAATTGTTAAGAAATGAAGTGATAGATGTGAAACAGAAATTGTTACATATTAGTGAAATCATATTTAGGTGTAAATTTGGTTGGAAAAGCCAAAGAAGTATAATTCTCCCTGGATTTATGAAGGTTGTATATAAAAGCAAAATTTAGTACGAAAGCCTCCAAGTAGAAATATCATCTTAGCCTAATGTATCCAATGGATCCTCTTGTTCTAGGGAACATAAAGTAGAATCCATTATTAAATAATGTGCTAATACATAATACATTTGGATAACAGACAGCAAAAAAAAAAAAAGTTTCTCTTACAAACAACTCACTGTTATGTGATGCATGCTAAAAGTTTTTCCATGTATCCAACAGCAGTATCCTTGGTAGATACATGGAAGCTGTCACCACCAAATGGTGTCACAACTGACGTTTCCCTTTCTGAATGTGAAATGCCTGCCACCTAGTGTTAGCCATGCCTTTAGTGATTGGGGCTGTTGGGCTTTTGGAGGGGAGGGTGTGGGTATGTGTTTGTGTGTGTACATTTGGTTAAGAGAGAGAGAAGGATGAAGGGGGTGAAATAGGAGAGGATGCATCTGTCTCCTCAAACTTTGCCTCAACTCTCCATTGAACTGAAAGCCTTCCAAATTGAAATTGACAATCACAGACAGTACAATGCTGCCGTTATCCTTGCATTACATTTTCCATTCTCCTTGGTTTGGCTATTTACTCAAAATACCAGCTTTCCATACCCTTAAGTCAGTGAGAATGTCTTATGTTGTGTACTTCTAGAAGCTGTTGCAAAGCCCTGTAGGGCATCCTCGCTGTTGTCCTAAATTGAGATGACAGTGTTGCTCATATGAAATTGCCTTCTCGCTTGGCTTGGCATGCTGGGATCTCTATCTATTAATGCAGGAGTGTCCAAATGTCCTGCCAGGAAAGCAATTTGTTCCTCGGTAGGGTGTCAGAGAAGCAGCTGGTCTAAGAAGCCATCAGAGGTGATGTTAGGGGCAAGTTGTGTTTTTCTTGATTTAATGGAAATTTTTACTGATCCATCTCCTTGCTTGTCCCCACCACTTGTCAACAAGGCAGCGCATATCCATCTTAAGCTCCCTCCTCTACCTCCCAATGGGCCTGTCATCTCTCTCTTGTGTAGAGACAGCCTTTCACAGTCTGAGCTTCATAATACACACTCTGACAACAGCAAACATATTATTAATGGATTTTTTAAAATGCCCTAGGGAGACTATATAATTTGGGAACATTTTGGTAAATATCAGTTTTTAAAACTACTCAGCTTTAAAGGGAGTTCTTCTCCAAAGAGAACTTACGTACCCACAAAAATGCCTAAAAATATATATAATAGTTTTCACAGCAGTCCTTGGGTTTTAGAGTTGGAAGGAACCTAAGAAAATGTCTAATCCAATCCCCTTGTTTTACAGATAAGCTAACTAAGACCCAGAGATGGTCAGTAACTTCCTATGTAATAAACAAGCAGTGAAGCCAGGATTCTTACTTAGGAACATAGGATCTTAAAATTAGAGTTAGAAATGACCTTGAAGGTCCTCCAATCCAACCACTTCATTTGATACCTGAGACCTGGAAAGTGTAAATTACTTGCCCTAGGTTACACATGTAATAAGTAAAGCCAGAAATCAAGTCACAGGAACATAATATTGTAAAATTAGAATTGAAAGAGACCTTAAAGGTAATCTGCCCTAGCCATCTCTTTTTTGCATCTCAAGCCCAAAGAGATTAAATATTTTTCCCAAGTTCACCTTAGGCAGAACTAGGATTCCAACTCAGCTCTACTGACTCCAAATCTAGCACTTTTTATAGGTGCTATATATAGGTGCAACGATAGATAGATAGATAGATAGTTACAACTATGTATGTGTGTGTGTGTGTGTGTGTGTGTGTATATAATATATATATATATATATATACACATACATATGTAGTTGCCCAATGGTACATCTGTCTTCTAATTCCAAACTCATTGTTTTTTCCGCAGTGCATTATTCTGCTTGTCTCTTCTACCCTCCAGTTACTTAAATGAATTTACAACTTTAGAACCTTCTCTCTTCTACCAGCTCTCCCAAAAATGAGCCTAACAAAGCTTTCACCCTATTGGAAGTAAAAATGTTTGCATGTACTGATGGGGTACATGTTCTCAGCAGACATGTCAAGGAGAATTATTGTGCACTAAGTTAATGTACACACCCTAGGTAATGAGGTTTGTTTCCTGTACTGATTTGTTAAGCCAGAAATGCCCAAGTGGACTTTGCAAGCTTATGACTTCACTGGTGTGAATGTAATGATTGAACTAAGCAGCCGGGTAAACCAAAGCTGAAAACCTATCTCCCAAGCAGACTGTGATTGAGGATTGTGTGGACTCCTACCTTGTAATCATGGTTTGTCAAATTAATAGCATACCTAGTGAGCTGTTGCTAACCCAGTATCCACAGAACAAACCAAAGGGGCTGAAAAAATGTGGTAGTGCTGTGTGCAGTGTATTACATAGTATATTAGTATTCATTCAGAGGTAGGATCTCATTTCATTGAGGGCGCATTTCATGGAGTTCAGGCTTTTGTGTAATATAAAAATGACATGTCTAACGGTTAAAACCACAAAAGCAAAACAGTCCCCCTAAGGCATAGCTGTGTCTTTTATACATTATACTGCACTGATGCATTTCTGATCTCTAAAACTTGGGTGGTTTTCTAGGCCAGGTTATAATGAAATTTCTGTCTTAATTTTTGCCTTCCTGTTAGTAATGTGTTACACATGGAGAGATGAATCAATTGCAAGGTTCCTTGTGTTAGAAAGCATGTTCTTGCTTTGTGTAAAATAAATATATTTAGCTACAGTGATTTTAAACCGCACGCGTGCAGTAAGTCAAGCAACAAGCATTTATTAAGCTCCACTATGTGCCAGGCACTATGCTATGTGTTGAACATAAAAAGAAAGACCAAAAACAAAAAACTGGTCCCTACTATCAAGGAATTTATAATCTGATGGGGTAAACAACATGCAAACAACTATATACAGTCAGGATACATACATGAAAATTTTGGTGTAATCAACAGAGGAAAGGCACTAGCATTGTTTGTCATTTGGTTAATTTATCGTATAGATAGACTCTTCCTCCAGAGACCTTGACAAATATCTACCCCCACATCCATTCCCACTTCCCTATTGCATTCAATAAACACTTTTCCTCTGGGATCCTCCAGAGGACAAAAGAGACAGCAGCCTTTTAAAGAGAGAAGAGAAAGAACCTGAGAAAAGAACACCTAGAGGGAGGAAAAACAGGATGACTGACTTCTCCAAATGACCATTTCCACATTTAGCGGATTTCCTTTGGCGCTGCTAGCAAAAGGGGCTTCTTTTTTCATTTCGTTGTCTCTTATGACAATCAGAAACACAGCTCTAATGAGTTAGGGAAACTTCTTTTATTTTATGTCTTGCTCTAAGTCCAGCCAAATACATTAAAAATGTAGTCAGCTGGACATGCTGGAGCTAACTCACATGGAGAGCCAGTTGTTAAATTTTTAGTGCGTTTAATTTTCATTCTGAGCATTTACCACTCAGAAATAGACAAATACTACAAATCAGGGCTTGGTTTATTATTTTGTTGATTATCTAGAGAAAGTGATGGAGAAAATGTTAATGATGCATATTAAACTTTAGTTTGTCCACCATACACTTTTTTAGAGAGCCAATTGTTAAAGCAAGTTTTTAAACATTTACCATCATGCCCCTGAAGGCGTTATTTGAAGATTAGTGCAAATTATTTTACAGATACAGGAACCATATATAGATAATCAAATCAACTCTGATATTGTTTTTGGATGGGGTAGTCAAGCTACTCCCTTATAACTTTCTGAGCAAAGTACCCCTCCCTAGGGATCATTTCCTTTTGTGTGATGTCTCCCTCATTAGAATGTAGGAACCTTGAGAGTTGGGACTGTCTTTGCCTTTGCTGTTTGAATTCCTAAGCATTTAGTACAGTGCCTGGCACATAGTAAGCGTGAATACATGCTTTGCAATTTATTCATTAATTCTATACCCAGTCATGAGGTTTAGACTAAGGCTCAGTTCTAGGATGCCTGGTCTCTAATGAAAACAGGTCTAAGCTCCCTGTTCTCATACCCTTTGACTCATGAAACACCCACCCTAGCACTCCAGGGACAAATTTATTCATAACTTAGGTATGACATGTCTAGAGTTTCCCCAAAAAAGGAAGAAGTAAAAAGATAGTTACTATACAATATGAATCAGGTATGGGGTAGATAATTGATTCCTATACCAAAGGAAATGCTAAATATAAATGCATAATTAATAGAATAACTAAAAATTGAATTCAGTAATTTAGCAATTTAATTTAACTATCATTAAATTCTGCTAGAAGGTTGATACTTAAGCCTAATCAGAACATAAAGCAATTTACAAGACTGTTAAATAGACATTTTTTATTTCACATCAACTCTGCACTGTACAAATAATTCCCTGTGTATGTTTCCTGGTAAAATAGCCAATCTTCGGCCCATCTTCTTTCTGGTAGCCATTTTCCTTGCTATAGAAGCTTCGCCTGCTGGTTGCTAGCTCCAACTCACTGGTACCCAAGGCCTCTGGATCTTCTGAAGTCATAAGCTTAACTCCAGCTCTAGACATGTCCACCCTGAGAAAAATGCTTGATCAACTAATCAGAAAAAGAAACACAAAGTAGAAAAGGCAGTGGGGGGCCCAGGAACAAACTTGTCTAGTTGAATCTATGTTCTACAGGGGATTAGTGTCATGGCGAGGGGAAAGAGTACTACCTATCCCTCCACCCCTCTTCACAAGGAGTCTCAGTTTCCTTATCTGTAAAATTAAGAGATCAGACTCAATAATTTCTAAGGGACCTTCCAATTCTAAATCTGTGATCCTAAGAACTAGTTGGGTTCCTGGGAGGTAAAGGGTATTCTGAAGGGATGTGATAATAATATTAACTAGCATTTGCATAGGGTCAGCTTGGTGACACAGTGAATAGAGTACCAGCCCTGGAGTCAGGAGGACCTGAATTCAAGTGTGACCTCAGACACTTACTAACTGTGTGACCCTGGGCAAGTCACTTAACCCCATTTACCTCAGTTTCCTCATCTGTAAAATGAACTGGAGAAGGAAATGGCTAACCACTCCATTTTATCTGCCAAGAAAACCCCAAATGGGGTCACAAAGAGTCAGATACAACAACAACAAAGCATTTGTGTGGTCCTTTGAGGTTTATGAAGAACTTTATACATGTTATCTCATTTGATCCTGGCAACAACCTTGTGAGTGAGTGTTATTTATTATCATCTCAATTTTATAGTTGAGGAATCTGAGCAAACAGAGGTTAAGTGACTCGCCCAAGGTCACACAGCTAATAACAGCCTGAGGTAGGATTTGAACTCAAGTCTTCTTGACTCCAAATCCATTATTCTATCCGCTGCTCCTCCCATACTGTTTAGACAGAAAAAGAACACTTGGCTAGGATTACTAGGGTAGGGAGATAAGGCACATTGGCAGAAGCTAAAGTAATGAACATGTACATGCTAGAAGCATTTTCCTACTTCACAGTTTTGTTTAAGACCTCATAGGTGATTAGGGATGAGTGGGGAGAGGTGAGTTAGTGATAGTGATACAAAGAAGGGAAGGAAGGAAGGAAGGAAGGAAGAGAGTAAGGGAGGAAGGGAAGGAGGAAGGAAAGGATGGAGGCAGGGAGTGAAGAAGGGAGGGAGGGAAGAAAGAAGTAACAAAGGAAGGAAGGGAGGGAGGGAAGGATGAAGGAAGAAAAGGACGGGGAAGAAAGGAAGGAAGGAAGGAAAGATTGGAGGGAGGAAAGAAGGGAGGGAGGAGGCAAATGAAACATTTTTTGAAGTCACAGAAGGGTACAGAAGTAGGTTTAAACAAAAATACAGACAAGCTGGATAGCATTGAGAATTGGTGTGCTAAATTCACTATGCCTTTAAAAATGTGCTGTATATAATAAGATTCATAATTTCATATGCAATATTATTTTTCTGTTCTTGGTATATTAAATTATCAGGTTCTTGGTTATTTGTCAAATTCAGAATAACAAGATATTTTTAAAGTTAAAAGCAAACCAGCACAAAGACTTCACAAGCAGAATTTTTGTTTTATGCACTTTAAGCTAACTTGATTTCCATCATCACTTTGTTTACCCAGGACATTGTAGAGAACATGGAGTAGTCCATTTCACTGAATTAACCTAGCATTTGTTCATCCTCCTGCTCCCTAGCCCCACTACTAAGACAAGAACAATCTATCAGTAAATTTCCAAACAAATGAAAGAACGTGAACTTCCAGTAGAGGCCATTTTACTTTAGTGATGTCTGTTTATGGTACCCTTCTCTCACTCAGACAACCATCCCATTTAGCAAATAATATTTTGAAAAGGGGGGGGGGGGAATCAGCACAACTGATTGATATGTTGAAAAAATTCTAAAAACATTTAAATTGTATAACACCTGTGAATCTCTCACCTCTATGAACAAGTGGGTTGGGAGTGTCCTCTCATATCTCTTCATTCGAATTCTGCTGGATCTTTATAATTTTGTCACATTCACTTCGGATTTTTTGCTGTGTAGATGTTCTTTCCATTTATATTGTTGTAATGATTGTGTACATTGTTTCCTTAGCTCTGCTTACTTCATTCTTCTTCAGTTCTTGTAAATCTTTCCATGCTTCTCTGTATTCATCACATATATCATTTCTTGTAGCATAGTAATATTCAATTACATTCATGTATCACAATTTGTTTAGCCATTCCCCAGTTGATAAGCATCTACTTTATTTCCAATTCTTTGCTGTCACAAAAAAAATGGTACTAAAAATATTTTAATGTGTATGGGGACTTTCTTCTTATTGATGACTTCCTTCAGGTGTAAACCCAGTAATAGAGCACTTGGTTTAAAGGGTATGGACATCTTAGTCGCTTTATTTTCCCAATTCTAAATTGCTTTCCAAAATGTTTGTACCATTTCACAGTTCCACAAACGATATATTAATGTGCCTATCATGCTGCAACCCCTCCATCATTGATTATTGCCAATTTTTATCATCTTGGCCGATTTATAATATGTGTAGTTGTTTTGATTTCCATTTCTCTTTTTATTAACGATTTAGAGCATTCTTTTTATGGTTGTGAATACCTTGCAATTTTTCTTCTGAGAAATGTTTGTTCATATCTTTTGACTACTTATTTGTTGAAGAGGGTCATTGACTTTCACTGCTTTCTCTATCTTCAGTCTCTTGACTAGGGACTCGTGTTTAGGTCAGACTGTGCTTCCATACTCCAGGATGGTATGATAGGCCCTGTTTGATCCTGAGTTCCTAGGCAAGAATAAGACCTGCCTTATGCAAGAATTATCTAGTCTTATCTCCAAAGGTTCCATGATGGAAAATGTTATCCACATCCAGAGAAAGAACTATGGAGTTTGAATGCAGATCGAAGCATCCTATTTGCTATTTTTTCTTCTGTTTTGCTTTGTTTTCTCTTTCTTGTGGTTCCTCCTATTGGTTCTAATTCTTCCTTACAGTATCACTAATGTGAAAATATGTTTAGTAGGAATGTATATGTATATATGTCATATGTGTATGTATAGCCTATATCAGATTGTGCACTGTCTTAGGGAGGGAGGCAGGAAGGGAGGGGGAGAAAAATTTAAAACTCAAAAACTTATGGAAGTGATTGTTGATAAATTAAAATAAATTAATAAAAAAAGAGTAAAAAAAAAAGAATTATGTAGTCTTCTCTCTTGCTATGAGTCAGATCCAGGGTGCCTAAATATAACCCTTTCTCCTATGACAAATGAACCCCTTGTGTGGCCCACAGTCAATGCTTCTTGGCCCTACCTCTTGCTAAGGATGAGACCTCTGAATCTATGCTGCCTTTGGGAGGCGATCTGACCTTGCTCTTTTTATTATGGCATTTATGAAAGATCTAGGCTTCTCTAGGTCCTACTAGACTACCATTTTCCCACAATTCTTGTCATTAGGACTAGAACTCCTCAGTGTTCATCCCCATTCTCAGGTCTGAGTGGATTCTATAAATATCTAGCTTACAAAAGGGTAGTATGGAATAGTGGATAAAATGTTGGACTTGGAGTTAAGAAGATCCCAATTCAAATCCTACTTCTGATACAAAGTAGCAGTATGACCTCAGGCAAGTCATTTAACCCTAGACTCAGTTTTCTCATCTGTAAAATGAAGGATTTAGACTAGATGGCCTCTAGGGTCCCTCCCAGTTCTAAATCTATGATCCTAAAAGTGCAAAAAAATGCTGGTATCCTAATACGTTGTATGAAAGTGAGTCTGGTAGTCCCCTGAAGGATTGCATCACTTCTTCTCTGTGAAAGTTAGAGCTTTGGAAGAGAAAGGAGGGCTAGAGAAGGGATAGCTTTACTATGTCGATGGTATTGAGGAAGGGGATTTGGTTTTTCTGGACCATGACTTTATGAACTGTCAACCTGATGAGCTCTTGGTTCAGTCCATCTCCAAAGGACTAAGAAGAGTGTGTTTGGGCAGAGATTTATCACTGTGGGGGAGATACAGCCATAAATAGGTGACCGCCTAAATAGCCTTTGCCTGCTGGTATGGTTCTTAACCACACTATAGAGACAGCAAAGTAGCATAGTGAATGGAGTGCTAGACCTGGAGTTACGAAGACCTGAGTTCAAATCCAACCTCAGACACTTAGTAACTCGGTGACCCTGCACAAGCCACTTAGACTCTGTTTGCCTCAATATCTTCATCTGTAAAATGGAGATAATAAGAGTACCTACCTCACAGGATCGTTGTACAGAGATAATTATTGTGAAGTGATTAGTACTGTCCCTGGCACATAATGAGCACTATGTAAATGTTAGCTATCATCATCATCAATTGTTATTATTATTTACCCAGGTAAGTCACTTAACCTTTGTTTGTCTCAGTTTTCTCAGCATAAAATGGGTATAATAATAGCATCTACCTCCAAAACTTGTTGCAAAAGATTAAATGAGATAACATCGTAAAGCATTTGACAGAGTGCTTGACACATGATAGGCACCATAAAAATGCAATCTATTATTATTATTATTATTTTCATTAGCCATAGGCAACTTAAGGTAGCACTTCAGAGTATTAAGAGATGGTATGAGCCAAACTGGCTGACATGGTTCTGCAATGACAAGATGAAAAGGTGATTATGAAGACGAGGCAAAAGAATTGTCAGCAAGCCAGTGCAATCTCAGTAGTCTCTAGTGACCCTCAGTTCCCTTCCTTTTGAGTAAGTTCTTGGTACTCACTGCAACATCTTTTGACTTGAGCTTTAGAGTGGGTCTTGGGTCTAGTCACAGACACAATGCTTACCTTGTTGGCCTCTCTCCCAGTCAAAAAACCTATGGATTCAGGCCAGCAGAAGCACCTAGCCTCTGTCTGAAGCTTCTGTGTGTTGAGGCTTTCCCTTTCACCCTGAAGTGTGCCTGACATAAACAAAAGACTAATAGTGAAGGAGGTTATCATTAACTAATTTATAGGAAGAACTAATGGGAGAATAAGAAATATTCTCTAAGGAGAATATTCTCTAAGGAGCTTTTATTAGCTCCTCACCTTATATACCAATGCTCAGGACACAGAAAAGTGATTTTGAAATATTATTGTAAAGGGATAAAATACAAGAGTAGAAGATTTCAGTTACCCAGATATCTGCTTTCTACCCCTCCAAAAGTAGGAAATCTGATATTCTGTTTTATATATATATAGAGAGAGAGAAACAAACAGATGGAAAAGACAAAGACAGAGAGCAAGGGAGGGAGAGAAAGAAAGGAAGAGGAGGGAAAAGGGAGAGGAGAAAGGGAGGTACAGTTGAAGCATGGCATAGTGGATAGAGATCCAATCTCAAACCAGAAGAACCTGGATTCAGGTCCCACCTCTGACACATACTGGTTATATGACCCTGGGCAAGTCATTTAACTTTTCAGAGCTCTAGACAACTCCCTGCAGAAAAAGCACTGACCCTGTTAGAGGCAGGTTCTTTTCCCTGGAATTCCCTATACCCGGAAAATGATAGATCCAGTCCACCCACTCCCCTCTGTTCTCCCTCATAAGCTCTTTCTGTCTTTATATATGTTTTGATACATATATGTATATATGTAACATATGTATGAAATATATGTGTGTATGTATGTATGTAATAGTCCTTCCGTTAATCTTGGGACTCCCAGGGTCTTTATGTCCTCTTCACTTAGGCTTTGTCACAAGGGTACCAGTCCAAGCCTTACCAGGACTATAACTTGTGTAGGGGGTATATATAATATATTTATGTTACATATAGTGCAGCTAAGTGGTGCTATGGATAGAGTGCCAGCCCTAGAGTCAGGAAGACCTGAGTTCAAATCCAGCCTCAGACATTCACTGGCAGTGTGACCTTGGGCAAGTCATTTAACCCTGTTTGCCTCAGTTTCCTCATCTGTAAAATGAGCTGGAGAAGGAAATGGCAAACTACTCCAATATCTCTGCCAAGAAACCCCCACCAAAAAAAAAAAAGGTGTCACAAAGAGTTGGACACAGCTGAAATGATGTTATCTATATGCATAATATCCGCAATCTATTCTATATAATGCATCTGTAACATAACATATAATGTGTAAAGATAATATGTGCCTATATGTTTTATAATCTATCTATATTTATCCATGTTATACCTATTAATCATATATATGACATACACATGTTATATATACCCACATACTCCATAGATAGATAGATAAGATTCTTACTTTGTCTTGATGACAGTTTTATATCTCAAAAAATAAGGGATGTCATGAGGAATACTACTCTGCATTTAATTCTGACTAATCAAATTGGAGCCTTGGGAGGAAATTTCCATAAGAAGCCTAGCATTTGTGATACTCAAGGAGGTTTGCTCCATGCATGCTCCATGCAGTATGGCTAGACACGCTCTGTAGATGTCATAAAAATAGGAAAAATACTTATGCACAAGGCAGTATGTTTAGGTGCTCTTTGGCGTATTAAAATGAATGATACAATCTCTCCCTTCAAGGAACTTGTCATCTGGTTGGGGAAGGGGGGAGGAGGAGAGTGATTAAAAAAAAATTCACAAAGAACTATACCACAAGACAGAATGTAAGTGCATAAGAAAGGGACAACAATATGCTATGGGAATCATAGAAGACTAAATCACATCAGATTTGAGAGATCAAGGAAGGCTTTCTCTAGGAAATGGCATCTGATCAGAAGCTTGGGTGGTGGGTAAGAATTCAAGAAACAGAAATGGGGCAGGATGATCTAAAGGAATTTCAGGCTGCTGTAACAGCATGAGCCAAAACAAGGTGTAAAAATATGAGGTAACCCATAAAATCCTGTTTCAGTTAGAGCACATAGTAAGGATAGGGAGATTAGGCTGGAAAGGTAGATTGGGCACAGATTAGAAAAGGATTTAAATGGCAAGGCTAAGGCGTTCAGACTTGATTCATTAGGTCACGGGGAGCTAATAAAGGTTTTTGAGGGGCAGCCAGCCTTTAGAAACAAAGCTTGAGCTGCGAGTGGAAGGCATAATGTGTATTGGAAGGAAGAAGAGGATGGAGGTGGAAGGAACAGCCAGGCAGCCATTATAAAGGTGCAGGTAATTAGTAATGCCGACCTAACAAGCTTAAACTGCAATAAGGGCAGTGGAAAAAAAAAGAAGGGAGGTGGCTAAGCATGACTACAGTTTTCTTTAGGCTTCCTCCATAGTCATTCAAACAGAAAAAAATCAACCGAGCAAAATACAGGAACAAAAGAGAGACAACTGTTTTATTACTTCAACTCACTATTGTTGGTTTTTTCATTGTTGGAAGAAGTTTTGATTTATTGAGTCTATGGATTGCAGAGAACTGCAAAAAAGAGAGTGGTGCATTCCTAATAAGAACATAAGAAATCACTGTCCTACATGATTTTCCAGCTCACAGCCCCATCATTGAAGATGTACTGTATGGCATAATAAATGCACCTGTACACAGAATAAAATTGCTTTAGAATGGTTATTTTTAATAATTTTACTCAGTGCATCACAGGTTGCTGAAATAAATCATATCATGTTGAACTTTACATTCATGATCCTGGAGGGAAAAAAAAACCTCCTTTTCCAAATGCAATATCAGATTATTAATTTGCTAATTAAAAATGTGGTCCTCTTTGCTTTAATATTTCACCGTAATCTGTGGTTGCATTCAAGGTACATGGTGACCTCTGGTGAATAAGAATTCATCAGAATGAGTTGTAGTACCTTTAAGGTGACAATAAGCCATTCAGGGGCCAAGTAGAGCCAAATAGGAAGAGTCTGGTGTGTGTACATAAAAATCTCAAAAAAGAAAAAATCTCCAGACACTGTCTGGGGACCTGTGCATTTTTTTTTGCACTTATTTTCATTTAATGTTAAAATTATTGCTAGAGGAAATCTACTGTGATTACTGTGGCAGGAGAATGCAATACATCTTCAAATGCAAAATAAATGAATCAACACGATCTTTTCCTCCTTTTGAATGAATCTGCTATAAACACTGGCACCTTTGTGCAGTTCTTTTTGTTGGGTAATGCTTATTTTTAGGTGTTTAGCAGCATAGTGAATTCATCTGTAAATGGAACAGTTCACAGAATGGCATAGAAGATACTGCACAAGAGTAAGGACAATTTTTAAAACAAATGAGAGAGAAAGGGCAGGTTTTTGTTCATTGAAAAAAAAATTTCATTTTAAAAGCCTATGATAGGGTTTTTTTTTCACTTAATTGTGTTTTATTTTTTCCAATTGTATGTAAAGATAGTTTTCAACATTCACTTTTATAAGATTTTGAATTGCAATTTTTTTTTCCCTACCTCCCTTTCGCCCTCCCCTCCGTGCCCCCAAGACAGTAAGTACTCTGATATAAGCTATACATGTACAATATGATAGTGTTTGGTTTTTTTTTTTTAATTCAACAGTGGCTGCTGAGCAGTTTTCACTGTATTTTGCTTTTAATGGTCTTCCTGGCTGGCAGTCTATGACTCTCTCAAGCTAGTAGCTAGGCTGACAAATGTATTTTATACGTTCCCACCCCACCTCCACACTGTCTGACCAAAGACTCAGTAAATGTTCTGGCACAATATCTCATGGATTCAGTGTCAGAATCAGTCTGTCCTACTAGTCTTACTCTGACCTTAGGGTGTATGGGGCATTCAGGGAGGACTAACATCTCTGGTGTGAGGGCTTGCCAAGCCCTTCTCAGGGCTCCCCATTCACCTTTGGTGTCCACCTGGCACCCAGCTCTCAAGAAGTCATAGTATGCACAATGGCCACACTCCACTTAACTGTCTCAGCAGACTGGCTAAACCAGGTTGAGGGTAACTGACAGGCCACAAAGTCATTGGTAAGTTAAGGGGGTGTCTAACCCAAACATGTCGACACTTCCACTTGTAGAACTGGCAGAAAAAAAGCAGTTTGTTCCAGTGGCCATGAAGGTGACTGAAGCATGTGCTATGGGGTACTTAGAGCTTGGTCAGAAATCAATGACACCAAGGTCATCCATTGCGTCCCAAGCCATCACAAGTCATCTTGACTTTTGTCTTGCCACTGGATTTCAGTGACTCTGGAAGAGAGAGTGAGGCTGATGATTTTGTGCAACTCTACCTCACTTGAATCCAAAATCATGCAGAAGTCAAGACGTCACTCAGTGATGTCATTCAAAAACAGACAAACAACAACAGCTCTGACCTCAGAACCTCACTTCTCTAATAACTGACTTTCCCCAGGTACTTCCCCTATAACGAAGGTACTATTTGTAGTATAGCCACAGAAGCATTGACTTTGGCCTCAGTTTGAATCCCATTTCTGCTACTTACTATGTAGGTGACCTCAGTAAGTCATTGTCACTCAGTTTCCTTACTTGAAAAATTAGGTGATTGGACTAAATCTAAAAACTAGAGCTCTAAATCTCATAATCTTAGATCATTGTCTGGTGAATTAGTTCTACTCTGCCCCTCTCTTGCCCCATTCCACCCTACCCCACCTCTACTCAGTAACTGGGTTTTCTACCTGGATTTGAATCTTCCTAGTGGCTTTGACTCCCCGTATCTAAAGCCCTGTTTTCCTGTGGGTATGTCTTTGCTGCCTGACACCACACTTGACAATGCTGACCACCTGGATAGATATTATCTTCCCCACCTCTATTTGGATATATATGAATTATGGACTACTTTTGTACTATGCCTGATGACACTAGTGTCTGACCTGGCTTTTCTCTTGGAAATATTTCCATTTAATTTGGACCTATTTCTGCTTCCTACAAATACATGTCTATACATACCTTTCCCGGGATAACCAGAGTGCTTTCTTGGGAATTGTTAAGAGAAAGTCAGATTCCAAGACCACTGTCTTTAACAAGTATAACCATCACCTTGTGTATGTGTGCATATGTATATATGAGATAAGGATTGAGTCATTCATTGTATCAAGGGAAATTACTATTATAGAACACAGAAAAACTAAAAATTTAGTTTGAATTCAAGTTGTCTAATTTTCTTTTATATCTAATTACCATGCAGAGCAACAATGCATACAAAATGTGTTAAATTAAATTTGTTTTATTTATTACTTACCTCAGCCTGGTGTAATAATAATAATAACTAGCATTTTGATGGTACTTTAAGGTTTCCAAAGTACTATACATGTTATATTATTTGATCCTTATAATAATTCTGTGAGGTAGATGCTCTTATTACCCCCATTTGGTAGATGACATAACTGAAAGAGATTAAGTGCCCAGGGACTTGCCCAGAGTCAGAGAGTAATTAAGTGTCTGAGGCAAGATTTGAACTCAGGTCCTCTCACCACCAAGTCCAACACCATCTACCGTACCTCCAAGAAACAGGCAGATCTAGATTTAAGTGCAGCGTCTGATACTAAGTAGCAGACTGATCACAGGCAAATCACTTACCGTATCTTAGTTTCAGGAAAGTTCTTAAAATTTATCTACCAGGTTGTGGATGTGTTGTAATCTGCATTAGTGGAGAGAGTTTCTACCTAGTAGAAATCATGGATTTTTGACATCTTGACATAGCCTGCTCACCTTCATTAACATAACAGTCTTCAATGGATATTTCTCATATCCTACGGTCATCTGCTCACACCTTTCAAAACCTGATAAGTAACATGTATACTCAATAAGTACTATATGGAAATTATGAATAATCTGATTTCTGAATACAGTATCAAATAGGAACATTCTCTTATGTCTCTCAAATAGGCATGTGTGTACCATGTACAAAAGTGAGGTCTGAGTCATTTTTATTATGATTATGAGAAATGTATAATTGTTATAGGGGCAGCTAGATAGATCAGTGGATAGAGTGCCAGACCTGGAGTCAAGAAGACTCAACTTTCTGAATTCAAATCTGGCCTCAGACCCTTACTAGCTTAGCTGTGTGAGCCTGAGCAAGCCACTTGTTTGCCTCAGTTTCCTCATCTGTAAAATGAGCTAGAGAAGGAAATGGCAAAACACTCCAGTATCTTTGCCAAAAAAACCCCAAATGGGTTCATGGAGAGTCAGAAATGACTGAAACAACTGAACAACAACAACATAATTCGTATAAAATGGAAAACTTGCCTCACATGGTCACTCTTACTTTCTTTAACTTCATTATTTAAATGGTAATACCCTTTAGCCTTTTCTTACCTTCCCAGTTTCAGTACTCTACTCCACGTGCTCTGTGATCTGGCTCTTCTGGCCTACTTTCTGTTACACACACACACACCACTTTTTCTTGCTACTCAGAGCCTTTACAGTGATGGTCTGTTAGTTGTGGAATGTTCTCCTTCCTTGTGTCCACTTCCCAGCTTCCTTCAGGAACCAGCTCAAATCCCACCTTCTACAGACCTTTCCAGGTTTCCTTCTAAAACCCCTATCAGTGCCTTCCCTCTGAGATCGCCTTTCATTTCATAAGTATATGAAATGGAATATATATAAATGGAATATATATATTTATAGATACACACATGTATGTTTATATATATTATATATAATATATAAAATATGTGGCATGTATATATGTGTGCATATATGTGTGTATATTTATAATATTTTACATATATATGTCCATAGTTTTGTATGTGTAAATATGTGTATGTGCATGTATGTGTGTGGACGCACAAGCAGGCAGGGGTAGAGGAGAGAGGAGGAGAGAGAGAGAGAGAGAGAAACCGGACAAAATATTTGCATGTTGTCCCCCCTTCCCCCTCCTCTCTACTGAAATGTAAAATCCTTGAGGGCAGGGACTTTTTTTTTAACTTTCATTGTACCCCCAGAGCTTAGCACAGTGCCTGGCACATGTAAGTGCTTACTAGATGCTTGTCAGCTAACAGACCCATTTGTTAATAATCCTCATTATCTCCAGAGATCCATCAGTAACCCCCTTATGAATAAGCAATCTCTGCTTGGTCTTTCATGAGGTTCATTTTTTTAACTGCTGAGTGCCTTTGAATTGTTTCCATCCCTTTTTGCTAAAGTAGAAATATACTGGTTTTCATTAATTGCTGGCGTAGTGCTGATATCTTTGAGTCAGAGCATTTTAATAGTAAAAATGATAAATTTGTTCCCATTACTGTTTTCTAAAATAGTTTCCATTACGACTTCTTTCCTCCACCCCTTTAGATTGATGTTGGATTACTCCTGTCTACTTGGTTCTTTATTTTCTTCAAACCACTTTATTATTTTGGAGATTTTGACAACCAATGGAACATTTGTTTTTTGCAGTGATTAAGATGTAGATATGTGCACATATGCATGTGTGTGTAAAGGGAGACATTCAGAGCTGTACCTCAGGTGAACACTCACAGCGAGCCTCAGCTTTTCCAATGATCCTAATGTATGCAGCGGCAGGAGCTGTCTTCACCAAAGTGAGATATTGTTCCCTCATAATCACATTTTCTTCACCAGTTGGTAGATTTTCTTTCCTTTTTTTTTTTTCTCTCTAAAGGACAGCCCATCTGCCACTTGAGTCACAAAATGACCGAGCAACTTGCTGTCTGTGTTTTTCTTCTCCCTATTGACCTGTGAGCTCAGAATTCTCTATTTTGGTGATACAGCATTGAAGTACAAGCAAGGTCATTTGCTCAGGTCATGAGGCTCCAGTGTCTGGAATACCCTGCTGACTCAACTCGTGTCATCTTCAGTATATTTGGAAAATTGTCAGGGATTAAAGCCCTTCATGGAAAACACACCTGTCTCAAATAGACTATAAATTCTTTGAAACCAGTGGGATCTTGTTAAGCTTCCAGAATACTAATTTTTTCATCATCCTTAAGCATCCAAAAATTCCAAGGTTTCCTACCTTGTTTTTGAAACTAACAATAACCATAGAAACAACAACAATATCTCATTTTCTCCTCACAACAACTCTGGTAGGTAGGTGCAATTATTGAATTACCTAGGATCATGCAGTTAGTAAATATCTGAGACTATATTTGAACTCAGGTCTTCCTGACTCCAACTTCAGTATTCTTATTCACTTCACTATGTAGGTTTCTACAAAAAAAGAAAGGAAGGAAGGAAGAAAGTGGAAACAAAGAAAATAATGTAGTTTGATCTGCTACATGCAAAACAGTAAAGGCATGCAATCAGAGCAGGAATATATACAGTATGGAAATTCATTTCCTGTGGACCATTCCCATGGCAGCCTATTGTACTCTCCTCTTTGAAATCTTTCGATCTGGGTGCTGAGAAAGCACACTGAGCTAAAGTCACTTGGTAAGATGTAGCTCTCTTCCTGCTCATCCAGCCTAGAGTAGAGGTGGGGAAAAGAGAAGGAAACAAGCATTAATTAAGCACCAGTATATTCTAATCACTGTGCTAAGCACTTTACAAATATTATCTCATTATCTCTGTATTGAGAGTTTTTCTACATTTTGTTTATTACAATTTTAGCCATCTTCATCCTTAAAGTCCAGTGGGCAGGGGAAGAAAAATGGATAAATACTCAATGCCCATGTTAAATTTAGTACTGAATGAAGTGATAGGTATACAAACAAGTAGAGTTCACATTCTCCTCTTCTAAACAAATAGGACCCAAAAGCACATGGAAATTATAATTAACGTGTGAAATCTAGAACATTATCATAAATCAAAATCATTAGCATCATTATAAATATCACTTATGAAAAAGGAATATAGTTTTGTTTTTAATTTTTATTACAGTCTTTTATTTTTGTATCACCTATTTTTCCCTGTGAATCCAAGAACCATCCCTTACAACCAAGAATAAAAAAAAAGAAAAAAAAAGATCAGAGTAACTAACCTACATATCAGAAACATATGACATTTTATGCAGTGCTTCTTTCCCATGATCCTCCATGTTAGCAATGAAGATTAGAGGTAAAGGACTAGGTGTCTCTTCATATCTCTTTTTGGGCCCAAGCATGATCAAGATAAATTTACAGCAGTTTCATTTATTTCAATTGTTATAATAATAACAACTTTTATGTAGTCCTATAAGATTTGTAAAGCACTTTATAAATATTGCCTCCTTTGATCCTCACAACAACCCTGGGAGGGAGGTACTATTATTATTTCCATTTTATAGATGAGGAAACTGAGAGAGAAGGAGGTTAAGTCACAGAGCTAGTAAGAGCCTGAAGCCACATTTGAACTCTAGTCTTCCTAACTCCTGGTCCATGTTTCTATTCAATGAACCACCCAGATTGCACTTGGAGGCTGTTTTTTGTTTTGGTTTTTTTTTGCTGTTTTTACCTTTAACAATGTTGTAGGCATTATGAATATATTGCTTTCATGGCTTTACTTACTTCTTTTCTTTATTCACACAAATCTCCCCATGCTTCTCTGTATTTGACATATTAATTGTTTCTTCTAGCATAGCAATATTGTTTTACAACAGTTCTCAAAGTATGGTCTGGGGTTGCTTGGGGTTCCTTGAATCCCTTTCCAGAGGTCTATGAAGTCAAATCAATTTTCACAATAGTACTAGGAGTTTAAAATTCTGATATAGTAAAATATCAATTAAAATAACCCGTATAAACAAAAGCTCTTTGGAGTCTTCAGAAATTTTTAAGAGTGTAATGGAATCTTGAAGCCAAAAGTTCTAGTACTTTCACGTACCTTCAGAATAGTTTGACTATTCTCCAGTTCACTGATAATCTAGTTTGTTTCTAGTTCTTTACTACTACACCAGTGTTGCTGTAAATATTTTGATCTATATGGAATCTTTCCTTTTTATAATTGACCTTCCTAAAGGGTGTTTCTAGCAGTGGAATCTCAGGGTTAAAGAATATGAGCATTTTAATCCCTCTCTCCAATAACTACAAATTCTTTTCTAGAATGGTTGGATGAAATAACAAATCCAGTAATGCATTAGGATTCCCATCTTTCCATAACCCCTCCATCATTGATTGTTTCCATCTTTTGTTACCTTTGCGAGTTTGGTGGCTATGAAATAAAACATCAGAGTTGTTTTGACTTAAATTTTGCATTATATTAATGATTTGGAATATTCTTTAATGTGACTTTGTAGTTTGCAGTTTTGAGAACTCTCTATTCATCCTTTGACCATTTATTTACTGAGGAATCGCTTTTGGTCAAACATATTTCTGTTAGTCGTCTCTCCATCTTAGAGAACAGGTCCCTATCACAGAGATTAGATGAAAAAAAAAATTCCCACTCAGCTACTTCCCTTCTTAGCCTAGTTGCATTTATTTTGTTTATGCAAAAT
Organism: Vombatus ursinus; assembly: GCF_900497805.2. Classification (NCBI taxonomy): domain Eukaryota; kingdom Metazoa; phylum Chordata; class Mammalia; order Diprotodontia; family Vombatidae; genus Vombatus; species Vombatus ursinus. Next base: position 9,813,194 of record NW_020954953.1, on the reverse strand, counting down.
CTTTTCAACTATAGGCAATCAAAATTAACTGTTTTATCCTTTATAATTACCTCTTTCTTTTATTTGATTAAGCATTCACAACATAGAGAGCCTTGAAAGGTACCTGATCTGATTCTCTTCTAACTTTTTTCATGATATGATGAATATTAAGGTCACATATAACTTTAAGTTTATTGTAGTTTGTGGTATAAGGTGTTTTTCTTCTCTGTCTAGTCTGGTCCATTGATCTTCTTTTCTGTTTTTGGAACAAGCACCAAATAGCTTTGATGGTTACTGCTTTATAATACAGTTTAAGGTCTGGAACTTCTGTTTTCCCCTTATTTCTATTCTTTTTCATTATTTCCATTATTATTTCAGATTTTTTTTCCTCCAAGTGAACTTTATTATTTTTTCTAACTCTATAGAGTATAAACTTAGTAGTCTTATTTGCATAGCATTAAGTCTGTAAATTAATTTTGGTAGTATTGTCATTTTTATTACATTGGCTTAACCCAGCCATGAGCAGTGAATATCCCTCCACTTACTTAAGTTGTTATTTAGTTATTTAAAGATTATTTTTGTAACTATAGCTATACAGACTCATTAGTTGATTGATTCCCAGGTAATTTATGCATTTTGTAGTTATTTTGAATGGCATCTGGCTTTCTGTGATATCCCAATATGTAGTCTCTCCCTTTTCTAATCCAGCTTCCTCATAGCTGCCGAACTGATATTCTCAAAGTCTTGTTTGAATTGTCACTGCCCTCCTAACAAAACTTCAGTGGCTCCCTATTATTTATATTTCTACTTGGCTTAAACTCAGCTCTTTAATTTATTCATGGGTTCATTACTGTGGAAACACAGCCATTAAGGGATATCAAAGACAATTTAGTTCATTTTTTAAAAACTTCCCTTTTTACCCCTACACTGTGGAAGAATCTTTAGTGCATATCCATAATGCAGTCATCTCTGTGCCAATCACGCCGTGCACTCTCCTTCTAACAGGAGCAGGCTGCCAAGGTCATACTTACCAGTCTTCAGAGCCCACCCGGATAAACACAGAGACGAGCCAATCAGGAGGTGCAAACACTCGAACTTTATTCAGAGTCCATCACAGCAAGGCCAAGCAGGAAAGCAAGAGCAAGAGAGAGCGAGCTCCGACCCCTACCGCCCCTATATACCTTCCTAGCCCCTCCTCCTCAGCCCACCTACCAGTGAATGATTGTAGGATCAGATACCGGAAGGGGATGTCTGGGGTTAGCGCTGCACCAAGGGAGAGTACGTGATACAGGAAGCTAGGCCCGGATACAGGAAGGAGACGTCTGGGGTTAGCGCTGCACCTAGGGAGAGGACTAGACAAAGGGAGCTCGTTCTCTGCCGTCCCACTCCCACGTGGCACAGCCCCCTGCCTCAGGAGCACATGCTCCTGCTACTTCCTAATATCTTGTCCCTGCCCCATCTTGCCACAATCCCCACGTGGCACGTAGCCAACATCAGACAATCCCTCACACATCTCTATACAATAGAGAGAGTGCCTGGATAATGCATTGGTACATAATGTATATCTTGTCTTTAGAAAAATGAAACTAAAGTGCTTTGGTTCTTGTACTTTTCTAAAGAACCCATCAAAAAGTGGCAAGTCTTCAAACAGTTTTCACTGGGCTTTAATTGTATGCATCCCTGGATCCTGAATGCCAGCCTAGCTGCTTATACAAATGACTATTCTGTGCAATTAGGTTACAGCATTTTGGTTAAATTGCATTTCTGCAATGAGGACTCCACTATCTCAGGCTAACTTTTTTAAATAAATAGAGCCTGCTGGGTTTGAAAATTAGAGTACTTAAAAAGAATGGGTACATTGCTTCAGTAGACCTTACCTGTTGTCCCATTGCTTTCATATTAGGTAAATGGAAAAACAAATTAAAATAGAACCTTATTCTGAAAGGTAGAACCTCCTTATTGGAGGATTTTTTATAAGATGAAATATTGAACAAAATTGAATATCTCTGATCACAGAACAACGGATTTATGAGGGACTATAGAGATTATCTAGTCTTTCATTTTATGCATAAGGAAACTAGGTCTTAGAAAGGTTTATCAACTTGCTCAGATGTGTATGGATATTAAATAAGAGATATGGGCAGCAAAGTGACACAGTGGATAAAACACCGGACTAGAGTCAGGAAAATTCATCTTCCTGAGTCCAAATCTGGCCTCAGACTATTACTAGCTGTGTGATTCTGGGCAAGTCACTTACCCCAGTTTCCTCAGCTGTAAAATGAGCTGGAGAAGGAAATGGCAAGTCACTCTGGTATCTTTGCCAAGAAAACCCCAATGGTATCCCAAAGAGTTGGACACAACTGAAAAATAACACAACAACAACAACAATTAAAGAAGAAAGCAAGTACTAGAATATAGGTCCTCTGACTCCATGTTCAGTGCTCCATTCCACCGTCGACCACTATACTAGGTGCTATCTGTATGTATATGATAATATGAATGTATGACACTAGTTTCAGTAGACACTCTCTTACATATACTGGGGATACTGTTATCATATACTTAAGAAGCATTGGAATTTCAAGAAAATAATAGCTGAATTGTCATTCTAAACAGACTATTAACTGTGATGGCTGGAAAGAGATTGTAAGAGGACAGAAAGGACTGAAAACATCTTTCCTAACAGAACAATTTTAACTTGTATCTTACCAAGAAACATTATGCAAAGATTTCTTGAGAAGATCCTTTAATTGGTATCCTAAGAGAGATGAATGGTAGCCCTGTGTTTTCAGAATTGAAGAGAGGTCAGCAGTGGCATTGATAATTAAAAGTGACCCTGCATCTGATTTTTCTCATAGCTGATACATTTTAAACAATTATATTTTAGTTGTGTTATTTATGATACCATTAATAAAGTGCATAATAAATAACACATATTTAAACCTAGGAAATCATGATTGATAGAGAGAAAAGCAAAATTTTCTCCAGCTTATTGAATAAAAAATATTTTTAAAGTAGGATAGGAGACCAAAGCTAATTGATGAATCAATGACAGAAATGTTGCCATTTTAGTAATTAGTGAGAAAATATAAAAACATACTTCTCAACTGTCTTAGAAACTGGAATAAGAGAATCAATAAAGAAAATGAGCCATTTGCATTTAAAGAGGTTCCTCACACACACAATACACATGAGGAAATAGACCCTTAAATTCTGTCACACATGAGGATATACATCTGGGATTTTTACATTTTTTCTTTCCTATAGGTATTTCCTCTCATATCAACCCTCTGTAATTTCTGGAATGATAAATGCCTGGCATTTGTTATTGACCCATTTTACTATTTTATATGATACATATTAATTGCATATAACTATTGTTTCATTATTAGTGTGTACTGCATGCTTAATAATTAGGTTAGCATTATTGGTTTGCTAAACAAAATTTTTATGTTACAATAACTTGAAAAATATAGAGGCTGGTAAATTTAAGAAGTATTGTTAGTTGATGAGTGTACAAAATAAAAAGCAACCTTTTGATCTTAGGAATGAATCCTGAGGGTAAAAATAAGAAAATCATGAAAGGTTGTTAAGAAAGAGCTAAAAAAAAAGAAGCTAGAGAGATAAAGCAATATTTGTTAGGCAAAAATCAGGATCAATTATTATTTTGTGAATTGCCAAACCTACCTGATCACTCAAAAAATCCTCATGTGATCACAGTAGAGGATAGTAGCTCAAAATTGGTTTCTTAAAACATCCTCCAAAGAGGAGGAGTTAATTTTTAAAATTCAAGACTTTCTGTGCAGAGAAGGATTATCACTAGGAAAACTCAAAGGTATGTTTAAGTCAGAGAAAGATGCTTCACACGTAGCTAGTGGAGAGTATAGATTTCCCATACCGGAAAAATATTATTGGCCCACATCAGGAATCTTCTCAATATAGCATCCCTGTTTTCCTGGACAATAATCAGTACAGGTTTCAACTGGGTGTACTACAGAATCGCTAAAATGGTGACAGGCTTCTGAGCTAGACAAAAATGGGTAATTTAGTGGAAAATATCAGAAGACTTGTATTTGAATTTGTGAGGTCTCTGGAAGCAGAAAATCCTAAAATCACCTATCAAGAGCATTTGCAAAAGCTAAAATGGCACTGTGGGCCTGACCTGAGTATTGAGATGCCAGTAGTTGGATTCAGCAAGATCATTCAGGGGAAAGAAGAATCATCATCCAAAGCTGTGATATAAGAAGTTACCCTATGATCAAGATTAGTAGAAAAAAAGGAGTAGTACAACCAGAGAGAGTGACAGAGACACAGAGATAGAGCAAGAGAGTGCAACCATAATAAGAATGACCCAATTAGGCAGAAGACTACAAGGATGGTCTCTGCTACAATAAATACTGTCTCAGAGATAAACATTTGACCTGCATGTAATTACTAGAAAAAGTAAAAATATTTGAACAATAGGCTAGAGAACAGAGAGCAGAGTTGTTGTGGCCACTGAATAATGCAAATACTTGACACCCACCTTGGTTACCCATGAAGGTCATCATTAACTTAAATCTATTACATATATGTATATGTGACATAGACTTAACCCACAAAAGATATATATAGGAAACAAGTTTTAAATAAAATAGGATATTATTTTTAGTTCAATTTTAATTTATTTTCAGGTCCATATTTGCTTTCTCCCAACTCATTTCCTCTTTGAGAAAGCAAGAAAAACAAAATTCCCGTTACAAACATATAGAGTCATGAAAAAAATAGGATATCATGCTAAATCACATGGTACAGACAATTAGAGAATCAGACAGTATATTATAGGATGCTGATTTCTCAGGACAAGCAAGAAATGCAAAAGAAGAGATGAGCCAAATGAGCATAGAAAAGATTGGAGACTTTAACCCTTGAAATGTCATTTGAATATGAATAAAAGAGATGGCATTTCAAGTGGAGGAAACAATATGTGTTCTCTTTTCACCTTCAGTTTCTTCTTCTATAAAATGGGGATAATAATAGCACCTACCTCACTAAGTTATTGGGAAAATTAAAGGAGATTATTTATATATATATATATATATGTATATATCCCTTTGCAAACCTTAAAGCTATATATGTGTTGGTTATTTTATAGTTAAAATCATGGAGGCATGAATAACACATAAAAGAAAGTTCAACTTGCAGGGCCAAGAGAAAAACCCCAGAGTCTTAAGGGTACGGATAATGGAAAGAACCAGATGCCAGGCTAGAGAAGTGCAGGGCATAGAAGTATACGGTGGGTGATAAGACATGGAGGACTTTAGGAGATAGTAGGAAAACAGATGGTAAGGCCTGGGGGTTCCTCTGTCTCATCAGATGCTTCTGGGACTCCCTGGGTTAGGGGAAAGGATATAAGAGTAAATCTTAAAATTATTTTAAAAGAACAGAATGACCAAAGTAATAAGGTTCTTTAAGAAGGTACTTTTTTTGGTGAGATAAAGTACTAATCCACCAAAGATAGATGACATGAAGTCTTCTCGCTTCAGTGCACCAAATATGGAGAACCAAAGAAAGCTATTTTAAGATAAAGTACAAAGAGCAATCTGGAATTATGCCCAAAGAGTTGTTAAACTACATATGCCTTTTGACACAGCAATACTACTACTAGATCTATTTCCAAAGATGATTAGGGGAAAAGGAAAAGAAACTGTATGTTCTAAAAATGTTTATAGCAACTCTGTGGTGGCAAAGAACTAGAAATTGCAGGGATGCCTATCAACTGGGGAATGGCTGAACAAGTTGTGGTATATGATTGCGATGGAATGCTACTGTACTATATATAAGAAACATTGAGCTCTATGATCTTAGAAAAACATGGAAAAACACGAAATAATGAAGAGGGAAATGAGCAGAACCAAGAGAACATTGTATACAGTAACAGCAATATTGTTTTAAGAACAACTTTGAGTGAAAAAGTTATTTTGACCATTAAAAATATCCAAATTAATTATGAAGGACATATGAAGAAAGATGCTATCTATATCCAGAGAAAGAACTGATAAATAGAAGTATGTAGAAAATAATTTTACATATATACATACATATGTATATATATGTATGTATATATGTATCTATTTGTGTCTAACAGTAGCCATCTTCAGGGTGGGGTGGGGGAGGGGAGAAAAAAAGAAAAATTTACACAATAATTTTGTTGTATATTTGAAAGGAATAGCAAGTTATGCTTAGTAGATTTGCAGTTTCAGGTACAATCATCTTTTCTATTATATTATGTTATGGAAATGCTTGTTTTATTCCATAAATCTGTATTAATGTGAAAAAAGAAAAGAAAAAAGATAAAGTACTGTCACTATCTGATTACAGATTTTAAAATACAACAATCTGTGAAGAATTAAAGGTAAATTGTCTCCAATGGGGCAACAGAGAAACACAAGGAGGGCATGAGTAACCTAGTGCCAGTGAATAGGATGTCAATAGAAAAATGCGTGACCAGAAAAGGAGATAAGTAGGTCATTTAGAGACAGTAAAGGAAAATCAATGAACAGCTACCAACATCAAAAGATCTAGAAGAAGACCCTGGAGCAAGCTAAGTAGCCATATGTGGACAATTTGTAGGAGATTGTGAACAGGGTGAGAAGGTATAGCTGAGTTTTACTACGTACTGTAGGAAAGGGCACATATATTAATGAAATCACAGATCAGGAGTATTGGAATGTGATCTTGTGAGTTTTGTGCTTTTGATTTTCTAAAAGCTAACACCTAAATGAAGCTAAAATAAAAATGCTTGGGAAAAATATTCTTTTTGAATGAACATTGTATTTATCAGCATGATGGCATGCTTCCATAGCAAAGACACAATTTCACCAGCTAGATGATGAAATATATAAAATGCTGGGCCCAGAATTAGAGAACTGAGTTCAAATGCGACCTCAGATATTAGCTAGATTAGATCCTAGGCAAATCACTTACTATTTGCCTCAGTTTCCTCAACTGTAAAATGGGGATAATAATAATACCTATTTCACAGGGTTGTTGTGAGGATTAAAAGATAATATTTATAGAGTGCTTAGCACAGTGCCTGGCACATAGTAGGTGGTTAATAAATTCTTGTTTCCTTCCTTCCTAACTGTTATGTCACACCAGGGCTTCATAGGTAACAAGATTTGAAAGGCCTCTGTTAGATCCCTACTACCTGCAAAATACTTCCCTTACCTTATGCTGATGTCACCACTTCTGAAATTTCACTGGAAAAGATTGGGTCTTTTAGTTTCTTCTCCCTACAGTTCTAAAAAAAATAACCATAGCAACAGCATCCCCAAAAAATAGTAATGCCTTTATTAAAGAAAGCGATATTTTTCAGTGATACTTTCTTTGTCAGAAAACTCATAACCAGAGACAGAAAAATACCAAAGTTATAATCCAGGGGTGAGGAGCCAGCGGCCTCAAGACCACATGTGGCCCCCAAGGTCCTCAGGTTCAGCCTTTGGCTCAATTAAAAGGCTGTACTTGAGGACCTAGAGGGTTGCATGTGGCCTCAAGGACACAGGTTCCCCACCCCTAAAATCAATATATATATTTTTTTAAGATCTGAATTCTCTTTGCATTTTACCAACTTGGGGGATTCTCTTCCTGTGGAGCCTTGGCAGAGTTATTCCTTCCTCTCCAGATAAAATGAAATTGACTTCTATTCTTTTTATGTGTTATGCTCCCACTTCTGTAAGGACACCTGCCCTCTCCACAGTGTGGGAACCTTATAAAGTACTTCCTCGAGTCAAAGCCTAGCATTATGGCCCTTTAGAGAGGAGCTGCACCTACGCCATTGCCAGCCCTTCTTCTCAAGTGAGGATGCCACTGCTATCATCATAGCATTGGGCAATTCTAACAACATGGTTCTATACTTATAAAACTCTACATGTTTGTCTTATAATGATCTTACAGCTTAGATAACATAAATTTTCAGGCTTCATTTTACAAATAAGAAAAACCCCAGGATATAGGGATGAAATTACTTGCTCAGGTCATTGATCTACTAAGCAGCAGAGTTGGCATTTAAACCCAAATCTTCTGTACTCATCCTACTATACCACAATGCCTTCAAAGACAAGACTTCACAAGGAGAAACCAACGCTCTTCTCAACTCCCTCAGGGCCTAGGCCAACTTCCTTAAAAAAGAGGTTCAAATATATCATCATACAGGGCATCTCAAAAGTCTTAGTGAAGTTTTAAGCTTAACCCTGAACTAAGACTTTTGGAATACAAGTTGAACAAGTCGAATTAATCTCCCTTACTCTTAGCATTGTACTTTAATTAATGTACTGTTAATTAATGCAGCCCGAAGACTGGGTTGATAGTCAAGACTGTAAAGACTGTCCCATTGATTAGATCATCATCTATTTCATTGTGGAGTCTTGGGTCATAATGATGGTACCCTGTTCAACCCATCAAAAATAGCACCATACCTTGAATTTCATCATAAAAAAAGTACAGTATAGGTTAGGTTACATTTTTTTGTGCATGAAATTGCCTTATTGCTATATTATTTTGAGAATTTTGGCTCTGTTGGGTCTAAAATGCCTTACCAATTTGTATTGAACTAGCACATTTGAAAGGGGATTATTTTTTTTTCTATTTTATCTCAAAAAAGATTTTTTGTTACCACATCAAACTGCTGACACACTGAACTTGCAATTCATGAAAATTCTTAGGTTTTTTTTCATATATACTGCTTTCTAATCCCATCAAGTACTTGGACTATTGGTTTTTTGAACCTTGGTATAAGAATTTACATTTATCCATTTTAAATTTATCTTTTTAATTTAAATAATGTATGTGTTTGTGTCTGTACTGTCTAGCACAGTACCTAATGCTTAGTAAGTGTTTAATAAAGGTTTGTAGCTTGGGAGATATTACTATTATCTGTGGATATCAGAGTTACTACAGCCCTATTGCCTTTGAGTAGATTTGGATAAATGAGGGAGGAAATAGTTCAGGTAAACTTTGGGATAATTAGAAAGGGTACAGCTCTAATGGGCCAAGGGAGGAGGAAGCAAAAAAGCAGTGATCACATGAGGGGAGCAATCTGGACTTGGTACCCAGGTGATTCCAGGTTCTTAGCTCTTACATTTTTGTTCAAATATGTTTGCATTCCATTCCATACAACAAGACAGCTCCCCAGGACACACAAGATCAGAAGTTTTATAAGGAAGGAAAAGATCTCTGGCAAGCTTATCTCATTACTCCCAACGACTAAAATGCCAGGGATTGGCCATTGAGGTCTCATACTGGATGATAGGGCTGGAAGTTTCCATGAAAATCTCTAGAAAAGAGGCAGAAAAAAGATGTCCAACCGAAAGATGGGCTATGTCTGGAAGAGAAACAACCTGTCAGAAATGAGCCTTATGGCCGTGTAAAGCCCCCCAAACCAGTGGTACATTTTTCTGTCTTTCCTACTACCCTCAGAGTAAGGAGTTTGAACGTTATTTGTTAAACAGTGAGAAGCTACTGAAGGTTTTTGAGTAGGTGAGTAACATGATAAATATGAATTATAAGTAATTTAAAAGTTTAAATTAACTAATTACCAAATAAAACTATATTTAACATAATGACTTGGAGTGAAACTAAAAAGCCCTCTGATGAAGCATAGCATTGTATTCATGTAAGTGTTGAAGAGATTAGATTAGAAATTGATTAACAATAACTTATCTTTTCTCTCCTGTGTGAATTTTACCAGCCTAATAAGAGCTTTGTAAATTGCTAATGAAAGAAGACAGCTTGATGCTTATAATATGAACTCTCCATCCACAGAAAATTAGGTACATTTATTGAACAACAAATTACCCCAGTAAAAACAAAGGTTTCTTTTATCCTGTCATTTAATCAGAATTAGAAGAATAATTACCATCGTGCAATTGGAATGAAAATATATTAAAGTATTTTTCTTAAGTGAAAACAATTTGAAAACATCAGGAGCACAGGCAAAGCAGCCATGATATCCAATACAAAAGCATTTATATTTGGGGCACCTTGAGAGACGTAACCTTGGCAAAGGTTGGAGCAATTACAGCTACTTACTGCCACTGAGCTGTTTTCCTTCCCATCTTTGCAGCAGCTAAAGCAAAATCCTGGGCTCATATAGTTGCATTTGATGTGAATTCTGTCAAATAGAAAGGGATAATTGAGTAATCCTTAGAAACTGACAGAGGAGGGAGAGAGGATGGCAACAGCTAAAACAGTAGGCTGACTATGTAGGAACTAAGTGGGAAAGCTTAAAAAAAAAAAGCCTAAAAATAAATAGCTACAGTATGTATTTCCTGAAGTACAAATGCAGCTTTGAGAACCGTAAGCCCAGTGGTTTTCGGTATCTCGAGCTGGAGGGAAGATCTCTACTGCTATCCCTTCTAACACATACTTAGCTCATGTTTCTGAGTCATAGATCAACAATCTGTTGTCTTAAATTGAGGAAGGAAAGCCGTCTGCTGGTTTATTGGGAAGGGTTGAGAGCAATAAATTGAGTCTGCTTCTAGAGGTTATTGAGGGGTTCTTTGTGAATGATCCTTTAGGAAAGCAGGCCTCCTCAAGATTCTGATGGAGGTAGCCTCCCTCTATAGTGTATCTGAATATCTGGATGAGGCTTCTAGGGAAGAGTCATATGGACTGTTACCTAAAAAATTGCACTTCTGCCTCCTTACTATTTGCTTGTTGGGTAAGTCTGCAAAATGGGTATGGGATTCTTTTTCTACACTTTCCTAGACTCCTTTTCCTATACAAAGGGAAGAACGGGCTTGTGAGGGAGACATAGGCTCATTTGATTGTTAAGCGATCACAACAGTATGGTCAGCCTTCCCGCATTATGTGGGGCTGTGCTGATGTGAGTCTAGGTTGCACATGATTCGAGGTGTACATCTGAAAAGGACCTCAGAAGGTGTCTGGTACAACCTCCTTGTTTTACAGACTGAAATACTGTCCTGTTCCTTGAAATGAAAGGGCCAAGGTGAATGAAAAAGCATTTTAGCACTTACTGTGTTCCAGGCATTGAGAAAACAAATGCAAAAAGAAAGGCAAGCCCTGCCCGCTAGAAACTTAGATTTTAATAAGGGAAGACTACACATAGTAGGTAGCAGTAGCCTGGGAGGGGTGTTTTGAAGTGACAAATAAGTCTTGAGGATAGATAAACAGAACCGAAGGGCAATTGATTGGTGTGTCCTTTCCAGTGATAATTGAGTTGATTTGATCAGTCTTCCCAGAACTAGCGGTGGGGAGGGAGATGGGAGCTGCAGTGAAGAAAGGATAGTTGGGATGTGGCATGGCATGTAGATTACCAGAGAGCAGCAGTGGATGGGGATAGTTGTAAAGAATTTGAACCAAATAAAAGCACGGTTCCAAGGCTAGCGGCATGGTATATATTTTTGGTTCATTGGGCATTGAGGCTGTTTGCTGGCCAGTGTAAGTTGGAGTTTAAAGAGGAATGGCCTCTATCCACTAAATTGAAATGTTAGGTTTCAGTTCAATCTTTTGCTTCTGTGAACTCATAGTTTTTAGATGTTTAGACTATATTTAAAACCACAGCCAAAAAAGTTGTGATGGTTCACCTCAGTTTAAATAATCTCTTAGAATTTGTGGGCCAGAGCCAAAAAGATCTCTGCCCAAAATGAGCCAGGTTGACCAGGATGGCTCAGAAACTTTTCTGTTTAGGTAAGACAGGCAGGTGCTGTTAAGTGAAGCATGTCTGAAAGGGTAAGGGACCTAAAAGCAGACATAGCAGTGATTATTAATTTCAGGGACTGGACAGAAACTTGATCAAGTTCGATAGACTAAGCAAAGTCCCATGGTAATGCCTGTGAGAAAGGGAAACCTAAGGTTACAAAACTATTTGTAAAGTTGTTTTAAAGCTCTAAGAAGCTAGGGAAGGAGGCAGAATGGTACAGTAGGAAGGGTTCTGAATTTACAGAGTCACAGGACCTAGATTTGAGTCTTAGCTCTTTCAGTATGTTATTAAACTAGTCATTCCCCTTCTCTGGGTCTCAATTTTCTCTTCTATAAAAGGAAAGGTTTGGACTTGATCACTCTAAAGTCCCTTAAAGTTTTAAAAATACCATGATCTCTGTTGCTATATAAATATCTTTATACATAGCTGGCAAATAATATTGCTGTCAAATTTTTTTATCTTTATCTACGTGATAATGATAACTCTTTTTAAAGGCAAATGAACAGTTTTGTAGATGAACCCTAGGCCTTAAAAAACATTTGATTGAGTGGTCCCACTTCTCTAGGCACTTAAAGTATTATCATTGACATTCTTCTTCAGTGTCATTTCCACTGTCATTGGCACACATTATTGTGACTACTTGTTAATTGAGAGGCTTCACGATTAGCTTCTAACTCATCATTCTGACTGAAAACCTCCTCTTAGAAAGAGAAAAAAAGGAATGATAAGTGGATTTGTTTCTCTGCACCTACATAACGCCATTGGATTTCTTCCAAAAATGTTTGATATGTGGCCAGCCTCAGAGGAATGTGAAACAGAAGTCTGTCATTTACTCTTTCCATTTACTCTTCTTAGATTTCTCTCTGATCAGATACAAATACTTTCATACAGCCCTAGATCTTTCATTCGTTTTATTATTATTGAGTGCTTACCATATGCAGTGTATGAGGTTAGGCACTGCTGGAGGTTTAGAAAGGGGAATAAGACTGAGTCAATTCCTTCAATAAATTAATAATCTACTAAAGAGTTAGGAAGAAATTTCTCCTTAGTCATCAAACAAATACAATGATAAGTTTGAGTCTAGTTCACCAATATCACCTTCAATGTCATTCGTATAGAATTTCACTCTTTAATTCTGTGTTAAAGGTGCTGGGGTTTTTAGTTTTGTTTTGTTTTGTTTTTTCTATGGGCATGTGTGCTAGGAGAAGGATTGCAGGGTTTATTTAGGTTACTAGCTCCACCTTTCTTGTGTTAATTCCAACCTCACAGTCTCTGAGATCTGCTAACCTTGGCGAAACAGAAACCCTGTACCTTAGGGCAGAAAAGAGGTAAAAAATATTGTATTCCTCGTATAATGTAGTTCCCAAAGCTGCCCCCCCTCCTAGATGCTCAGATGTCTTGTAGTTTATCAATATATCTCTTAAAATGTAGTCCATAATTGAAATGTAGTCCAAATGTGATATGAGTAGAGTATAGTGATCCAAATACCTTTCTGAGTAGGAACACTGGATGCAATATTTTTTAAAGCAATTATATCACACTGTCCCTTATAATCAGTTTTGCCTTCCCTCAGGTCTTTACCATATGGTTTCAGTTGATTTATTAAGTGATACATTTATTAAGTGCTGCCTATATACAAAGCCCTAGGGACACAAGAACAAAAACAAAGCAGTTTTTCCATCATCCATATCATACCTTCTAACTGTGAATGTTAACCCAAGATTTGTTCTTGTTTGTTTATTTCTCTCTCTCTCTCTCTCTCTCTCTCTCTCTCTCTCTCTCTCTCTCTCTCCCCCCTTTTCCCTCCTTCTCTCCCTCCTCTCCTCTTCTCTTTCCTTTCTCTTTCTCTTCTCTCTCTCTCTTTCTATTTCTCTTCTCTGTCTCAGCTCCCATGAATTTAACTATTATCTCTACAAAGACAATTCACAGTTCTATATAAGGTATCCTAAAAGTATCCAGCTTCAGTCTTTCCCAAGAATTGAGTTCCACATCATTAATTACCTATTGGACATTTCAAACTGGATGTCCTGGAGACATCTTAAACTCATCATGTCCAAGCATGAACTCTTTCTCCTTTAACCCTCTACTCTTCCTTACTTCCCTATTCTGTTGAAAGTACCACCATTCTTCCAGTCTTCCAGATTTATGATCTTGGCATTGTCCTTGACTGCTTATTCTTTTTTCACCATACATAGCCAGTCAGTTGCCAAAGCTTGCCATCTTTACCTCCACAAAATCTCTTCTATCTGATCCTTTCTCTACACTCAAAGAACTACCACGTCAGTTCAGGCCCTCATTATCTCTTACCTATATTATTGAAACAGCCTCCTAAGTCAAATTAGACTTCTGTCTTTTCCTTACACAAGGCAATCTATTTCCATTCTTGGTGCCTTTGTATTTGCTATCCCATGGGCCTAGAATGCACTCCCTCCTTGCATCATCAAGTCCTTCTATTCCTTGCAAACACAGCTCAAGTACCATCTTCTATATGAAGTCTTTTCTTGTCCTAACCATTATGCCTGTTTGGGTAGGTATGGCTTTTTGCCACGTGTCCAAAATCCCTCCTTTCTGCCAAGTATCTGTATGTCTGTGAAGAAAAATAGGATGAGATGATGATTCCTCTTTGTTGTCTATATTTTGCTGACTGACTTTATATTTATCATTTAAATTTCATCTTGTTGGGTTCATTCCATCATTCCAGCCTGTCAAGATAATTTTGGATCATGATTCTTTCAGACTTCATATTAGATTTCCTTTGTGTCATTCACAAATTTAATGACAAATATGTTGTCTCTAAGTTTGACTTCAATCAAGATAAAATCAAGTTCAGAACACAGTGGCCCCTTACTAAAGAGTTCCCTGGAAGTTTGACATCTAACCACTGATAATTTACTATGTGGACAGAGTTGTACAGTTAGCTCTGAATATACCTACCTGTGTCCATTGTGTATTTATCCATTTTATCCACAAGAACATCAGTTCAATGAAATAATACAGCTAATGTATTAAATTCCTTCTAGGTAAGATACTGTAGTTGGCACTAGGCATACATTGGTAAAGAGTCCCTGCCCTTAAGGAGCTTACATTTTACTTAGGATACAGCATGTAAATAGGTAGATACAAGATAAATTGAAAGAGAGGAAACAATAACCAGGGGAATCAAAATTGGCTGTAACCAGTGGGTATTTATTTATTTCCTTAGGAGATGACATCAGAATTGAACCCCAGATCCTAAGAAGCAAATATAGGGAGGAGGTACATTCCAGGAATGAGCGATAGGTTTTGCAAAAGAATGGAGGCAAAGAATAGAATGTCAAGTTTATGGAGAAGCAGATAGACCAGTTTGACTGAAAGATAGATCGCATTAAGGAGAACACTGTGAAATAAGTGTGGAAGTGTTGTCTTGTCACCAGACTATGAAGGGTTTTAAACCAGGCTAGGAGTTTATATTTCATTCTAGTGGTATTAGGAAACACTGAAATTTTTTGAGCAAGGAAGTGGCCTGGTCAAATATGTGATTTAGGGAGAATAATCTTAGTTTAGGAAGAGGTGTGAAAGATGGGGATTAGAGAGGAGAAAAACTAGAAAGAGGAAAAGCAATTAGCAGTCTACTACAGTAGTTTAGGAGGGATGAAGGAGCATGGCCTGTATTAGTGGAGGGAAATTCCCTGAAGTCAAAGGTTATGTTTTTCTTTTGTCTTCCTGGTATCTAACACAGTGCCTGACACATAGTAGACAGTTTGAATCTTCGCTGACCTCTGCAGTTTTTAGATACAGCTGATCACCCCCTTCCCTTTCTTTGCCTTCTGTACAACTATTATTTCCTATCTATTGGGCAGTTCCTTCTTAATTTTCTCAGGAAAATCGTTATCTGTTTCCTAATTAGGTAATTAGATTGATAGATTGATAGAAAGATAAATCTTTATTTTAATAAGGCAGGGTATGAGATGGCCTGTCTACATAACAATCTTGCCTCTTAACAGTTGATAAGGAAGGTAAGTGCCAGGAAAGGGGCACTGCAGAAATGCATCTCTGATTTGGCAGCTTGGTATGGTACAGGGCTATGAGCCCCGTGATTTCATAGGCATGATTGGTACCACAGAGAAAAAGTACCCTGGTGCAAAACTCCAGCTGCCCTGCACTAGTTATACATCTCACTATGAGCCAGAAACTGAATATTTGAGAATGAAAAAACAGAAACTTGGGTGCCCATAGATGATTATAGCAAGAATCTGGCTAAAACAACATAAATCCCTATCCCCCTTAATGCTGGTATCTTATCTCTGTTATTATCTCTAGTTTAATACATGTGTGTGTGTATGTATGTATATATATATATATGTATGTATCTGTATATACATAATGTATTTATATAGAGATATCTTATTTGTAATAGTTGTTTTAATGTTGTTTCTCCAATTAGACCTTGCACTTCTTGAGAGCAGAGACTTCTCTTTGACTTCTCTTTATATCGCCAGCAAGTAGTGTAGTGCCTAGAACATAGTAGGTGCTTAAGTGCTTGTTGAATTAACTTGACATAGATGGCTAGAATGAACCTCAAAGGAAGAAAGCTTGCTGTGTGAAAAGTGGGAGAAGGATGTCTGGCTATAGCAAGGAGAAGCAAGAAGCATTTCTATCCCTGCTTCTCCTGGTCTAGTGTATGATTGCGTATATATGTTACCATATATGGCACATGGTGTGACCACCATATAGCTATCCTATCATAAAACAACTTTATCAAATGCCTTATTAAAATAAAGATATACCTTTACATCAGTCTATCAACCTAATTAGTTTATAATCTGTTAATTTAGAGTCCTCATTTGTTCATTTACAACTAAAAAAAAGCCAACAGAAAGTAATTGAAATGTTGCCTAAGGTATGTACATATTCTAAGAGGATTAAGAGCTTTCCCCTTTAGCAAGATCTGAGCATGACGGAGATGTATTATATAAAGAGGAGAAGAAACCATTAGAAGATGTATAGACCAAAGGACAGCAATTCATTTGCTGAGTGGTACTGCTCATGAGGACACATTTCTGCAACCTGGGTAACATTTCTGGAGACCGAACCACAATTGAGATTCCCTCTGGCCCTGTTTCTGTCAGCTTCTCTTTTTCTCTCTGTCTGCATATGGGAATTTAATTAGTCTCTTTGTTTATTAATTGCTTGCTTGAGGTCCCCTCTATGGTCCATTAAACCAGAGTATTCCAAATAGATACCTTCTTTCTAGGGCTTAATGCCACTGTGATACCAGATGGAGAGGCTGAACATGGGACTGTCTGAAGGAATTGGATGCCCAGGTAAAATCAAGTGGAAACGGTATGGCAGTTGCTGCTGGAACTCGAGGAATTCTGATTCTTGTTGTCAACAGACATAATAAACATCCAGCAAAGAATTGAGAAGCTTCTGCAGAAGCTGTAGAGGATGATGGCTTAAACACCTCTGTGTGTGTGTGTGTGTGTGTGTGTGTGTGTATTTTAACTGTCATTTTCTTTAGTGACACTTTATGTGATTTCTGGATTAATAAGATTGTTTTTGACAAGCCAAGAAAGAAATGAACTGGAAAATGTAATGATGAAAGGCCAAAAATATTTAGATCAAAGGTTCCTGGCGATGATACCTGAGAGGGGACAATGACAGTGTGTGTGTGTATGTGTGTGTGTGTGTGTGTGTGTGTGTGTGTGTGTACACATACATACATACGTATAAATCAGGATGGTTACTATATATTCCATTTGAAATGTGTAATGCTTTGTTTTATTTATTTTGAATGATTTCAGAACCTATGTATCCGAGTAAAATTATGTTGACTTCACTGACCAGAAAACAAAGACACAAAAATGTTAATTGACTTGCTTGGGCTCTCAAAACAAGCCAATCCAAACACAAATGGGGCTAGAAATGAGTTTTTAAAGTTGAGCCTTCCTTTATAAGCATGTATTTTTCTAGAGCTGGAGTTGTTAAACTTTTTCCACCCCGAACCCCTTCAGCACTTCTTGAACTGTGGGCCACAACCCCATGACCCACAATTTAAGAAGCTCAGTTCTAGGGGGAGCTAGGTGATGGAGTGGATAGAGCACCGGCCCTGGATTCAGAAGGACCTGAGTTCAAATCAGACCTCAGACACATAACACTTACTAGCTGTGTGACCCTGGGCAAGTCACTTAACGCCATTGCCTAGCCCAAAAATAAATAAATAAATAAATGAAACTCAATTCTAGGTCAGGGGTCCTTAATCTGGGATCTATGACCTTTAAAAAAATTTTATATCTTTATTTCAGTATAATTGGTTTCCTTTACAGTCCTCTGCTTCTAATCTTGCACATTTTAAAACATTCTTTTAAGAAGGGGTCCATAGGCTTCATCAGATTGCCAAAGGGGTCCATAACATTCCAAAAAGTTAACTGCTGTTCTAATCATTTTAATAATAGCTATCACATTTATTATCTTTTTTTTAAGGTTTTCACAGCCCTTTACAAGTATTATCTCATTTTATCCTTCCAACCTTGTAAGATAGCTGCCATTTTTATCCCCATTTTCCAGTTGAGGAAACTGAGGCTGAGAGGTTAAGTAACTTGCCAAGGGTCACACAGCT
The DNA here is from genome assembly GCF_900497805.2 of Vombatus ursinus. NCBI lineage: Eukaryota > Metazoa > Chordata > Mammalia > Diprotodontia > Vombatidae > Vombatus > Vombatus ursinus. Next base: position 9,794,916 of record NW_020954953.1, on the reverse strand, counting down.
AGTATGTTTCTGAGGCTGAATTTAAACCCAAGCCTACCTGTCTCCTAGTCTAGCACTCTATCCACCACACCACCTCGTTTCAGAATTTTCAAGTCAAGTTTCTTCTTTCTTTTCTCCCAAATTCAGCTGCTAGTACCTTCCGAATGGGGTTTTATTATTTCCATAATACAGACTATTTTCCCATTAAAGTAAAGTGGCTTAACAGAGAGAGTGCTGGGTTTGGAGTCAAGGAGGCTTAGGTTAAAATCCCAACACTAGCTGTGTGATCTTGGTCGGGCTAATCACTTTAATCTCTACTTCAGACTATTTTCTGGCACTTACCTAGTAAATCATAGGATGTTAGATGGGTTGCTTTGGTATGAGAAGTCCCCACATTAGGATCTTAGTAATTAAATTGCTAACTTTTTCAAGAAGGACTTTAAAGACCACGTACCCTTCCTCTTTGGCCCTTGGCTTTTATTATACCGTTGCATCTTGAGCATTTCTTTCATTAGCTCTCCCCTTTCCCTTACTCCTTCCTAAGAAAATAGAATCTACTTGAGAGCAGGAACTGAAAGATTTTGTCCTTGTATCCCTACCACCTAGAACACTGCCTGGCATATAGTTGGCAATTCATATATACTTGTTGAGTTGATTTGGAGTTTATTTAGTACCATTTACATCATTAACAATAATAATATGATTTAAAATAACACAATTTTCCTAGCCTTCCAAGTCAGTAGTTAAGTTTTGGTGATTCTAAAGTGAATATATTGCAACTGAAGTAGCCATTAAAACTCAAATAAAATAAAAACCATACCATCAATTCATTTTAACAAAAGACATTCAATACCTGCTTTGCATAAAATAATGTGATATAGGGGTAGCTAGGTGGCTCAGTAGATAGAGCACCAGCCTTGAAGTCAAGAGGACCTGAGTTCAAATTCAGCCTCAGACCAAACACTTGACACTTACTAACTGTGTGACCCTGGGCAAGTCACTTAACCCCAATCGCCTAAAAATATATGTATATATATATTGTGATGTATGTTAATAATACATAAATGAATGAGACACAATCCCTGCCCTCAAAGACATCAGTAAACCTCTACTAAACACTTACTATGTGTCCGGCAGTGTGCTAAGAGATGGGGATACAAAAACAGGCAAAAGACAGTCCCTGCCCTCAAGGAGCTTACAGTATAATGAGGGAAATAGCCTGGAAACAAATACATGCAAAGCAGTTACCTAGAGGATAAATGTTGTTGAGTCATTTCAGTCGTGTCCAACTCTTCATGACCTCATTTGGGGTTTTCTTGGCAGAGATACTGGAGTGGTGTGTCATTTCCTTCTCCAGCTCATTTTACACATGAGGAAACTGAGGCAAACAAGATTAAGTGAATTGCCCGAGGTCACACAGCTAGCGTCTGAGGCCAAATTTGAACTCAGGAAGATGAGTCTTCCTGACTCCAAGCATTCTCAGGGCATTCTAACCCCTGAGCCACCAAGCTGCCCTATATAGGATAAAGAGGAAATGATTAGTAGAGAGAAGGCACTAGAATTAAGAAGAGTTGGGGAAGGCTTGCTGTAGAAGGTAGTTTTTAAAATTCTAAATTCATCTATCTCTCCTTCATAATCCTCCATCACCTGCTGGAAGTATACCCAACTGATCATTTGCCACTCCTTTCCAACACACTCCTCCCCCTCGACTTTAGACAAGCCTGTGTCCGCACCATTCCACCAATGTATCACATATTTCTGACTCCTGATCTTCATTCCCATTATTTTCCTCACCTACAAAAAGGTTTCTTCTTCCCCTACATTGACCAGTTCATGCCCCACTCTTCAGTGAGGTTTCAGTGTCCTCAGTGACTTCAGCCCTCCTTGATTTCAGTCTATTCCTGATTTTCTATGATATTTATACCACTTAGCATTTTTCTGTTCCTTGGTTGTTGTTAATCTTGTCTCCCCAATGGCAATCATTCATTACTTTGTTTCTGTATCCAACCACAATACCTAGCAAAAAAAAAAAAAAAAAACAACAAACAAACAAACCTAAATATGTAACAGGTACTTTCAAAATGTGTGATTAATTAGAATTGCATACTCTATTTGTGAAAGACTTTTACACATATTTAATTGTTATAAAGCCTATTCCAAGAAATACCCAGCTGTGACTTGAATGCCCTATCCATGCTGCTGTGATATTTTGAATTTATACTAAACATGTCTATAATATTGTATAAATGTTATACTTCCACATTTACACAAAGTCTTAATCATAATGAATACCATTTACATAAGGCAAATTAACATTCCTGCCTGAACTAGAAATGTTAAATTGTTAATAGCACCCCTATGGTTTTGCTTCTTGCAATGATATTTTAAATGGCTTCATTGGAGAGGTAGCGTGGCATAGTAGAAATTGCACTGGATTTGGAGTCGGAAGACTTCAAGTTCATATTCCATCTCTGAAACTTATTGCCTTTGTTTTCTTGGGCAAGTCTTAATCTCTTGTTCTCTGGTCCTTAGTTTCCTTATCTATTAAATAAGGGAATTAGATTTAAGGTAGTTCAGCTCTAAAACTATGCATCTCTTGATTCAGTTAATTCCAGCATTTACTATGCACCTAATATTTAAAACATAAATCCAGTATGTTGCCAAGGCTTGTCGATTCTACCTTCACAACACCTCACCCATCCTTCCCCTTTTCTTTGCTCACATGATTCATCACCTTAATTCAAACCTTTAGTAAGTTTCACATGGGCCATAATAGCCTTCTAATTGGCCTTCCCCACTGAAACCCATCCTCACCAGTGGTGTCAAACTCAAATAGAAATGAGGGCCACCAATCCATGCATAAGGATCCCTGCAGGCCAAATATTGACTTAATTTTAAAATGTAATATTATCTATGTTTTATGGTATTTTTATTTATTTTGTAAAATATTTCCCAAATACATTTTCATCTGCTTTGAGCCACAGTAAGGAGTGCTGTATGCTGCTTGAGGCTTGCTGTATATCAACCTCTGCTCTACTCAATTGCTCAATTCACCACATCATTCTCTTACTCAAAAAGTATTAATGATCTTCATTCACTATTTTCTACCAGGCAGGGAGAGTTCTTAACCTTCTTTGTGTCATGGACCCCTTTAAAAGTCTGGTGAAACCTATGATGCTTTCTCAGAATAATGCTTTTAAATGCATAAAATAAAATACATGGGATTACAAAGAAAATCAATGATACTGAAATATAGTGGTCAAAATATATTTTTAAACAAGTCCATGGAACCCCTCGTCTAAGAGAAGAGACACAGCGATAGCAGATGACATTTAAAGCCCTTCACAATCTGACTCTTTCTTACTGGACTGATCTCCTGTTATACCCCCTTATGCATTTAGCATTCCAGCCAAACTGGACTACTTCCTCTTCCCTTTACATAACATTCCATCCACCCCCTGCCTACATGTTTACCCAAGTGGTCAGTCTTTCATGCCTTGGATGAGTTCCTTCTTCATCTCCATGTCTTAGCATCCCTAACTTCCTTCAAGGCTTAAGTTTTAGTATCACCACCTACACAAGCCTTTTCCCAGTCTCTCTCACCCCAAAATCTGCATTTACTTAGTATATAGTTTGTAATGATTTATCTGTATACATATTTTTTCTTCCCCAATGTAATGATAGCTCTTCAAGAGTAGCAACTGTTAGATTTTTGTCTCTTTCTGTGATGCCCATCATAGTGACCAGAACATAAGGGCTACTTAATAAATGCTGACAGAACAAATAAATAAAAGTATAGAAAAATGAGAGGCATCATAGAGGAGGGGATAGAGATTTGGCCCAAGAGCCAGGGAGACATAATTTCAAGTCTGGCCTCAATGCATACTGACTGCGAGATCCTGGGCTAGTCACTTAATCTTTTTGTGTTCAAGACAATGCTGGAAGATTATCAGATGCAGAAAAGGTGCTGACTTTCATTCATAGATACAGTTTCCTCTTTGAGGAGTCCCTATAACAAAGAAACCCCAAATTCAGTCCTCATCCTATACAAAACTAATATAAGACAATCTCTGCCTTCAAGGAGCTTGCAATCTATTGTGATGGGAAAGGTGTAAGCATGAACCCAAATAACTTGGAATACAAGCTACAATCTGATAAGAATATAGGAAAGCCACAATTTAAGATTTAAGGATTGGAAGATCATTTCTCTCTGTGTGGGGAGGAAAAAATGCTTTTCAAAATATAATGGGGGGGCAGCTAGGTGGTGCAGTAGATAGAGCTCCGGCCTTGGAGTCAGGAGGACCTGATTTCAAATCCGGCCTCAGACACTTGACACTTACTAGCTGTGGGACCCTGGACAAGTCACTTAACCCTGATTGCCTCACCAGAAAAAAAAAAAAAAAGCAAAGCAAAAAAATATATATATGACAAATAACGAGTAGTGTTTTCTCTATGTCTTTGAATATGGTGGTAAAGAATGGCACACTGTGGAATGCTATTTATGAAAACTTACCTCTTTCTTTTTAATACTTCTTTGAAGTTGCTCTTGGTGCATGTGGAGAAGATTCTTGTAAAATAAAGATGAGAAAATAGGTGATTGTCTCCTTTTTCAGTGTTGATAAGGTAGGAGATTTTTTTTTCAATGCTTTTGGTATCATCCCCACTTTCAGATACCTTATGATTTGACCACTCAATACCCTCACAAAGATGATACCTCTAGCATGGAACTCTTCTATTTATCTATGCTTGTGCTAATGTAGTTACTTTTCACACCTTTGTTCTGTCTAGTTGGAATCTTCTTGTAGTAACTCTTCTATCCTTGACCATGAGAAAGTTTGTTGTAAAAAATCTTTGCAAATGTTTCCCATCTTTCTTCAGTTGTTATTTTCTTTACATTTTCATCCTTAAATGCTCTCAGGATGATTTGCTTAGCTTGGTCTCATCAAATTTTCTTAAACTAGTTTTTTTCCCTCTGCTGCTTTTCTCTTGTTGATGATACATTACTGTTCATAATCTTCTCTTTTTTCTTCTCTGTAAGATTTTGCAAATAAATGAATATTCTAAACTGGTCTTTATCTTGTCAGCTACATATCTCTACTTGGCATGTACATTAAGAGTTTGCTGACTAAGGGACTTTTTAGGCTTTTATTGTCTACCTGTTATGGCAGTTGATTCATATGTTAAATTTTTATATTAAATTATTCCAGTCTTTACCTATGTCTTTAGTTAACCATTTCCCATTTTTCTACATCAATAACTCTTTAAATAGGTTAAGCTAGAGTTGGATTTTTTGGTACTCATTACCTTTCCTTCATTTTTGTTCTGTATTCTAGTTTTACACTAAATTTTATCTTTGCTCTAAGCAGCAGGTGGTTTGGCTGTACACAGACACCTGATTCAGGGGTACTTCCCACTTCAGCAACTAATCATTTCTTATTTTATAGATATAATCAATTTCATTTTTGTGAAGTTACTTAGTGTTTGACATGTCCAGCACCTTCTAAGTCTTTGAGCTTTATTTATTTATTTCTAATCCATGCTGTCCAGTATATTTTTTTCACTTATCTCACATATCCCCACCTTTCCATTAAAGTCACCAAGTAACAAAGCATATGTTGATTTAATTTGGGTCTTACTGAGTTCTTAATAGAATTTTTCTGCCTCTTCTTCAAACAGACATTGATATATAAACTTCAGTCATTTTCATGGTGGTCTTTTAGAAAATATTCATCACAAGCACTGAACATGAGATGACCAAATGCCCACAGAATATTTCTTGTCACCTTTGGACATTTGATACAAACAATTCTAGCAATTTCTTTATTTTCCTGTCCTAAAAGAACTTGTAAACCACTCTTCCATTAAGCCTGACTTACTTCCTTTTTCTGGGTTCATTTACAGTGAGGATGTTAAGATGGATATGATTTAGCTTCCCAAACAATAGTTCTACTCAGTGGTCATTGGGCAAGGATCCCACTTTTAGAAGAACAGTAGTCAAGTTACAGTTTATAGATTGTCTAAAAACTGAGTGACTCTTAGCTCTCTTTGCCCCTGTTTCCACTAATCATTACCGCCCTTGGATGGAATATGCCTAGGACTGTTCATTTTGTTTTGTTTTATGGGTTATTGTGGTCAAAAATGTCATCACCAAATGGCCAAAGATTCAGACTGTTGTCAAGATCAAACTTGAAGCCTTTCCAAAGTGATAGAACTTGCCAATACTTCTACTTCACTTGAATAACCTTCAAGAATTGATTGAAAAGAGCACTACATTTTGTGTCAGAAGACCTGAGTTCAAATGCACATTGTACCACTTAGCAACTATGAGACTATTGGCGAATCATTTCATCTCTAATCCATGGGTCTGTGACCTGCAAGATCAGGATAATAATACCTGCCATGACTACCCCAATGGGTTATTATGAGAACCATATAATGCAGTTTATATAAAGCACTTTATAAAGCATAAAGTCAGAAAATATTATTTTCTCCATTAGCATATACTTAATCATCTCTGGAAATGTGGTTATAGAGTTCATTAGATGAAGGAATACACCATGCATGACAAAACCATAGCAGCTTTCACATAATACATTTGAATTAAAGTAAAAAATAAATTAAAACTACATCAGCACCACCCATTAATATAATAAAGAAAAGACTTAATAATTGCTTGTGTTATGGTGACTTAACAGTGCTCCTCAGTTTAGCAAAGTTATTCTGGAGAAAGATAGTTTTTGTTTTTGAAACAAGAGTTTTTCTCTCTCCACTACTTTCTACCCCATACCCCAAAATAAAGTGATTTTTAAAAAAACTTTTATAATAAGTATGCACAATCCGGCAAAAAAAAATCCCACATTGGTCTTGTCCAAATATGTATCTATCAATCTGGTTTTTAAGTTTATCACCTCTCTGTCAGGAAATCGATGGCATAATTCACCTTTATTCCCCTAGACTTGGAGCTTTTTACTGCATCCATCAGAGCTTTAAAGGTCTTTCAAAGTCGTTTTTCTCTGTCACATTGTTCTCACTGTATAAATTGTTCTTCTGTTTCCACTCACTTTCATTCTGCATCAGATCACAGAGGTCTTCCCAGCTTCCTCTGAAATGGTCCATTTTGTCATTTCTTATGGCACAGTAACAGTTCATTGACATTCATGTGCTGCAGTTTGTTTAGCCATTCCCCCCAGGTGGGTGGCCCCAAAGATTGTTTTGAATACTTCTTTACCCTTAAAACAATGGTGGACAACATATGTTGAATGGTACATATATCCTAATATATTGCCACTGTGTCTTTTTGTTTAACTTTTTTTCTCACAATGAGGGTTCTATGGGAAGGGATCATTGTGGAATGACAAAAATAAAACTAAACAAAAAGCATCAATAAAAAGTTTTAAGGAGGGTTATAGTTTGAAATTCTTTGACATTGATATCCATAAAACAGCTTATGTGCAAAAAAAAAAAGATTGAAAGTTTTCCTCTACATTATAAACCTTTGATAATCTTAATACATTTGTTCCCCTCTAGTGATGTTAAAAAACTTTTAAGATAACTATGAGTAATAGCCTATTTGAACTACTAATGTTGGATCTTTTGATTAGAAATCAACCAGGGAGAATGGTTATCAGTTTCAGGGAAGCTTGAGAGCCAGGGAGAAGGATGGTTTCTTCTTAAGGTTTTACTGCAATGCACTGGAAGGCTCCTGCTGTTTGCAAAGAGAAGATTAATGCACCAGCAGGCACTGCTGGTTAGCACTGGCCTCTTTAGCCTCAATGTAGACCAACTCTGACAGGATTCTGGGGAGTGTACCCTCAGACTAATTAGGACTTGCTAAGGTAACTTCCCCAAGAGTCAACAAACAAATCATCACTCTTACTGCTACCACCAACTCTATACTTTGTCCAGAGCTTTACAGGAAGAGGCACTATGGGACTCAATAAAACATTTATATATCCATTAAGCAACTGCAGTGGGTTTTCTCCTAAATTACAATACCAATTCAATCAGTTAATGTTACTAGGAAAATAGATAAGCTCTGAATATTTTGTATGCTTTTCTTTAAATACTGGCCTTTTTAGTTGATCTTATTTAAAAAGAGGCAATTTTTTATTATAGAAATCAAATCTTTTGTTTTCCTGGCAGGGGACCATGCTGGCAGAGGAAATATTGGACATTTCTCTACTCAACTTAGTATGAGAAATTGTCCAGAAGTTTCATGGATCTTATCTCCAAAGGGGCCTCACTCAAAATTAAATTCTCTTTCAAGGTTTAGAAGGTGGAAGAAACATTTTGAGAACAAGATTCTGTGATTAACAGTCAATATGCTAAAAATGTCTACAGATAATTCTAAAGAACTATAAAATGTTAACTACACCATAGAGTACTGACAATCTCAGATAAAATACTGAAAGAGCTTATAGAACTCATATTATTAATCCTTTATTAGTTGGCCTTTGGTTTTAATGTCAAAAAGTTGCAGAAGTCCTTGCTAAAGTCCCTGCAAAAATTCAATTAACCTTTCTACAAAAATTGACTTAAAACTACTGCCAGAAGTGGGGTCACTAACCAGGTACTAGCCCCATGTTCAAGGAGGGCAAAGAATAAGAACTAAAGACGAATTCCCTGAAAAGCAAACTAATTGGCAGTGAATTAAACACATCAGCAACATAATTCAGCAGGAGGAGAAAAATGAAGATTTTAGCTAGGTGCAAAACATTGAATGTAGAGATATACTGTAGTTCAAATGAGAAATTTTCCCAACACTAGTCCAAGCTAATGGATTTTGGCCTTCTTTAAAAATAATATTTAAGTTGTTAATATTTATATAATTTAGACCTTGAGCTGAACTAGTCTATAATAGATTTAGTGAGCTTGAACAGGAGCATATGGTAAAGAAGCTAAATAGAGCAGAAGACTTGGAATCAGGAAGAACCCAGATTGGATCTGTCCCTTAGCACTAGCTAGATGACCATCCCTGAGAAAGACCCAACCTCTCTGCCTCAGTTTGCTTCTCCAGAAGATGAACAATAGTAGCACCTAGCTCCTGGGGTTGTTGTGAGGGTAGCATATTTAAAGTACTTTACATATCTTAAAACATTATTATAAATGTCAGGTATTATTAGTGGGACCCAACTTTCCAAATCAAGCAGGATCAAGTTGTCTAATCCAGAAAGAAGCCTTTTGATTGGGAATGGGGGAAAACCCTGATTGTGCCTTTGGGAACAGAATAATCATCATTCCACTAAGAAACCTTGCTGATTTTGTTGTTCGGTCACTTTTTCAGTCATGCCTGACTCTTCCTGACTCTATTTGGGGTTTTCTTGGCAGAGATACTGGAATGGTTTGCCATTTCCTTCTCTAGCTCATTTTACAGAGGAGGAAATTGAGGTAAACAGGGTTAAGTGACTTGCCCAGGATCATACAGCAAGTAAGTATGTGAGGCCGGATTTGAACTCAGGATGAGTAGTTTTCTTAACTCCAGTCCCAATGCTCTATCCACTCTACCACTTAGCTACCCTACTTTAGTGATAATACCCCTTTTTTCATAGAACTGGGCAAACGATTTGCCCTGGGGAAACAGGTGAGGTTATTCCAGAATCCTCCAGTCGGCCCTGAGGAGAAAACTAGAAGCAAGGAGATGATGACAGTGTCTAGTAATGAGGTGACCAAAACCTGAAATTGAATAGTAAAAGTGAAAATTAATGGGCAAAGGGGAAGTAACAAAAGAAGCATCCAGAGTACTTGGTGACTGATTAGATGTGGTGAGCATCTAATCTAATAAGGGTGGAGTAAGATGTCACTAAAATTTAGAGCCAGGGTGATTGGAATAGTTAAGATTTAATTGATAGAAGGAAGGAAGGAAGAAAGAGGCAGGGAGAGGGATTGTTTCAGAAAAGACTAGTTGACTCTCAGATGTATAATTGGAAATATTTTTGTAGTAGGTGTAGATATAGTACTGGAGCTTGAGGTCTAGGGCTAAAGGGAGCTCAGAGCTGTAGAGAGAAATTTGAATGTCATCCTCCTGGCGATACTGTGTCTTCCAAATGCCTCATTTTGCAAATCAGGAACTGAAGTCTGAAAATGTTATGATGTCATAGTATCAGAGATTAAAAGCTGGAAGGGACCTTTGAAGTCAATGAGTTCAACGCCCAGAAAATGAGGCTCACAAAGATTAGTTGACTTGCCCAGGGTCATAGAGCCAGTAAATTTCTTTGGTGGGATTTTAACCCCAGACTTGCTGACTCCAAATCTAACTCTCTATCCCCTACACTAAAATGTCATGTTTCCTTAGAATTTTATGTTTGGTTAGTTCCAACCTGTGATTTCATTCACTTAAAGAACTCCTGTCATGGAATCTGCCTCCACCAATGCAGATCAGCAACAGGTCTTAAGATTCAGTTTCAAAGGTTTGCTTGAGACACTGGTGAAGCTAATTGACCTTGCCACAGACACACAGTTAGAACAGTTTCAGAACTTGAATGCAGGTCTTCCTGATTCCAAGACCACTTTTCCCACCAACATGTGCTGTGCCACGATGCTTCTTGCTGTTTTATTAGTGAATTGAATCAGTTTTGACACTGAGGGACTATCCAATATTCCTACTGGCTTTTCCCACAGCTAAACACTTTCCTTTCTTTTCTTCCCTTCCAAAAATGACAACAACAAAACTTTCCACTAAGTTTCAGAAGCATTCTTTGGACTAGAACTAACACTGTCTTCAAAGGATCAATAGTTGCTATGTTAATTGATGCTAATAGGTACTTAAACTGAGGAAATTAAGTTAGTTAAGATCATTAAGGCCCTGCTGTGCTCTGTTCTAGGTACTAATAGACCTTAGCCCTTAAAAAAAAAAAAAGAGACATCACCTTTACATTTCAAACTAAGTAGTTAATATATGAGTGAAATTCATCATAGGATCATAGATTTAGAATTAAGACCTTCAGAGGACATTTTACTAGTGAAGAAGCTGATATCCAAAGAGGTAGCTGCAAGCTATCTCTAGCTCGTTTTCCTGCTGGTGTTTTCAATTCTCAGTGCAGGGCTAAAAAGCAGTTCAGAGACAGTGGATAGAACACTGAGCCTAGGTCAGGAAGACCTGAGTTCAAATGTGACCTAGCTGTGAGACTCTGGACAAATACCTATCCACTACACCGAAGAAAAAAAGACTTAGGGGAGGCATAGACCTTTTTCAAATAAAAAATGGTGATGTGAAAGAATGAGTTAATATTCTCTGAAGCAGAGCAGTGGGTCCTAGACCTGTGCCTTCATTGATATAAGGAGCTGCCTCATGAATAATCAGTCTCTATACCAATGCAAATCTGCAGTTTATAATCTTAGAGAGTTGCCTGAGACACAGAGAGGTTAAATAATTTGCCCATGATCATATGGGTAGTACATGGCAGAGGTGGACCTTGAATCCAGGTGGTTCTGCCAGTTGATGTTAAAAGGGAAGAGATTTCATCTAGAGATGAGAAGGGACTTTATTAGCCAGCAAGAGGGTGGACTGCCTGGTATAGAGGAGTGAGCGGACACATGAGTAGGAATATCAGAAAACATTCATTCCCTGGAAATGAGTTTGAGCCAGATGACTTCTTAAGGTGCCTCATAACCAGCAGAGTCTGTGATTCCATCATTCTCTCTTACTTAACCTCAGACGTTGGTCAACCAAACCAATATTAACAACTTTGTAAGTAAACAAACACTACTTGTATTTACAAGGAAATACACCCAAGGGAGGTGAGAGTTCTTTTCTTTACAGGTGTCTTTGCCTGTGGAAATCAAAAGCTCCACTCTTTTCTTTCCCTTCCTCTTTCAAAAGCCCAGCTGTAACACACAAAATGGTAAAGACAACAGCTTCAAAAGTTATTAGGAATTTGATCCTAAGGAAAATGCCTGAGGAATTGAGTTTTCTGAATGATCTTTTTTCAGTATTTGAAAACTGCTAGCCACAGTATAAAGGGATTGGGCAGGTATTCACAGGATCCATTAACTTAGAAAGTCATAGGAAAAAAAAATGTTGGTAACCCTAGAAGAGAAAGGCAAACAGCTAGATAATATGTCTGTGTGCAAATTTTTATTTACATGTCTAAAAATATAATGTGTTTGGGGAATATTGAGTGAACAGATGGCTAAACAGAGGTTATATCTCTACAAGTTTACAAGTGGGTCATAACCTAGAAAGGTTTAAGTAATTAGGTAAGGATTAGGTAATTCAACTTTAGCTCTAGACTATACTATTCTTTTTTGGGTAATCTTAACCTATAGTCAGGAAGGTCTGAGTTCAAATCCATCCCCTATAATACTGTCACTTAACTCTCTAAGCACTCAAGACACTTTAACCCTTATTAAGCTTTCTGCCCAGTTCATTCTATCAATGCTTCTAGGCTGGTCTCTAACCATTCACTTGACCACAAATCAGAATTCAGGCTACATTCTGAAGCTCTCAAAGTCTGTGAAATCACAGGTAGTTTTTTTAACCTCCTCTCCTTACCCCACCTGCTATCACTTTAGGAACATGGCAGCCCCCGCTCCTGATGAAGAGAAACAGATATATTCAGTATAGACATGAAGATCCTGACGCTCAACTAGTACCTAACCTCAGACAGAGAGGTTCTTATATTATTTCTGCCATAATCAGATCCAGTGTTTAACTTTCTCAGTTTAGTCCCTTAGAGCAAGAGGCTCAATCTGCCATCTTAAAACAGCCCACCAGATTGTGGCCAATCGGTCAACAAGCACTTATTAAGAACCTACTGTGTGTCAGGAACTGTGATAAATACTAGGGATACAAACACATTTAGGAAGACACAACTCGCTGCACAATCAAAGAATTCAGTAGCTGGAAGGGAACTTACAGTTTGGGACCAACTTCCTAATTGTATAGGTGAGGAAACTGAGGCTTATTCCTTCACCATCATCCCATACTTATTCTTCCTCTGTTCCAGTTGCTGACAGAGGTTGAGCATTCTATGAAATGAAGTGAATGGTCCTATAATGTTTTTCAGTGTCCCTTTGGAAGGTATCTTCTGAAAGCTTCAGGCAGATAACCTCTTTTCCTCCAATTTTTTAACATTTTTATTTAAAGTTTTGAATTCCAAATTCTAGCCCTCCCTCCCTCCTTCCCCTCCTCATACCCTGAGATGATAAGCAATCAAATATAGGTTACACACATAAAACATTTTCATGTTAGTTGTTCTGTACAAGAAGCCTCAAATAAAAGGGAAAAAATGAAAAAAATGAATAATAGCATGCTTCAGTCTGTATTCAATCAATATCAGTTCTTTCTCTGGAAGCACATAGTATGCTTCACCTTTAATCCTTTGGAATTGTCTTAGATCATTGTATTGCTGAGAATAGCGAAGTCATTTGCTTCCTCATTGAACAATATTGCTATTGCTATTACAACGTTCTCCTGGTTCTGTTCATTTCACTGTGCATCAATTCATGTAAGTTTTTCTGAAATCCTCCTGTTTGTCATTTCTCCTAGCACAATAATATTCCATTACAATCACATACTACAGCTTGTTTAGCCATTCCTCAATTGATGGGCATCCCTTTAATTTCTACTTCTTAGCCACTATACAAAGAGCAGCTTATAAATATTTTTGTACAATGAGGCCTTTTTCCCTTTTTTTGGATATCTTTGGGATATGAACCTAGCAGTGGTATTGCTGGATCAAAGGGTATCCACAGTTTTATAGCTCTTTAGTCATAGTTCCAAATTGCTCTCCTTTCTAGGTTGGATCAGTTCACAACTCCACCAACAATGCATCAGCATTAGCAGTTTTCTCACATCCCCTCCAACATCCAACATTTTCCTGTTTTGTCATGTTAGCCAGTCTGATAGGTGTGTGGTGGTACCTCAGAGTTGTTTTAATTTGCATTTCTCTTATCAGTAGTGATTTAGAGCATTTTTTTTCATATGACTATAGATAGCTTTGATTTCTTTGTCTGGAAACTGCCTGTTCATATCCTCTGACCATTTATCAATTGGGGAATGATTTGTATTTTTATAACTTTGACTCAGTTTTCTATATATTTGAGAAATGAGGCCTTTATCAGAGATACTTGTTGCAAAAATTTTTTCCCAGTTTTCTGCTTTCTGTATAATTTTGGTCGCATTGGTTTTATTTACAAAAACTTTTTAATTTTATGTAACCAAAATGATCTATTTTACATTTGGTAATGCTCTTGATATCTTCTTTGGTCCTAAATTCTCCCCTTACCCACAAATCTGACAGATAAACTATTCCACACTCCCTTAATTTGCTTGTAGTATCACCCTTTATGTATAAATCATGTACCCATTTTGACCTTATCTTGGTATATAGTGGGAGATGTTGTTCTGTACCTAGTTTCTGCCATACTATTTTCCAGTTTTCCCAGCAGTTGTTGTCAAATAAGGAGTTTTTCTTCCAAAAGCTTGGATCTTTGGGTTTGTCATATACCAGATTGTTATGGTATTATATTATTATTGTTATTATAATGTAATTTGCACCTAATCTGTTCCACTGATCCACCATTCTATTTCTTAGCCACTACCAAATTGTTTTGATAGTTACCACTTTATAATACAGTTTGAGATCTGGTGTGTCTAGATCATCTTTTGCATTTTTTTTCATTAATTCCCTTGATATCCTTGAGTTTTTGTTCTTCTAGCTGAATTTTGTTATTATTTTTCCTAGCTCTATAAAACAATTTTTGATAATTTGTTATGGCATAGAAAAAATAGATTAATTTAAGTAGAACTGTCATTTTTTTTTATTATATTGGCTTGGCCTACCCATGAGCAATTCATCTTTTTCCAGTTGCTTAGATTTGACTATATTTGTGTGAAAAGTGTTTTATAGCTGTGCTCATATAGTTCCTGGGTTTGTCTTAGCAGGTAGACTCCCAAGTATTTTATATTGTATACAGTTATTTTAAGTGGAATTTCTCTTTCTATCTCATGCTGCTGGATTTTGTTGGCAATATATAGAAATGCCGAAGATTTGTGTGGGTTTATTTTGTATCCTGCAACCTTTGCTAAAGTTGTTAATAATCATAGGTAGTTTTTTAGTTGATTCTCTAGGATTTTCTAAGTATAACATATCATCTGCAAAGAGTGATAGTTTTGTTTCCTTGTTGTCTATTCTAATTCCTTTACTTTCTTTTTCTTCTCTTATTGCTTTGGCAAACATTTCTAGTACAGTATTAAATAAAAGAGGTGATAATGGGCATTTTTGCTTCACCTGTCATTGTATTGGGAAGGCTCCTAGCCTATCTCCATTACAGATATGCTTGCTGATGATTTTAGATAAATATTACTTATCAATTTAAGGTAAGCTCCATTTATTCCTATGCTGTCTAGTATTTTTAATAGGAATGGGGGCTGTATTTTGTCAAAGGCTTTTTATGCATATATTGAGATAATCGTGTGATTTCTGTTGGTTTTATTATGATGTGATCAGTTATCCTGATAGTTTTCCTAATATTGAACCAGTCCTACATTCCTGGTATAAATCCCACCTGGTCATAGTGTGTAATCCTTGTGATGTATTGCTGTAATCTCTTTGTTAGTATTTTATTTAAAATTTTTGCATCAATATTTATTAAAGAAATTGGTCTATAAAATTCTTTCTCAGTTTTGGCTCTTCCTGTTTTGGTTATCAACACCATATTTGTGTCATAAAAGGAATTTGGTAGGACTCCTTCACCTATTTTTCCAAATAATTTATCTGGTGTTGGGATTAATTGTTCTTTAAATATTTGGTAGAATTCTCTTGTGAATCAATCTGATCTTGGGGATTTTTTCTTAGCAGTTCATTGATGGCTTATTTAATTTTGTTTTCTAAGATTGGGTTATTTAAGTATTTTATTTCTTCTTTTAATCTGGGTAATTTATATTTTTGTAGATATTCATTCATTTCATCTAGATTGTCAAATTTATTAAAGTATAATTGGGCAAAATAGATCCTAACAAGTGTCATAATTTTCTCTTCATTGGTGGTGAATTCACCCCTTTCATTTTTGATATTCGTAATTTGGTTTTCCTCTTGCCTTTTTTTAAATAAAATTAACCAATGGTTTGTCTATTTTATTGGTTTTTTCATAAAACCAACTTCTAGTTTTATTTGTTAGTTCAGTGGTTTTCTTTCAATTTTATTACTCTCTCTTTTGATTTTCAGTATTTCTAATTTGGTGTTTAATTGGGGATTTTTAATTTGTTCTTTTTCTAGTTTTTTTAAATCTATTTCCTCCTGTAACTCATTCAGCTTCTTAAGAAATTTAGATGGTTAACCATTTGGTGCATATATGTTTAATATTGATATGACTTCATTGTCCATGATACTTTTCAGCAAGATATAGTTTCCTACTTTATCTCTTTTAATTAGATCTATTTTCTGGTAACCTTTAAGAGCAGAATTTCACTATGCACTCAGGCAACATTGGTTCTCACACTCAGGGACTCCCACCATTTAAAAAACCCAGGTATTTTTTAGGTTAAAAGAAATTTTACAAATCTCCACTGTGGCTACCACTATTTTGTGTATTTCTAGCTTCCCAGTAGGTTTCATTTGCTAGTTCTTCCTTTCCAATTCTCCCAAATATTCATCTGTCCCTTCTAGTGCCCAATTTTGGCTGTTCTCTCAATGCTTTGCCTCCTTTAATTTAGCATCCAAATTATAATTCCTGTTTCCTTGGATTTGATGTTTTATCTCCCACACTCTCCTCTCAATTTATGCTACCTGACTTCTCATTGCTGATGTACACATACATGTTAGCTTCCTTCAGGAACTTCTGCCCAAATAGACTTCTGCTGTGGACTTAGAGAGTGGCAAAGCTGAGACAAGAGCCAAAGGCACTGGACTGTAAAATCAGGGCTCTTTTCACTGCTGTACCTCCCTTTAAGTATCACAGCCTAGTTGGGAGGGAGAGAGGACGGGAAGGAGGAGGGAAGGAAGGAAGGAAAAAAGGGAAGGAAGTAGGAAAAGGAAGAAAGAAGAGAGGAAAGAAGGAAAGGAGAGGAGGAAGGGAGAGAGAGGGATGAAGGACAGGAGGTAGGAAGGAAGGAACGGAAAGAGGGAGGAAAAGAGGGATAAAAGAAGGAAGTAAGTATTTATTTAGTCCTTACTGGGTTCCAGGCACTGTGCTTATCTCTGGAAATACAAATACAAGCAGAAAAGACAGTCACTACCTTCATGGAGCTGACATTTTCATGGGAGAAGGAAACACACAAAAGAGGTGGGAGTGGAAGGAAAATGAGGAACGAAGGTTATGAAGTCCAGAAACCAGGAGTAAATAGAGGTTCCAGGGCTAGGTGTCCCCAGGTGCTGAGAAAAGTTCTCAGACAAAACAGTGGCAGAGGCGTGGTTTTGAAGTCCAAAAGTCAGCAACAGTGCTGGGAGGAGAATTATGAACAATTCAGCTTATTAAGCTGAATTGCTACCAAGTAGTTAGGAAGAGTCCACTGTAAGTGGTAAATCAATAATCAGACCAGGTCAATACCTTAGAGACCCAAAGAAAATATTCAACCAAATAGACCAAATTAGGTAAATAGAGTAGTTAGATTGGGGTCCAGTCAGTTGAGCTTATACTGTCATGCCAGGAGTTGTTCAATAGGACATTGTTGCCATATGCCTGTCTATGATCCCCATGTGAGGTGAATCTATGAACTAACCTAGTAAGCTTGCATTATAAGGCCTACAATTAGAAAACAACCCATTATTAAATAAGCAGAAAGGCAGAGAAAATTCATATTTCTTACTGAATTAAAAGCTATCAAACTAATTAATGAAAGCTTCCTTCTTTTTCTTGTTAGAATTGTCATTAATTTCATTTTTAGAATACATTTTGAGCAGTAAATTTTAGTATCTATGTACTCAGACAAGTCTAGCCAACCCATTTACAAATGATCTTGCCAATCTATGCAATTTTCTATATCTTGACCCTAAAATATTCCCATTTTTTGCTTATCCAGTAACTCCTTTTTCATAGTGTAGAGGTGATCTACTCAGTCTTCCTGCCTGAATTTCACCAATAATGAATGAGTAAAGTCAGAATTAATGAGTTGAAAAGGCAAAGCACTCACCTATCTTTACCAAGAAAACTCTAAGTGGGGTCATGAAGAGTCAGACACAACTGAAACAAGTGAACAACAACAAAAAGTGTCGAGTCAAATCAACAAATATTTATTAAGCATCTTTTATGTGCCAGGCATTGTGATTGTCAGATCTTGGGCTCTTAACATGCTTTTGCATAACTAGCTATTTCCATAAGGATATAACACCATGAAAGTATAAAGTAATAATGAATGAACTGGACCCAACCTTAGAGAACATCTTGTCGAACCACTTTAAAGATGTATTTAGCTGATAACCCAATACTTGATAAACACAAAAAATGTAAATTTCTTTGGAAAGAACTCCCTTTTTAATAAAAACCTCTGGGAAAACAGGAAAATAATCTGGCAGAAATTAAGTATAGATCTACATTTTACACCATGTTCCATGGCAAATTCAAATTAGATATGTGACCTAAATATTAAAGATCAAACCATTAAAAATTTTTTAGAAGAAAAGTGTTCATATACCTTTTACAACTGCAGATGGAGGATGAATTTTTTTTAAAAAAATACATTTTGTTGAGTTTTTTTGTTACATTGCCCAAATATTCCCCTACATCTCGCTTTCTCCCCATACCCAAAGAACCATCCTTTATAATAAAGTGGGTTTTTTTTAAGAAAAAGAGAAAAAAATCAAGAAAACCTATCAGTACATCTAAAAATTGAACATATCCAAGTTCACAGATTATCCATCTCTGCAAATGAGTTGCAGGAAGTATCTTGTCATATATCTTCTTTGTGACTAAGCTTGTTCTTTGTTATTTTACAACATTCATCTTTTGTTGTTTTGTGGGAGTCTTTTGTTTTCCATTTACATTGCTATAGTCATTGCCTATGGCAGCTAGGTGACAACATGAATAGACTGCCACACTTCGAGTCAGGAAGAGTAATCTTCCTTAGTTGAAACCTGGTCTCAGACACTTACTAGCTGTGTGACCCTGGGCAAGTCACTTCACCCTGTTTGCCTCAGTTCCTCATCTGTAAAATGAGCTGGAGAAGGAAATGGCAAACCACTCCAGTATCTTTGCCAAGAAAACCCCAAATGGGGTCACAAAGTGTTGGACATGACTGAAACAAATGAACAACAAAAGTCATTGTCTATATTGTTTTCTTGGCTCTGCTTATTTCACTTTACATCAGTTGATGTAATTTTTTCTATGCTTCTCTGTATTCATCACATATATAATTTCTTACATCACAATAATATTCCATTACATTCTTGCACCACAATTTGTTTAACCATTCCCCAATAGAAAGGCATCTACTGTAAATATTTTGATGTGTATGGTCTATTTATTTGTTTGCTTGTTTGTTTGTTTTTGTCAATGACTTCCTTGGGTTTATGTCTTGTAGTGAAATCTTTGGATCAAAAAATATGGGCATTTTAATGATTTTGTTTGATCAATTACAAATTGCTTTCCAGAATGTACTATTCACAATCTGCCATAAGTGCAGAAGGACATTTTAGTCAATTTCATTAATTACTTCATTAATTCAAAATTACTTTCCAATAAATCCATCATAAGTTCAGTAGCATACCTTTCTTTCACCAACCTCTCCAGTGTTGATTATTCCCATCTTTCATCATCTTGCCCATCTTTCTGGCTTGTTTTGATTTACATTTGCATTCTTTCATATGGATGTTAACAATTTGCCATTCTTTTTAGAATGATTTGTTCCAGTCATTTACCCACTTTTCTATTTGGAGAATGGCTTTTGGTCTACCAATACTTGTTCATACAGTATATCTTAGATACCAAATTCTAATCTGAAAATTTTAATGCAAAGATTTTTTTTTCCTAGTTGACTGCTTTTGGAAAAGAATTCTTAACCAAATAGGATAAAGAGACAATTACAAAAGATAAAATAGATAAATTTGGTTATATTGGACAAACTTTTTTGTATCAAATATCTTTGAAAAGAATTTGATAACCAAGATTTAGAGGCACTAAAAAGAAATATATAAGACCAGAAGGCATTCCTGTGGAATGTCATTACAGTATATCATTGGTTCCCAATAACTTCTGTTTCATGAATCCTTTTCAAAAACAGCAACAAAAATATGTTGTGAACCATCGGAAAAAATTGAATATTCAACCCATAATATTGCTTTAGACTTACTTATTAAGTGCTTCTAACTACAACAATAACTTTTGCCCAAAAAAGCTTTAAATTAAATTTTATATTATATAATTACCATCATAAAATACAGTTATTCTACTTAAAATTATGAAAATTAATATAAAACTAATTATAAAATAATTATTAATATTTCTATGTGGAACACTCTGTGAATCAAAATAAGCAGACCAGCAAGACTTGCCATTAATACTCTCCATGAGAGTTATTAATATTGATTAATAACTAATATCCATATTTATTAATACCTGATAGTATTCATATCAATTTTTTATAAATTTGGTTGAATATAAATGATATTTTAGTGAAATAAGTTACAACTTGGAAGATGCTTAACATAATATAATAATCATGTATGAACTTATTTCCTATGTTGGACTCTTTATTTAAACAAAAATTTTTAGTATTTGCCTCAGCACCAAACATATTCTTAAGTCTCATTCTGCATCAAGTTTATTTCTGCATTTTAAAACAAGAACACAGTGAAAATGCTTGCTCACACAACAATGTAGTAAAAAATGGAAAGATAATTTTATAAGCTTTCTTGTTGAGAGATGGAAATTCTTAAATTTTTAATCACCTAAGCAGGCAATAGAAATAAATAGCTCTTTATGATATAAAATATTTACCTTTACTGGCTAATGAAAAGAACAGTATTAAATGATGAAAGTATTTAACACTGAGTCACATATATTGCTTAATTTTTTAACAATTTTTTTATGTCAGCCTCTGTGTGTGTGTGTCTGTCTGTCTGCCTGTCTGTCTATGGAAACTCTTCAGATGTGACTTTTTCTTCTATCATTGACACATCAGCTGCACTCTCACAGAAATTCTCCTTAATGACTGACCATTGTTTTCAATATATTTATATGAAAATCTGCCAGATAGAAGAACACCATAAGCATTGGCTAAGTTTAAATTGGGAAAGAATATTAATAGACCTATGAGAAGCAATATAAGATTTGTTTCTGCAGAACATTTGTGATGGCTGTAAGATGACTTTAAGATGGCACGTGATATGCACATACCCAATGATGAAGGTTTTCAAAAAGCCTGACATTTTATTCTGCAAGAACACAAACATTTACAACACCTTGATTATGTGACTGCACAGCTGATGAGATACATTTGCATCGTAACACAAGAGAATGAGAGACCTACTCTGGCACATTGTACCGAATATAAGTGGAGATATGCATAAAGTGGGTTTCAAGAGGCACTTTCTTATCTTGCAGTGTTTCTGGGTCTGGCATCATTATATTCCAGATGTGCCAGTTAATTGAGAGTTATTTGACAAACTATTTGGTAATAGCTTACTTTAAGTTTTAGTTTTTTTTTTCTTTTCTTGCTTCTATTGACAGCTTTAAGATAATATTAGAGTTTTAAAATCTGGGACCTCTTCTATATAAAACCCTCTATATCTTAAAATGTGATTTTGAGAGTACTCACATTGTTCTTCCATGAAAGATAATAATATTTCTTTGGAAGTACTCTTTTATGTCTTAGATATACAGTTGGAAATGAATTTTTTTTGATTTTTTGATTAATATAAGGAGAGAAAATCCTCTGAAATATTTTACAAGAGCACTTCCCAGTTTTAGTAGCAAACTAACAATACCATCGAAATACATCTTTGCTTCTGTACCAAATAGGGGGATTTTACAGTTAATAATTGTCTACAAGGGACAAAACATGGTTGGCAATTATCTTTTGAAGAATAACAGTAAATATGGTATTTCAAGATTGAAGATAAGCCATTTTAATAAGATCATTTTATTAAGGCATTTTATTTATTTATTTAATAAGGCATTTTTATTAAATAAAACCCAAAACACCTGAAATGAAAGTAATTTATTTTTGAACGAAATCTTTGTCCTATTTTTTTAAACTCTTGTTTTTCTAATTCTCTCATTTCTAATCTTTCCTAGAGAGAGAAAGCTAATGCTGTAGCATTAGGACTAAATTCTCTTTCATTAAATTGAAACATGGAATGCAGCATCATTTATTCTTTTTTTAAAATAGAATTTTCATTGTTATATCTCAGGAAACTTCCCCTTGCCCCTCCCAGAAAGCTATTCATGTAACAGAGTATTTTTAAAGACAGAAAGAAAAAGAAGAAAATCAGCATAACTAACCAATACACTGAAAAAGTCTGAAAGTATACATAAGGTGAATCTCCTACCTCTGGAAAGGAATGGGAGATGTGTCTTCTCTGGAGCAGGTCATGCTTTTGTTCTTTGCAATTTTGTAACATTCACTTCCAGTTGTTTTGTAGCTGCTGTTCTTCCCATCTACATTGTTGTCATTATGTGTAATGTTTTCTTGGTTCTGCTTATTTCATTCTGTATCAGTTCGTTTAAGTCTTTCCATGCTTCTCTATAGTTATCATATTTGTCATTTCTTACAACACAGTAATATTTTATGACATCAATGTATCACAATTTGTTTAGCAATTCCTCAATATGGGCATTTAAATACATGTGTGTATATGATACACACGCAAACACTTACATACACACATATACATATATGTGTCATATATGGATATAGATCTAGGAGCAGAATCTCTAGGTCAAAAGGTGTAGGCATTTTAATTACTTTATTCACGAAATTCCAAATTGCTTTCCAAAATGGTGGTACCTATTCACAGTTCCATAAACAATGACCCAATATGCCTGTCTTCTTGTAAAATGGTTGTAATTCTTCCATCACTGACTATCCCCATCTTTTTTCATCCTTGCCCATTTGCTGGGTGTAACGCATCATTTATTCATAATTTAAGTCTCAGTATCTTGTACGATAAATGTGTATATACAGTTATATCCATTCATCTTTAAAGTTTTCTTAATCACTTGATATATATTTATACAGTTGGTTGGGGGTGCAGCTAACAGTCGTTATTTTTTAAAATGTCAAGTCACGAGGTAAAATGTATCACTCATAGCTTACACCCAAGAAAGCACAATTACCCTGAATAAATATCATAGGATTGTAGACATATAAAGTGATAAGCAACCTTATGAGTCCTTTAATCCATTTCTTCACCTCCAGGATGAATGGCACATTGTACATAAAAAAGTCATAATAAAATTTTCATTATTTCAGTCTAATTTAGCACAAGTCCACTTTTCATGGTCTTCTTTATCCCAGATCCCTCATATGTGAACTAAACCTAGCATCTCAAGTCTAGTTTTTATGCCTTCCATTTATTAGACATAGAGATCAGCTAGTTACCATCCTCTACCTTCCATAGTTCAGTTTGTTCCTGCCTAGGTGAACTCAACCTTCCTGAAAGCTTGAAATTGTGAAATGAAGCACTGAGAAGAATACACCTCCAGATTTTCTATCATTATCATAAAATGATTCCTGCTATTATATATGCCTATTTGACTTGGAATGATTAAAATAATCATATAATAAATCAGCAGGTATTATTCTCACTCCTATTGTTTTTTTCTTTAGCTATAATTGCTGTAATTAAATTTAATCATCTTGGTCAAGAGGCCAGAAAGGCTATTTGTCCTTGTCCTTCATTCTGCATTTTGCCAGTCTCTTTACAAAAAGGAAATCATATAAACTAATTTTGATCATTATATTGTAACTGAGTAAAGCTAAATCCATCTCTAATAGCCTTCAGAGAATTTAACATGGAAGAAAAACCATAATATTAACTTAATTCACACCAACTTAAATAAGTAATCATGTCCTCAGCAAATATTGGAATAAGTTTTGGGGGTCAGACCCCATGCTTGCATCTTACTACCTTTGTGACCTTAAAAAAATAATGTTAGCTCTCTGGGCTTTGGTATCATCATCTGTAAAATTAAAGGAGTTGAACAAGGTGATTTCGAAGGTCTCTTCTCATTTCAAATCCATAATTTACAAGCATGACAATGCTTTTTAACATCCTTAAAGAAAATTGTCTACTTACTAAGTGCCATATAGAAAACACTAAAGGAGTAACGCTTTCTAATAATTAACCACACTGGTACATTAACTGCTGTTGGCTTTTCCTCAGGATTGCTTAGCTATTTCACATCATCCTAGTTAATTAACAGACATAAAGCTCTCTTCTTTGCCTGCCTTACTCTCTAATTAGGGCTGCATATATTGGTTTGTTCCAAGACCAGTTCACTTCTGTTCACTCACCAGTTATACTGTTAGCAGATCCTATGAGCTTCGTCTCCTGTTTTCATTCCTCTTCCTTTTCATGCTAGATAACATCTTTACAGATGATGTGAAACTGTGAAACATGATTTCATTTCATTGTAATTATGGAATGTCCTGGTTAGAGCCAGGAAAAAGTGTAGAGAATTCACACTAATTCCAACATCTCTCCAGTGTTCTCAAAATTGATCACTGTGTGACTGAACTGCCTATGCCACTGAAATCACTCAGTGGGCATCTGACCTCCAGAGTGTCCTGACTTTCCAGGAATGGCTATTTTCTTTGTATCCATTTGTAATGCCCTCCATAATCATTTTCACCCATAGTTGGGGGCCATGAACAAAGTCTTTAGCTTTTTAATTTTCATAGCTTGAAAATTTTAGATCTGTAAAGCTTAGGATTTTCAGGGAAAGACTTTAAACTGGCTTTGTATTTTAGTCAGGTTTCCTTTTGAGAGAATGTCTACATCACAGATACAAACAGACTGTCTCTTGGACAAATCATTCAAAAGAATACAGTATTGAGTCCATCTCAATTACTTTCATCCTAGTTTTTCAACAGATTTAAATTGGCAGTAGAGGCAATATACTGGCCAGAGTCACCCTTGAGGTCAACAAGACTTGGGCTCAAGGCTTGGTTTTAATACATGCTTGCTATGTGACTGTGGACAAGTCACTTAATCCTTCAATGCCAAGTCCCCCACCCTGATTACATGAGATAATTTTCCCTAACATTCCTCTTTTTTACATTCCTCTCTCCCCTGCCCTTTCTACTCTTCTCTTAAGATATCAAAACATAACAGAATCCCTACCATGCCTTACCTAATTTGACTCTTTCTGTGACCCCTGTTGATGATAGAGTTCAGAGGGAACATGAGTCATCTCCCCTTATGCAAACAAAAATATTTTATCCTTGTTTAACCTCTTTAATTGTTGATTTGTGTTTATGTTTTTATACTTCTCCTAACTCTTATGTTTGAACTGCAAAATTTCCCTACAACTTTAGTCTTTCCATCAGGAATGCTTGGAAAATCCTACATTTCATTAAAGTTCTATTTTTCCCTCTGTAGGAGTATGCTCAGTTTTGCTGGATAAGGTATTCTTGACTGTAAACCTCTATCCTTTTCCTTCTAGAATATTGTATTCCACTTCCTCTAATCCTTTATTGTAGTAGCTGACAAATCATGTGTGATCCTGGCTGTGGTGTCTCAGTATTTGAATTCTATCTTTGTGGCTGTTTGTAGTATTTTTTTTTCCTTTGACCTGGAAACTCTAGGTTTTCATTATGATTTGGAGAGTTTTCTTTTGGGGATTTCTTTTAAGAAGTGATCAGTAGATTCTTTCTATTTTCATTTTGCCCCCAAGTTTTCAGAGATTAAGAAGTTTTCTTTTACTATTTATTGAAATATGATATCCAGGTTCTTGTTTTGGTCGTGGCATTCAGATAGTTCAGTTATCCTTACATGTTTTCTCTTCAATCTGCTCTCTAGGTCAACTGTTTTTGCTATGAAATACTTTACATACTCTTTTACATATTCTTTTATTTTTTTCCAGTCTTTTGAATATTTGAATTTTTTTTGTCTTATAGAATCATTGGTTTTTATCTAACCCATTCTGATTTTCAGGGGGTTCATTGCTTGAGTGAACTTTTATACCTTTTGCGCCTAGATGAGTGTACAAATCCTCTTTCTAGTTCTTTCATCACTCTCATTGTTTTCTAATTTTTTCTCTTCTCTCTTATTTTACTCATAAAAAATGACTCTTATTTACTCCAGGAATTCTAGTTGAATCTATACCCAAGCTATAATTTTTCTTTGAGGTTTTGCTTATAGATGTTTTGGAATCTTTCTCTTCTTTTGGGTTTGTGGTTTGAACATCTCTGTAACCAAAGTGGCTTTTTATGGCGTGATTCTGTTTTATGTTTGCTCATTCTTTCAACCTAGTTCCCAGTTCTGGATTTGATGTTTAGCACTGGGCTTTGTACACTTCTAGAGAGAAAGCCTGAGCTGGTCCTATTGCTGCTTTTTGGGGGTACTGAGTGTTGTGTTATTGCAGGTTCTTAGAGACAGCCCAGGCTGGGTACCTGCAAGCTTTCAGTGCTTCCAAAATGGTCTGATCTGTGGTAAAGTCCAATTTCTTCTTCCCCCTGGTCTCAGTTCTTGACCTGACTTTTGATCTGATCAACAGTACACATCAATAATATACAATAGTACACTGCTGCTAAACTGAGTAGCTCTCCATGTTCACAGGGGGATTCACCTTTGGTCTGGTATTATTGCTCTAGTTATTCATCTGCAGGTTTCAGATTGGGCTAGAAGTTAAAACTCAGACACTACTCCCAAGAGCAATATTGAGATCTGAGCCATACCACTGGCTGCTTACTTCTGAACTTATTCCTTTCTTGGTATACAGGCCAGGACCTTCTACTGCTCCCTACTTGGAAACGTCACCCCTGGGAACAGGTCCTGGACCTCAGTGTGCCCTGACTGTGTTCCCCAGAATTGTGTAATGGGTGACAAAGTTGCCATTTGACACCTATTTCTGTCTCAGTAACCTTCACTTACCCTGATATACAGGCTCTCCCTAACCACCAGATTTATTCTGGCCAGACCTATTCCCGATGTCCAAAGATCTCACTTTCCGTCTCCTTATTCCAGCCTGGGCTGGGAAAGAAAAAAAAAAGAATTCATTGTGACTTTGTCTTGGATTTCCCCAATCAGGATTTGGTCTGGTCATTTTTTTTTCTTTTTTTTTTTATTGGCTAGGCAGTGGGGTTAAGTGACTTGCCCAGGGTCACACAGCTTGGTCTGGTCATTTTCTAGATGTGTTTGGAAGAGTTCTGGTTTGGGGGAGTCAGGGAGGGAGGTTTTGACTCCTCCACCAACTTGGCTCTGCCTCCTTTTTTTCCACCAGAGTAGTAGTTTCATTGGAAGAAGGAACTCCCAGGAAGGAAATTTCTCAACTATGACAGCTTTTCAGGTATATAATTTAGGGGCATGCTGCTTAAATATGAATAAAAATCTTTGAAAACATTTCTTCAGGAATCTCTGGTTGTTGTTTTTGGTTGTTGCTGTTGTTGTTGTTTGTTTGTTTTTGGTTTTTTGGGGGTTTTTTTGGTGCTGGTCCTCTTTGTGATAAAGCAGACTGCAACTCTTCTGCACCTTACTAAATGGTCTTTGAAAGTTACTGTGGCCAAACATCATCATGTTTCAGTCAAACTGATGATGAATATCTCAGAATCAAGTGAGATCTTCGGAAAAGAAATATGCAAAGGAAAGAGATGCTCAAAAATGGACAATATCAACCCAAAGATTATCTCCTCCCTTATTTGAAGATACTCCCTTCTCCATTATGAATAATGCTATACCCTGTATGGGTCCTAAATAATTGAGTTTGTACTGAGGTATATAATAACCAATGTAATCCCAGTCCTAAAGACAGTTGGCATGGGACTCTCTCCTTACTGATGGAGATCACTGCCAAGCCCCTGAGGCCAGCACAGGGCATTGGTCTCCACCAACAAGGAGAGTCCCATACTAATAGGTTTGAGGAGTAGGGTTATACCAATAAGTTTTTATTAGTCAGTCAAAAAGCATTTATTAAGTGCCTACCCAGGCACTATACTAGGTACTGGAGATACTGTTCTAATTTTTTTTTTATTGTCATATGGAGTCATTGGTTCCTATTTGGCCATTCTAATTTTTTAGGAAGTTTGTAGCTTGAATGAAGTTTCACACCTCTTGTGCCAAGCTATTAATTCTTTTTCCAGTTCTTTCTTTCACCACTCCTATTTTTTCAAGTTTTTTCTCTAGTTCTCTCTCTCTTTTTTTAAAGCATTCCAAGACAAAACACAGTCCCTGCTCTCAAAAAGCTCACAGTCTAATGGGGTAGATAGCATTCAAATAGCTAAAAATGAAGATATATACAGGCAAAACTGGAGATAAGCAACACATGGGAGGCACTAGAATTAAGGGAGATTGGGAAAGGCTTCCTTTAGAAGGTGAAAATTTTAGCTGGGACCTGAAGGAACCAAGGGAAGCCAAGGGGAAGTGATAAAGATGGAAAGAATTCTCCTAGGAATCTTCTTGGCTTTGGGGACCTTTCATCTCCAGAAAAAGATATTCAGCCTTAGATATCATGTTGGTTAGAATAAGGAACAAGAACACTAAGCAAATAATGCCTCTAGGCTCAACTGTCTTTTTCTCTTCATTCAAAATCCTGTTCCAGGGATTTGGATCTCTCTGTGAGGGAGCTTATAGTAAGCATTCCCTGTGCCTCCTGATTTGAATCTCTGAAGCCCAGACTGCCCACTGTTCATTTATTCATCCAATAACTACCAAATAGCTCTGGGATTTAAGATTCCCTAGTTTCCCAGCTCCAGATTTCTTCTCTTCTCTCATGTAAATGAATAATGGGCTGGGAAGAGGCATAAAAGCAAAACGCTCCCCATTAGGAAAAGTCATTGTCTCTTTTATATGCCCAGCCATATCCTTGGTCTTTATGAGTCATAGGTTTTGAATTCTCCTTTACATGGGATATCTTCAAGATTGCATAGGAAAGTTGCACTCTGACACTACATTATTCTAGGCATAACCAACTAATCCACCAGATCATTAACTATATAACCTATCCTAAGAAATTGTTGCCACCCTGAAATAAAGAGGTCTACCAAAGTAGCAAGAAAGGTCTTTAATAAAGTCAAGGGAATTGAAATTCAGGACACCATGCAGTACTGAAGTACTGGACTGTCCAGGAGGGGCAGAAGAGGCAGGGTTTAAATATGCATCAATAGAGAAGGAATATCATGGAAGGCACAGCCTCATGAGAAAAATGATTGTTTCTTTCACATATTAATAACCAATTTTTGAATTTCAACTTAAGGGTTTTCCAGGAATCAGCCATTGTGGGAACTCTTGGGCAAGACTTACCCAGCCAGGAAGGCTAAGAACTAATCAAAAAGAGTAAAGAAATTCTATGCCTAGGTGAATCTATGGATTCCTGCTTATTTTGTTTACTCAGACAGGTCTGGGAAAATGTGGATTCTCCCCTTTGTCAGAAGGATGTTATGGATATTGATAAGTCTCTTTGACCAAGACTGGGTGCTCATCGTCACATATCCTAAGACCCTCATTGGAATAAGTCCACTTCTCATTATAATATTCATTTTCTTATTACTTACTAACCAATCAAAGTTGATTGCTACCCTCAGAAATATCTGCTTTTCCTAGGGCATATAAATCGTGAGCCTACTGCCATGACTTGTCTTTGGTCCAAGAGAGATAGCCAAATGACCATCCCTTTTATTAATAATATGCTAGCATTATTAACAAAATAATTAACTACTCAGAAACTATGTCTTTTGAACTTTTTAGAGGTCACACTCATGAAGTTGTTAAGTAAGTTGTTTTGCATAACAACCAAACATTTATAGAAAAGGCTGGGGAAGCTCAGGGTGTGGTGACATCTATTCAGGACTGTGAACTCTAAGTATAGCAACAAGAAATTTCCAGAGATATCACAAAACCTGCTCCAATCATGGGATCAATGGGGTCAAGGTCAGGTAGCCCCTTCTAATGACTGCATTCAACATAGTTAACTCTAAATATCTGAAATTTTCAATTCAAGTTCAACAGATTTGTATTAAACATCTGCAGCATGCAAAACAACATGCTAAATTCTAGGAAAAATTCTATTATATTAGAATAATATGTGGCATTGTATGATAAATGCATGCAGCATAGAAGTGCTTTAGAGATACGTAAAAAAAAAAAAGAGTTAGCTCCGAAGTATATTTTCCTATGTTAAAGAAAATATATTAATACTGATACTGTACTTTGTTTTTAGAGTCAAGTGTGACAGAAACTATTTTATTTAATTTGTCATTAATGCATTTCCAAGCCATATCTAGTAGTGAGAAAGAGAAATATAAATGGGCATAATTCCCTATGCTCCCCAACATGACTGCCATAAAAAGATTTCAGGGAACATTTATAGGAATCTTGAACTAAGAAATGATAGCCTAGGTTAACACCCCATCCCATTCCTCCTGAACTATTCCCCTCTAGGAATCAATGGGGAACTTCCCAGAGATCTCTATCACAGTTTATCTGAGGAATAGAATGGAATGGAATAAGAGAGAAAAGAAAGCCTTCTTTTCAAATAAAGAGGGCATTTCCCTTGGGTTGGTCCTAGCACCAGTTGCTAGGGGGAGAGAAAGACAATAAGCTTATCTAGGTAAATTGAGGTATCACCCTTAATGAATTTATCTAAGAAAGTTGTTTGGTTTTTTTCCCTCACCTTATCAAGAGGCTTTTCTCAGAAGTCTGAAAGCATTTTAAAGGAAAATATTATTTAATATTTTCAGCTTTGCTTAAAAGATTTTTAATATGGTCCCATACCCATTATCCTGAAAGAGCCATTTTAATGTGGCATACTATTTCCAAAACTAGTAATTGTGACAAAAAGACTCATGGCAGACACCTTTTTCACTTAAAAAGTAGTTTGAATTTGCAGCCTCTCTAGTCCCCAAATATCCTAAGGCTTCATATCATATTGGCTCACATGTTGATGTTGTGATGGTCTATTTGCAGCATTAAGTCAAAGAAATTTTTTCATCGGTCTGTTTTGAGATAATCCCAGGCTACCTGAACCACATAGAGGTTTATATCCGGTAAATAAGTAAATGTTTTCTTTCACTTTGACTTATAATTATGTTGCCTACAAATTCTCCTAATAACTGGACAATTGTTCTGGTTTCCTTTCATCTGTGTGCTTGTACAAGTCTTTGCATTTTGAATACATGTGCTGTCAAATTTTTTGGCCAGTTTCATTGTGGAAAAGGTTCCAAATGACCGTAGATTTTTGACAGGCAATATGTATCATATTGCAATTTTTGGATCCTCTGTAGAAAGTCCATTGTCCACAACAAGGGTCAGCAAACTTTTTCTGCAAAGGGCCAAATAGTAAATGTTTTAGGTAAAATTGAGGATATTTTATAGGGCAGGTAGGTGGCACAGTAGATAGAGTGCCAGGCCTGGAGTCAGGAAGACTCATCTTCCAGAATTCAAATCTGGCCTCAGACATTTACTAGCTGTGTGACCCTGGGCAAGTCATTTCACCCTGTTTGCCTCAGTTTCTTCACTTGTAAAATGAGCTGGATACCACTCCAGTATCTTTATCAAGAAAACCCCAAATGGGGTCACAAAGAGTCCGCTATGACTGAAATGACTCAGCAGCCACAGAAAGGATATTTAGTACGTACTTATATAAAAAGAGAAAAAACAAATTTTAACTGATGAATTTCAAAATATAAAAATAATAATAATTGAGTATAATTTTTGTAATACAACTCTTCTATTGAGAAGAATGGAATTATTTTTTGAGGCAGATAACATTTTACTTAATTGGAGTTCAGAGTTAGTGTTTGCTATCACCAAAATTGATTGTAAATGTTCATCTGTGAATGCTGATCTGTAATGACATTTTATGTATTTTATATTTGAAAATGTCCACTCACACAGATAGATACTGCCAAATACTGATATCAATCCCTGGGTATATGATTTTAATTGAGCTTAAAAGCCAGTAGTCTGAAACAAAGTTTATTTTCTGTGGATACGTTTCTTAAGCTGCTGCAGTCAAACACAGTGTAAATAACTCACAATCAGTAAACAACTTGAATAATAAATGAGTTACTCCAAAATTTACTTTGGCTGCAGCTTCATTTTCATTTTTAATTTTTGTCAAGAAATTTGGCTATGATGAGATAGTCTATTTTAAGTTTTCTAATTTTTTTGACTGTTGCTTTCCTGTGAGTTGGGAATATTGTGATAAGTGTTTAGTCTGGTAATGTGACATTTATCATGTGTTCTCTTAGCACAGCTATAGCGTCATCACATTAAAAAACCACAATGCTTTGCCATCTAATTTGATAACATAATCCACACTCCACCAAACGACATTTCAAGTCCACCTTTGTCTCCTTTTTGTATTTTGACATGATGATTATGTGCTGATAGTAAAAAACGACAACAGCAACA
This sequence comes from Vombatus ursinus, assembly GCF_900497805.2. Classification (NCBI taxonomy): domain Eukaryota; kingdom Metazoa; phylum Chordata; class Mammalia; order Diprotodontia; family Vombatidae; genus Vombatus; species Vombatus ursinus. The sequence goes on along the minus strand of NW_020954953.1, from coordinate 9,762,490 downwards.
AAACAAAAACTCAAAAGTGATCCCACAGTGGAACAAGTAGCACTCAAAATGCTGTTGAGTTCCAACTGTGTCACTGATCACTGTGATTTTAATTGCATGCAATGAGAGCACCATATATGATCTGTCAGAGCAGAAAAAACAACCATGGAGAATATTTAAATAAGCATGGTTGTGTTCCAGTATAACTTTATTTATGCACAGTGACATTTGAATTTTGTATAATTTCCACATGTCATAAAATAGTATTCTTTTGATTTTTTTTCAACCATTTAAAAGTGTAAAAATTATTCTTAGCTCAAAGGCCGTACAAAAACAGGTTGTAACCAGATTTGTCCTGAGAGCAGTAGTTTGCCATCCCCTGGTCTACAACCATCTCCTGAGCTGTTATCACATGTGAAACAGTGTGTCTCCACAGATAACTTTATTGAAAACAATGAAGCCATCTGTCATGAGCTCACTTAGTTCTCCATAGCTTTAAACCTTTTTATTTCCCCGTAACCTTCTCTTCTGCATCACTCTAATCTCAGCCTTTCTTCTTCACCAAATTCATCCCCCAACCTTTCCCCTTGGTCCCTTTCCTTCTGGTTTCCTCTGGGACCCATTCTCTCTCATTTTATCTTCAGCCCTCCCTCTCTACTTGTTCCTTCCTGCCCCCCTCCATCTAAACATGTGTTCTTTTCTCCTTCCCTAAAAAAATCATTTTGTTGATACCATTGCTCCCTCGAATTATTTTCCTCTCCTTTTTTCCCCTCTCTCTCCTCACTACCGCTCCAGGTTCCAGTAATTTCCATTTTAATTGCCATCCTCCATTCTACCAAAACTACAATCTCCAATATTACTGATGATCTCCTAATTAACAAATCAGTTTGCCTGTTCAAAGTTCTAATCCTCCTTGGATTTTTCTTGATTTGACATAGCCTGTAGTCTTCTTGAAACTTCCTTCATTGGCTCCTGTGAGGCTGCTGTCTCCTAGTTTTGCTCCCATTATTCCAACTACTCCTCCTAGGTTTCTTTTCCCAAAAACAGGTACATCTCCCTTTTATCCGAAGGTATGGACGTCCTCCAAGGTCTTGTTCTCTCTATGCTTTCTTCCTGGGTAATTTCATTCATTTCCATGGCTTTACTTATAGCCTCTAGGCAGGTTACCCCTGCATCTGTATATCTTTCTCAATCACTCCCCTGAACTAAGTTCCATGTGACTTCGTATCCAACTGCCTACTGAAATATCCAATCTCAACATATCCAAAGTAAGACTCATCATCCTCCCTATTTCTGCCTATGATGCCACCAATTTCTTTACCTCCCAGGATGGAAACCTCAACCTTTACTTTTAACTTATCTTTCTTCCTCTTATCTACTCAGTTGCCATGTCCCGTCAGTTCTACTTCCCCGTTATCTTTCAGATGCACCACCTACTCTCCACCCACCCTACCACTTTAATTTAGGTCATCATTACCTACACTGGACCTACGTAATAGACTCCTAATTAATTGATCTCACTTCCTTTAGGCTTTTTTTATCCAATCTATGCTCCCCACAGCTTCCCAATTAATCCACCTAATGCACAGCTCTGATCATGTCATCTGATCATGATTCTTTTAAAAACCTGTGGCTTACAGGATCACAAAGTTATAGATTTAAAGATGGAAAGGACCTCAAAGACAATTTAGTCCAGTCCCCTTGTTTTACAGCTAAAGAAGCCCAGAGAGGTGAAGACATTTGCCTGAGGTGACAAACGTAGTTAAAGGTCAGATTTGAACCCTGGAACTCTGGCTTCAGTTTCACTGTCCTTTTTTCTCTGCCATCACTGTTTCCTGGATAGAGAAAGGAGTGAGAAGCGAGGAAGGAGAGGCAGTGAAGCTAGATTGCCAAGAAAGTAAATGACACGGCTTCAGAAGAATTGTCATGAATTACTGTGTGTACCATTTGTTAACACCCCCCTCCCATGTTATACAGTACTTTATATAAGACCTGTGTTTAGGTTTCCCCTCCTCCATCTCTCTATCTCTGTCTCTCTGCCTGCCTATCTCTTTTGTCTTTCTGTCTCTCTTCTATCTCTTGTCTGTCTCTCTGTGTCTCTCAGTCTTTCTGTCTCTCTCTCACACTCTCAGTATGCTGTATAGAGATAGTTGAATGCTTTTTTATGGCTCTACCCCATCTTATGTTGCAGTGAGCCTCATTTGAAAAGATAGCAAGCTGCATAGGTGTGCTGGCTGGTGTTTAAATATGCAAAATGTTCTTCCTATTAGTTGAAGTGTTAGAACTACGAGGGTAAATAGAATAACTTAAAATATTTATTTAGGCTTGTACAAGAACAAATCAGGGTGGATGATTACCAGACTACAGATCAGTAAACCTTCCCACAGAAGAAATATTGAAAAGCACTGTCTGTCAACATTTATAGCTTGTTGTCCAGCAAATGGTAAAATGGAATGAATAGCAGTCTGGACTTGCAATCAAAAGATCTATGTTATCTTGCCTTGCTTTTACATCAACTAATTTAGTGATGTTAGGTATGTCAGGAAACTACTATGACTGAATCTATGATTCATTCATTCATTCGTTCATTCATTTGTTGAATAAGTGTCTGTGGAGAGCTGATTGTAAATCTACCCCCCTGCTACTATGGGTGCAATGTTAAGCTGCTAAAACTTGAAGCTGTCCAAGATTTTAAAGCTGTTGACAGCTATAGCTCTTTTAAGGTACTAAAGCTTAAAACTCCACTTAAGATTTTGGGGATACTCCATGTATTAAGTAGTAAAATGCATAAAAACTGTTTTCAATATCCTTACAAACTAGCTCGGGAGAAAAGATAAAAATAAGCTTTAATCTCCATCAGGGGATGGATCCTGTCTATCCCAGAGCCCAGAACAATACTCTGATCTTAGTAGGTTGTTCCTACATATTTGCTGAAGGTGTTGCATTTTGAAAGTACGCTCTTAAGAAATATTAATCAGCCATAAAAACCATATGACTGAATGCCCACTTGGTGGTATAGACCACAAGTGCTAAGAAATTTACAAGAGGAGATTACTATAGGTGGGAGTGGTTGGGGAAGATATGTGTGATCTGTGAATTAGTGCCTTAAAGATGAGTTGAATTTGGATAGGTAGAGAAGAAAAGGAGCATATCATAGGTAGAGAAATGACCCAAGTAAAGGTACAGAGATGAGACTACATAAGAGGTGGCCAAAGGACACTTAACTAGACTGAGCTATGAAGGATTCATGTAGGGAAAGAATCAGAGAGAAAGTGTAGAGAGAAAGTTGAATATTCAATTAAGAAGAGTTTGAACTTTATAAGACAGGCCATTGGATCATAGATTTAGAGCTAAAAGGAACCTTAGTGGTCATCAAGTGCCATCCCTCATTTTCTAGATAAGATCACTTTGAACCTTAGAGAAGTTAAGTTACTTATCCAGGGTCACACAGCTAGTAAAGGGGGACAGTAGGGGCTTCAGGAGAGAGAGAGAGAGATTTGAACTCAGATCTTCCTGACTTCAATTCCAGTGCTCTAGCCATACTACATACATAAAAGCCATGAATGGTTTTTAAACATGAGACTGATATCCCCAAAGTAGTATGTTAGGAAGATTAATCTTGCCCTGGCAAACAGAATGGATTGGAGAGAGGGCAAAGATGGAAAAGCACTTAGTAGACTATTGAAGTTTGTTTCTGTTTTTTTCTACTGTAGAACTTTTTTTTTCCTCCTATTTTCTCTTCCAAGGACAGAACAAAAATTACTAGTAGAGAGATGAAATTCAGGGTAGGTTAGAGATTAACAAGAGAACACCTAACTTCTCAAGTAACTCCATTTTGGGGTTTTCTTGGCAAAGGTACTAGAGTGGTTCATTTTACAGATTAAGATCTTCGGCTATATTAAAAGATTTATGGTGTCTAGAATATGGTGATCATCTCACTGTATTCTGACCTGGTTAGAGCACATTTGGAGTTCTGAGTGATACATTTTTAAATAGATGTTGATGAGCTAGAGAATGTTCAGAAGAGGTCAGTCAGGAGGCTGAAGGGACCTCAATATCATTCTAAGTGAAGACTGGTCAAATGAACTAACAGTGTTTATTTAGCCTTAAAAACATAGAGCATAAGGTGTGCTCACATATTTGAAGGACTATTGTATGGAAGAGAAGTTAAACTTGTTCATCTTGGCCCCAGATGAAATAATTGGGACTACAAGGAGGATGTTGCTGAGAGGCAGATTTAGGATCAATGTAAGGACAACCTACCCCACAGTTATCAAAAAAAGATACAATGAGATGCTTTGGAGAATAGTGTATTTCCCCTCCTCAGGGTCATCAGGTAAAGAAGAGATGACCATATGTTGGGGGAGATTTTAGGGGAGATTTTCAGGCATGTATAGATTGAACTAATGAGATCACTTCCCATTTCATAATTTTGTTATTCTGTGATTGTTTCCCTCTGAGATTATCTCCACTTTATCCTGTATATGTCTTGTCTCTCTGTAGTTTACTGAAGGTTGTTTCCCTGCCACCTAATTCAAGCCCATATTAGGACTTGTGAACTCCTGAAAAACAGGGACTTTTTTTTTTTTAAATATCCAGGGCTAAGCTCAGTGACTGCCACATAGCAGGTGATTAATAAATGTTTGTTGTGATGATTTGACTTCGAAGGATAAAACAAAATAGTTAAAAGGTCATTCAAGCTCAGAATAAGTAAGGGGATGGTAAAAGGAAAACCCAACTACTATAATTAATACATTTAAGGCAACACAACTAGACAACCCATAGGCCAACTGACTGAACAGACTTGTAGATGCAATTACTAAGGCATACACAGGAATCTTTTAAGCTAGAGATGAACCAGATATTGTGCTGATGACCAGAAAAGGAAGTAAGGTGGTTTTTTTCTACCCACGTGCCAGTTAAGTTTGACTTTAATTCCTAGCCGAAGACTAGAACATGTGGCTAAAAGAGATGGCCTATGAGCTAGAAAGAAAATTTGTAATTCCTAAGAATTAGCGTGAATTGATTGAAAAATGCCAGACGAATCTCATTTCCTTTTTCACCTGTGTGACTGAGTCCAGATCAGAGGAATTGAGTAGATATGGCTTTCAGCAAAACTGACAAAATCAGTCATGATGCCCCGTAGGACAGGATAAATAGACATGGCCAGGGTGGAATTAAGGTTAGAGGAATTCAGAAACACTGAGCAACTAAACCTGAAGAGCAGTCATTGATGAATCAACTTGGAGGGCCATCTCTAGTGGCATGCTCCAAGAATCTGTCCATTGCCTGTTGTGTTAAACATTTTTTGCAGTTATATGGCTCTGAATGGTATGCTTTTTTAATTTGAGGAAAATACAAAACTGATACAGGACAGATGATGAAGCTAACTAGTGCTTCAGATGAAGTCATTGAGATCCAACCATATCTCTGTAGGCTTGAAAATGGATCAAATATGATAGGAATAAAAGTGAAGTCCTACACTTAGATTCAAAATATCAGTTGCACAAGTACAAGCATAGAGGAAGTGTGATATGATTCATGTGAAAAAGATTTGAGAATTTTATTTTGTTAGTATTTTATTTTTGTTTATTTATTTACATATGAAATTATGCAAAAGATATTTAATGTGTGCATACCCTTTGAACCAGCAATACTACTGTTGGTCTACATCCCAAAGACATCAAAAAAAAAAAGAGAAAAGACCTATTTGTACAAAAATATTTATAGTAACTCTTTTTGTGGTGACTAAGAATTGGAAATCAAAGGAATGCTCATCAATTAGGAAATGGCTAAACATGCTGTGGTAGATGATTATAATGGAATATTATTGTGCCATAAAATGACAAGCAGGATGATTTCAGAAAAATGTGGAAAGATATACATGAAATGACACATAGTGAAATGAACAGAACCAAGAGAATATTGTATACAATAACAGCAATAATGTACGATAAAGAACTGTGAATGACTTAGCTATCCTCACCAATACAATGATCCAAGAAAATCCCAAAGGACTAATGATGAAGCATACTGTCCTCCTCCAGAGAAAGAACTGATATTGATTGAATACAGACTGAAGCATGCTAGTTTTCATTTTCATTCTTTTTTCTTTTATTCGAGTCTTTTTTTTTGCAAAATTACTAATATGGAAATGTTTTACATAATTGCTCATGTATAGCCTATATCTGATTGCTTACTGTTGCAGGGAGGGAGAAAGGGATAGAATTTGGAACATAAAACTCTAAATAAAAATGTTTTTAAAAATTGGGGAAAATTATATTTCAGACTTGGAAATTTTGATGGACTAGGAATTTGACATGTGGCAATAGCTTTGGCATGTAGCCAAAAAAAACCTAATGCAATTTTAGCCTGCCTCAATAGAAATGTAGTACCTGAAATGTGGGAGGTATTAGTTCCATTGTATATGTGAAGTGTTATATTTTATTCTATACTCCCACATTTAATGAAAGACATTGACAAGTTGAAGCTTTTCCAGAAAAAGAAAGGGTGGTGAGGGGACAAGAAACCGTGAAATATCAAGTTTCTCCAATAGAAGGAACTGGAGAAAGGAGAATAGAGGGAGGATATTATCACTGTCTTTAAAGATTTGAAAGGTTGTTATTGCAAGAGGAATTAATCTTGTTCTTCTTGGCCTTGGAGGGCAAAACTAAACACAATGGTTAGAAGTTGTAGACAGAAATTTTGGTTCAATATAAGGAAAAATTTCCTCACACTTAGAATTGTCCTCAAATGGAATTGACTGCCTGAAGAAATGTTTCCCATTGCTGAAGGTCTTTGGTGGAGATTAGAAGGCCATTCTTTGGAATGTGATAGTTTAAAAGGTTCAACAGATATGGTTTCTGGGTAATTTAATAATTTTATTGATAAGGCCAGCACATTATTAATAAAAAGGATGGTCATTGGCCGTGTCTCTTAGGCCAAAGACCCCTCATGGTGTTGGGCTCACAGTTTATATGCCCTTTGAAGAGTAGGTATTCCTGAAGGGTGCCTAATCAACTCAGATTGGTTAACACAATGGGAGGTGGGCTATTTTGGGGTACTGACTTAGGTCACTCAAATCTTGGTCAGAGAGACATCAATTTCCATATCACTAGTATTGATAATAGGGAGAACCAACTTTTTCCAGACCTGTGTGAGCAAAGACAATGAGCAGGAATACACCCATTAGCCCAAACTTAGATTTTCTTTTATTGGTTAGTTAGATCTTGGCCTAGATAAATCTCTAAGAGAGATTTCCCACACTGGTTGGTTTCTGGATGAGGAAGTAGAAAAAGGGGAAAAACCTTGGTCCTAATACAATAATTAGTTATTAAATATAAGAGAAAAACATGCATTTCTCACAGGCGATGTTACAGGCAGTGTTCCTGAATGTGAGTTGGTTGGACTAGATTGCCTTGAAAGTCCTTCTAATAATGAGGGTTCTGTTTGTCTAGGCTAGATATAACATAATAAAGGTCTGCAGTAAGGTCATAGCAATGGGAATAGAAAGGAAATGGTGCACACAAGTGTAGTCCACTTGGGCCAAGAAAAAAATTCTTGGAAACTGTACACTAAAGCTCTGAGAGTAAAGTGACAGAAAATATGAAGAGTGGGCATTTTAAAAGAGGAGCTTTCTGAACATAGTGAGGGAGATTGGGACAATGACCTCATGGCTTCAGGCAACTATCTGACTTGGAGTTAGAAAAGTCCCTTTCCGTTCCTATTAAATCTCAGATCGTTATTCTACATCCTTAAACCTCATTTTAGGAACTTCTCTCATTAAAACTCCACAGAGGTTGTATTGTGGCTAAGGTTCACCTTAGTCCATTGGTGCTCCCTTATAGCCTATAAAAGCAGCTTGGAACAAGAACAAAGAACTACCTGATGTCATCAGGATCTACTTCATCCCTAGTCTTCATTGCTGCCTTTATTGTGAACATTGACCAGAAGTAAAATCATAGAGCTTTTATTATCTATAGATTACACACCAGACTCTATAGATTCCCCATAGATTACTTGAGAAACAGGGCTGATTGGACGGAAGGGCTGAAGTTAGGGAGGTACATTTTTTTTTTTTTGGTGAGGCAGTTGGGGTTAAGTGACTTGCCCAGAGTCATACAGCTAGTGAGAGTTATGTGTCTGAGGCCGGATTTGAACTCAGGTCCTCCTGACTCCAGGACTGGTACTCTATCCACTATACCACCTAGCTGCCCCAAGGGAAGTACATTCTAATCCACTAAAAAAAACCTCTTTATTAATGAACTGCAAATATTCTATCTGATTAAAAAGATTGTAGCCTTATTTTCCTCACTTTTTTTTTAAGGCATAACCCTAGAGACATGAATGCAAACACATGATAATAATAAACTTTAAAGATAAAAACACTGACCTCAGGATCTAGCACTGTAAGGGACAGAAAGAATTCACATACTGTTAAAAAGGAAACAATAATTGTTGTTATGGAATTCTGTCATATAATTAAGAATGGTGATTGGTAATTTATAAAGAAAATATTGTTTTTTCTAGGCATTAAAGAAAATAAAATCTAGAAGGCAAGGAGTCTTCTTAGCCATGTTCTAAAGGTTCTCAGAGCAAAAATTTTGCCTGAGGCTGCTTTTTTTATATTGGCTTATATATTAATCCTCTTCTAGGATACCTTCTGTTTGCCTCAGTTTCCTCATCTGTAAAATGAGCTAGAGAAGGAAATATCACTCCAAGAGCAAATAGCCAATCATTTTGCCAAGAAAATGGAAAAAAGAAATGGGGTCACAAAGAGTCATGCATGACTGAAAAACAACTAAACAACAGCAAAAAGAATAGCTTCTGATTTCTTCCAAAATATTTCCCCAGCTCTTGTATTCTTGTTCAAAAGAAAGCCTTAGACTGGGGTCAACCCAGTTATAAATGCCTGAGTCGTCTTTGATTCCTCCCTAACTTCTGAAGACTGAGGTGTGAATCCAGTCCCTGAAACTAAGATCTTTATAACTCTGGCTAAGTCATTTTAACCTCTCTGCACTTTGGTTATCTCATCTGTAAAAATGAGCATAATAATAATACTTATCTCACAGGATTACTATGAGGATCAAAAGAGTTAAAGTAGAAAAAGCCTTTTGCAAACTATATATATGGAAACTGTGAGCTGATTTTATTATATATGAACAAGAACTGATATTATTTGTTTCATGTGTACCAAATTTTGGCCTCCAGGGGTTCTGTTCTTTGCAACAGCTGACTGTCTCCTATCTGATTCATAGGTAAATATTAAAGGCAGGGGTGTTGAACTGGTTTACAACTAGAACCATTGGCCATTTTTAGATACACCAATTTTAAGATCTCTAGATATTTTCAGCACGCTTTGTAAAGGCTGTTGTTGCCCTCTCAGGAATCAGGATATCCCATTCTCTGAGCAGCAGTTCTCAAAAAAATTTGTCTTCCCCCCCCCCCTCAGCAAGACAGCTTCTGCTAACAATATCTAGAAGGTTTGATTTTATAGGATTACCCTGGGGAGATATTCCGAACAAACCTTTTTATAAGGGTTAGATATGTTGCTGGTGGAGCATTGTAGTATGATTTCAGCTGAGAAGTTGGTTTGGTTTTTTTTTTTCTCTTCCAAAAAGACACACTTTTAATGACTGGTCAGACGTGTTAACTACCTTACCTTTGCCACGGGCAATATAACTAATTTAGACAGTCATTAACTACTTGGTAATGGAAGAGCATGTGGTACAATATTCACTGAATACAAAATTAGGTTCTAAAAATCCTCCTTCTGTAATATTAAGCTGCAGAATGCTAGCTTATAAAGCAAAAGTAAATAAATGGAACCTTAGGTCTTCTACTTATGAGAAAGCATCTTTGATAAAGATAAAGAATTTTATTACTATTATCATTAATAACATAACACTTATTATTTATAGTGTATAGTGTTTTATTGCTTTACAAAGCATTTCCCCATGTATAATGACATTTTATTTTCACAATAACCTATCACATCCGTTCTTATGGATGAGAAATCCAGAGTTCAGAGAGTTTAAATGGCCTGCCCCGGGTCATAGATCCAGTAAGTGGGGCTTGAAGTCAAGTCTTCTAAACCTGGTTTCTTTTTCCTGCACCACTGACAAAGTGCGTCAGGCTTGTTGAAAATTGGAGCTCTGGAATCATAATAAGTTTTCACAGTATTATGAGGCAATATTATACAAGGCAATATATAGGAATTTTATGGTAATGGGACCCCAGAAATAGTTATGGAGCACGTGAAATAAAAGTAAAGGATGGAGAATGGATTTTCAGCCGAGGCCTTGGTGGTCCCCCAATGTCCCAATTTGATTACAGCCCTGTATAATGTATCTATAAATCCTCACATTCCTTCAAAAAAAAAAAATGGAACAAACCAAAACAAAACTCCGAAAGACTTCCTGGGTTGGAGGCATTGAGGGGGTCATGACTAGATGATTATAGACATGGAAAGCAGCCACCTCAAATGACTGAATAGAGCCATGGCACCTATTGAGAGGGGGCACCAAAAAACCTGCCCTTTCCCAAAGGATATCTACCATTGTCCTGCCACCCTGCCCAAAATAGCCCCCTTTCATCATTCCTAACACTTCCATACCAAAAATGACTGTTTCCATTTAGCAGGACGAGTAGAATCCTGAGGAAATGCGATAGGGAATGGAAAATTTCTAATAAGGGAGAGAAGCCCATTCAGGGAGGATAGGCTTGGATCAGACTCTACTATGTAAAAGATGAAGAAGAATTGGAAACCATGAAGTCATTGGTTTAGAGGTGTTTCAAAAGGGGGAGATGGTAGGATGCCAAAAACTAACAGCTCACTTTCCACTTTTTGCCTAAGACAGGCTACCTACACCTAACTTTCTGATATCTGGAAATTCTGGCATTTAGAGTTATCGTTTCATTAACAATATGTATGATAGTTGGGATTGTTCTTCAATATGAATGAGAAGGTAAATTATGTAATCATCATTGTATTCTGCACTTGAACTTAAGCCTAGTAAGTTTCTATTAATGTTAATGGTATGAAAAGAAGATACATTCTTTCAGACAATGTGGAGAACTAGTAAAAATATTGGACTTGGTAGAAGACCCAGGTTCAAGTCTTGGACACTTGCTAGCCATGTGACCAATATATCTCTCTGTGCCTCCTTTTCCCAATATATAAAAGAGATAACAAATACATTACCTTTCTTACAGCACAATTTTGGAGGAATTACTTTTTAAATCTTAATAGGAAGGTGAGCCATTATTACAGTTAATAAAAAGATCATAGATTTGTATCTATGAATTTTTAGAAAACTTAGAGAAAATATGGACCAATCCCCTTGTTTTATAAAGGAGGAAAGTATAGACCTGAAAGTGAAGTGACTTCCACAATCACACAAATAGTAAATAGAGTCAGAATTTGAACCTAGGTCCTACATTTCAGATCAACTGCGAAAAATTTGTATGAGTGAAATTAACAAAACCAGGAAAACAATTTCTGTGGTTTCTTATTGTTATTAAGTTGTTTCAGTCGGGTCCAACTCTTCATGACCCCATTTGGGGTTTTCTTGGCAAAGATAGTGTTTGCCATTTCTTTCTCCAGCTTATTTTACAGTTGAGGAAATGGAGGCAAATAGGGTTATGTGACTTGCCCGGGATCACACAGCAAGTATGTATCTGAGGCCAGATTTGAACTCAGGCCTTCCTGACTCCAGACCCAGTACTCTATCTATTATGCCATCTAGCTGCCTACAACATTGTAAAAATAAACAACTTTAAAATATTTAACAATACTGATCAACACAATGGCCAGCCATGAAACATGCTTCACATTTCCTGACAGAATGGGGATGTACTCAGGGCACAGAATGACCTCGGGCCTTATTACTCCAGATCTATCTCATTTTCTTCTGTACCATGCCTCTTCCTCTCATGAAACAAAAATTTAAAAAGGAATTGGGAGTCAATTAAGAAATCTTTTTGTGTATGTTGCTAATAACTTATGCCCGTTATAAAGTTTTGAATTCTGTCACTAGCATTTCCTAAGAAAAGTGTCAGAAATTAATGACCATACCTTAAACTTTATTTTAATTCTGAATTAACTGTTCTTCACAATTTTTTTCCCAAAACAAATACCTTCTCCTTGTCCACCTCAACCCTCTCACTTTAAGGTATAATAAAATAAAATGATGCCATCTAAGTAACCATATAAATATAAGGTCTCCTTTCAGCTCTAGAACTCTTGAATCCCATAAAATTAGGCCATATTTCAAAAGACTAGATTAGAGATGCTGTCATTAACCACGTCCAAAAAATTAAAAAGGAAAGAAAAAAAAGAAAACATGCTTTAGTCAGTAGCAGGTCCAGCAGCTCTATCATGAGGTGGGAGGGAATGGGGGTGAGAATTTGAAAATGAACATAAAACTGAATTTTAAAAATGAATAATAAAAGGAAGAAAAGGCTAAGGAAGGGAGCTGCCAGTGATCCTGAGGTTCAGCTAGCAACCTTTGTGAGTACTGTAAGTTATGTTCTCCACTGCTTTCTGAGAAATAAAGGCTATTTACCAGTTCCTGGCATGAGCAGGACACCAAATAAATATCTCTTTTGTAACAGACGAGTCTTCCCTAGGCCTGATTTCAGCATTCTACAGATGTGAACCAGCCATCAAGAGTTAGCACTCAGGAAATAAATAAAGTACCTCCTGCTGTACCAAAGAATGAAATCCACATATACACATACGTGCAATACCGTCTTTGCGTTTAATGTTGGTAATGTTTGGGAGACTTGATGTCATCTTTTCTGTTAAATATAGGGCTATCATGCTTTGCTTGAATATGGTAAGAAAATAATTGATGTTTTCCTATTACAAAGCATTTGGCCCAAATGCAGCTTCTGCAGTAAACATAGGGCAGGCATTTTAAGAGACAGGAAGATAGCGGGAGGTAGAGAGACTGCTGTCTCCTCTGAGACAGGGGTCATATTGCTACGCTAACATACCTCCAGGTTTGCATTGAGCTCTACTGATATATTATCATACCAGGTGTGCTCTGAAGCTACATAAAAGTACTTTTGCAATTCTTTCAACTTAATAATTAAAATTTCAATCATTTCCTCAAATAATGATGATTATCAAAATGACAACACCTTTCAAAAACCTGCAAATTGTTTTAGAGGTACAACTTTTATTAGAGTTTTGACATGCTTCAGTGAAGCTGTTTGTGTTCCAGTCACAAAGCTTCACTTCAGGTATGCCACCCTTCCTAATCCAGAGAAACAAAACTTATAAAAATGTCTGTCTCCTTTTTTCTTCTTATAAGCAGGCTGGTAACAGCCAGGGGTCTTCTGTTTTTCTCTCCGGAGTTCCAAGCATTCCAAGTAATTCTGAAAGTAGTTATTTTCTCTATGATAGTTCAGCTGGTATCACATAATAGCTTTGTAAGCTTTGAAAACCCAAATTGCTGTTGCTTTGTGTCATTTTATTATTATCATCATCTTTCTGAAGAGCTGAAAAGGAAGAACAAAAGAAACCCACTACTTTTATGTTTCCATGCAGGCATCTTGGATATGTTGGAAGGCTGGTTATAATGATATGGAGTTGACCATAGGGAATTCATTTTTTCTAATCTAGCCATTTTTTGGAGGCACTGAAAAGCTCCTTCATAGAAATTCATTTTTACCTAATTAAGTAGTTTTCATCTCCTTGCCCATTCAGAGAGGGTGGATATTCGCTCAAGTATCGATATCATAGGGTATTTCTTTAACAAATATTCATTAAAGTCTGTGTGCAAGGTACAGTGGGAGATGCAAAGATAAATTTTGAATCCTTTAGGCCTTGTTGTGTACTTTTTGGATTTTCTCTTCTTTGTGTAATTTAGTTCTTTAAAATATCTCTCATTCCCTTGTAATGAATTTCCATTTGTATTTTTGGAAATTCTGTTATTTCACACACATACACACATATACACAAATAAACTTAAATATTTTAATTTAGAGAAGGCTAAATTATAAATGTACAGGGTAAATCCATAAAAATGCCAGATATTTTAAGCTTAAAACTGTACCAAAATTTTCGGGACAGTCTGTATACATTATTTTTTTTAATATCTATTTTCCCTATCTTTCTGTCATGGCATGTTGATGTAATATTTCTGCATCCCTCATGTGGCATTTAATGTCTTAGTATAAATAGCAATTACCCTGCTGTGTCCAGTGACTCTAGTAAGAACTCCAGAAGATATATGGTGACTTTGGGTTCATCCTTGACCCATTATGGGCAATAAGAATCCTCCATTACTTTCTCAGGCCTGGCTTTAGGTTTTAACTAGCCTCAAAAGTACTATAAACCTACCTTAGGGCCACCTTTTACAGTTTCTGTCCATAGAAGACAATCAGGAGATATGGCTCAAATGAGGACTTCTCCATATTCTCTTCAGTTGAATTGAAACTCTGATGCATGCCCCACAACTGATCTACCCATTGATCACCCAGACTAGGTATTGGCCCTGGACTAGAGAAAACTCACCAGGACAATTAATGTTGCCCAGATTCACCCAGATCCAAATATCATGCATATCTTCAAAGTAACCTTAACAACTTCGAGAGATACAGAATTGCCCAGGAATCTAAGGGTATGTAGGATTGGTCTTCTCTGCTCTGATGGAATTTGATACCTTCATTCCAAGCTGTATGTTGAAGGTAATGATGTAAAATAGAGGCTCCCAAATTTATTTTGCCTACCATCACCTTTTCAAAAAAAAATTTACTCAGCATCCCTCTTGAAATCTACTTTCTTTAACACTTTAAGTTTTTTTGGAAATTTGTGTCATTTCAAAAAAATATAATTTTTTTAAATGATGCATCTTAAATTTAATAATTTATTGTAAATTTGTGGGGGTTTTTTCCTGCATTGAAATTTTGATAAAGCAATATTGTGTCATGTAACCACATAGTATTGTATTATAAACAAGTCATTACACGCACATATTCCTGCTGATGCATGCTGGACTTTGCAACAATGAGTGACAGGGTCGCCTGGCAACACTTGCTTGTTAAGACTTATCAGAGGACTTGACCACTGATCAGTTATAACTTGCATTTTGTGTGTTTACTTGGAAAATAATGTAATTACTACAACTTTAACTCCCCTACAGAACAGATAAAACATATATGAACAATTTTTCAAAATTTCCTTCTTTTCTTTCCTTATGCTTCCTTTATTTTATTTTATTCAACACCCCCCCAATTGTACCTGAGGCTACTACCACCCTCCCCTTGGATCATTCCAGCACCCCCCCAGAGGGTGGTATCACCCACTTTGGGAACCTATGTTCCCAAATTATGCAACAGGATGTTTCACGTTGCTGTGTCCTTCCCACACAGACACACACTCCTCCCGCAGTACCTCTACTTCTATGCTGTGTTGATGTCTCTGGGGATGCCAAAACATTGTTGACTTTCCAAGTAACAGATACGTGAATGTCAACAGCTACGTGAATGTCAACAGCTACACTTAGATCTGCTTACAAAAAAAAAAAAAAAAAAAAACCCCACTGCATTTTGAGGGTTTTCCCAGCTCTTGGGAAAGAAGGTATAAAGTGAGTGCAGTCTGTGCTTGTCTTAAAAAATTTGAATATACCTACTGCTTGTTGACATCAGAATTAGCACTGTAGGCACCAAGTGAAAATATTCTGTTATATTCTGTTGTAAAGAAGATTAGCAGTCTTTATCTTCTCATCTCATCAAACAGAAAACAAGATCCTAATCTCCCTCTCTGGGGGAGAAGTAAGCTCACAATTGTTATTGTTGCTGATTTTTCTTTGCTAATACTATAATGTTTTAACCCATTTATGCTCCCAGAAAAGGGTAATCGTGAAGTTTATGCTTTGGGGTTTGGAAAAAACAAAACATTTTACAGTTTATGGAGCTTTTTCATTGAAAGGCCAATTTAAATTCAGTTATTCTGATGGGATTTCTCTTATTCAATCCACAAAATTTCCTTTTTCTATTTATTATCCAGAATATCTTCATATAGGTTGGCAAATCTATTAACTCTTGTCTGCCTCGGTTTCCTCATCTGTAAAATGGGAATATTAATAACACCTACTTCCCTTGGTTGTTGAGAGGATAAAATGAGATAATATCTATAAAGCAATTTATAAACCATAAAGTATTATATAAATACTAGCCATTATTAATAAAACAGTAATAAAATTTTCAGTTAGTTATCCGTGATCTCATCAGTATGGATATTCCTTCCAACAATGAAAATCATGATCTGTCCATACCTCCTCCTCCTTTGTGACTGTTGTCCATTCCGTCCTGTAAATCCTCCATAGGAGAATCCATCCAGTGTTCTAAGGGTCTTCTTACTCTAGTCTCTTAATATTACAGGTGCTACACTGGGGCCGTCTGTTATTTCTCACTCTTGCTAACCTGTGCCCCCTTTGTCTTCTCTTCTCCAGGCCAAACACTTCCGGTTCATTCAAGCATTCCTTGTAGGCATAGTCTTCAGTCCTTTTGACATCCTGCTTAGCCTTTCCATACCCCTTCCAGCTTGTCCTAAAGCCCCTTCCTAAAATGTGAACACACACACAAGAGGACTTATGACTAGAGCAGAATACAGTGAGATCACTTTCCCCCAGCGCTTAGCACAGAGCCTGGCACATGGTAGGTACTTAATAAATGCTTTTTGACTGACTGACTTCTACCTGAATGTAAACAAACAACTACTGATTGCATTTTTCTCTTGTCATTCACCAATCTCTGGGGTTTGAATTAGGAAAGAGCCCTAATCTAGCACCAGAACAACTTCCTTATTTTGTTCAATGAAAAGATAAGAGCAGGAAAGAAGTGGGTCTTCAGGTGTCAGAAAGGCTGAGGAATCCAGAATCTTATCAATGATACTGATAGCAGTGATATTTGAAAGATTCAGAAAAATGGGAAAAGAATTACAGAACTAAAGAACAAATGCCCTGTGTTTTTTCCTTTTTATAAATTTTTTTTTCAAATTTTGAACTTTACAAAAACTAAACAAAACAAACATTTCAATGTACAAAGTAGAACAGAAAAAGAGAATTGTGCACGAAATCACAAGTCTCCTGGATTTTTCCCTTTGCTCTAATCTCATAACCACCATCTTAGTACAGGCCTACTTTGCCTCTTGTCTAACTCTTCTAAAACCCTCAGAATTGGTCTCCCTGAATCCTCTATGTCCTCTTTCCAATCTATCCTCTACAAATGTGCTAAAGTAATTTTCTCAAAGCATGGTCACTCCCATGCTCAAAAAACTTCAGTAGCTCCCCATTGTTTCCGGGATCAAACACAAATGGATTCCAACTTACTTTTCCAGCCTTGTTTGACATTATTCCCTTGACATTATTATGTTCTAGTCAAAATGAACTACTCACTCTTGCTATTTATTGAATTCTGACACCTATATGGGTTTACATGAAGCTGTCTACCATTCGTAGAAAGTGTTCCCTCCTCATCTCTGCCTCTGAGAGTTCTTATTTCAGGTCTCAGATGCCACCACCTTCATGAAGAAGTTGATGTCCATTCCCTCTTAAAATTGTCTTGTATTTATTTATCTTTGTTTATGTTGTACCCCACCACCCCATCGCTAAATCAGCTACTTGGTGGTAAGGACAGCTGGATTTTTGTCCCCCAAACCCCGGTACAGTACATTGTTCATAGTAGACAATAAATGTTTATTGAATTTAATTCCAGTTTTGTCCAAGTCATAAATAAATTGTTGTTTAGTGGAACCTAGAGACCTACCTCCAAGTTTATTTTGATCAATTAGTGATTATATTTTAGATCCACTTACTCAATCAGTTCTAAATCCACCAAAATGGATTGCCAACTAGTGCATTAGGATAACATGAAATACTCTGTCAATACTTACAATATTACCGATTCTATCAGTATAAATACTCTATGATAAGGGGCAGCAGGAGGAGGAAATGAGATTAATTTGGCATAACCTATTAGATTTTAAGCTCCAGAGGACAGGGGCTTTCTTTTGCCTCTTGTTTTAATCCTTCTAGCACTTAGTATAGTCCCTGGCATGTAATAGGAATTTAATAAATGTTTATTGATTGGTTGAAATCACAATCACTTTTAGTGATTGGTTTCCCTTCCTTTATGTTCACAAACCATCACTTTAAAAATGTATTTATTAATTTTCCCTAAACAAAAATCAAACACAGTTGTCTGTAGTTTACAGATTCTACCCTTACCTTTGTTTTGTTTTATTTTGTTTTCTTGTTGTTTTTTAAAAATAAAAACATATAGGCAAAGCAAGCTGTGCATAATAGAGATCCACAGTCATGTACAGTCTTTTTTTTTTTCTTTCCTTCTTTGCATAGGAAAATGCTCATTATGTGTTTAGGTTCAGAACTTTTAAAAAATATAGATGTATATTTTTTAAATCATGTTATTTGCTCTATATTAATTCTACAATTTCTCTCCCATTTTTCCAAAACTCCCAGATATCATTGATAGCAATTTAGCAATCTCATCTTCCCTTCTTTGAGTAGCCTAGGATAGAGGTTGTCCAGGCCTGGTGTCTTCAACTCCTTGAGGCTACCTAGATGCTGTCTTACTTCCTCCTTAGTTTCTGTTTGAGTTCCTTTTAGCAGTCTTTGTCCCTGCTTCCCAACCAGATGACCATTTTGCTTGAAGGGCGAAGCAGAAGTGAATTGAGACTTATTTCAACATTTCTCTTTATCATCCCATCTGCCCCCAGCAACGACTCCATCCCTCCTCTTGCTCACAACATTGCTCTAAAAGCCTTTTATCTGGCTCTTACCTTTCTTCACCAACCTTAGCTTATTTCCCAGTGCTCCTCACGATGAACACAGTAAGCACTTAATAAGTGATTACTGACTTAATTTCTAATCTTTAGCATTCTCCTTCCAGAACCATGTTCCTCTTTTGTACTCAACCTGAGTTACTTTCCCTGACTTCCTTCTGTGCATGTCTTTTTAAAACATGACTTAGCCAATAGACAGCTCCTCTTTTTCTTCATCATCAGAATCATTTCTGCTTATTTCTATAGGAATAATTTTGTGAGAGCATCCCATCCTTTTGGGGTTAATTTTCCTTGCAGAAGTAGATCTTAATCTTTTTTGAACCCTTTGAAATTTACTCTCTTTAAAGTTAGTGTACATGTCAGACCATGCCTTTCTTTTCTGCCTTTCTCATGAACTCTGTGATGGATGGAGTGTTTAAGTCCCTGAGCTCCTATCACAACTACTTTAGCAACCAGTTTTCTCTCGTTGATAACGCTGAAGTTTAGGATACCAAATCCCCTTGTCACTTCCTTCACCATTTGAAGGATGAAGTTAATGTGAAGACAAGTCACAGGCTGACTGCTCTGATTTTAGCATAAAATTTCTAGCATGTCTGGATACTTGATTGGATATCTGAGCCTCCCATGATTACAACATCATTCTTTATGCCAACATTGTGATCTATTTTCCAAACTCCCCAACAAATTTTTCCTTTTATCCAGTTGATTTATTTTATTTGTTTCCCTTGACAAATTGTTTGTCATCTGATAATTACCCTCCATATTCCTCACCACCATCCCCATCCCCACTCCCTCTTGGGTACTTACATTTCCTCACATCTTGATTCATGTTGCCTTTGGCTATAGTTTTCCTGTTCATCTCTCCCACTTGATTTAGTTGTCTTTGTTATTTGACTCAGCCCCAACACTCATATTTTGCTACATTTGTCTTTGTCTCTTAAATGACACCCTTATTTCTCCTACCTTCCTTGAATTTGTTGATCAGACACCCAGGTAATAGCAGTAGCTATTAAACTTTCTCTGTGGTTTGGGCACTAACCCCAACTGTCACCACTGCTTATCCAACCAACCTACATTGATAGTTCACGATGATTTCCATTCGGACTGAACTCATCTGCTTTCTGACATTTTCTGAAGCAATTTCCAGCCAGCTTAACCCCCCTCACCTCCTAGGGAGACAGGTTCTGATAGCATGTGAACCTCCAAATTGATTCTATTCCTTCTCTGTCTCTCCATGTCTCATTTCTTCTTCCCTCTCACTCACTCCCACTCCATATCCCTCCTATTTCTTCTCCCTCCCACCCTTTTGTTGAATGAGACCAATTATCATCAAACAGCAAGCACATAGGGGCCCAGAGGCAGGAGATGTGTCCAAAGTCCGAAAAGGGGAGTTAATAGACTGGGAGCCTTGAGAATCATACAATGGTCGATTGGTCTAAAATCACTCAACATTCCAAACAACCAAGTGTTGAAATGGATTTGTGTTCATATAAGTGGCATAATTCCTAATTTGACTTACCAATTTAAAAAAAAAAAACATTGCTACTATCTCCCTTAAAGCCCTTATGAGTTAGGAGCAACCTTGCTCTCTTGAAGTCATGAATGACCTTTGATTGTGGAGAGCTCTCCACGGCTATGAGTGTTTCCTCTGCAAATAGCAGAATTCATGGAATAGTGAGCATTAGGAACATCCTGTGTAAACTCTACAAATCATAGTAAAAAGCCAACAAATTGAGTAGAAGAGAAATTCGAATAGTAAACTCTAGTTGGTATTTTACCTCTCAGGAAATCAAGTTCTTAGTATAGAAATACAAAGGTAATATACTTTAAAGGCGTACCCTTTCCCCTCAAACCACATTCTATGTAGCTACTTTTCATTCGCCCTAAGGACAGGAGCCTTCAATATGACTCAATAAATCCCATTAACAACCAGAAAACATTTTTTTAAAATTTTTTAAATTTTTTAAAAAATACTTAGTCTTAAATTATGGCTTGATTTTCAGATGTTTCCTGGCCTCATGCCCACTATCTCAGCCCCAGACTTGCCTGCATCCAAGAGTCAATACTCCTATCACCTCCTAGAAAATCAGAGTTAAAAAGCATGCAGTCTCCCATCCACTCCCGTTTTCCCTTCTTTTCTCCTGGGTTACCACCTCTCTTTTGGCAGATGGTGTTCTCCTACCACCCCTGATTACCTGGGATGCCCTCTTTGCAAGGGCTTACTTTCCCAGATGCTGTTTCTCCAGCCTTTTATATCCTTCCTGCCTTTCTACATAGACTCAAACCCTACCTATTTGAAATTGTCTCCTCCTCTATGCAGCCTTCCTTGACTACTCCAGCCTTAAATATTCTCATACCTCCTGTGACAAGTATTGTTTGTATCACTCACCTGGAAATTTATTGTATACTGCTTTGTAGTATTTTTATTCTCTCTGATTTTATCAGTTTAAGGCACTCTCTCCACAGAGACATCTTATAATTTTAGTGAGTTGTCCCTGACATCAAGAGGTTAAGTAACTTCCTTGTGGTCCCACAACTACTATGTATCAGAGGCAGGATTGGAACCCACATTCTCCTGATTTCATCAACTTCTGTGGCCTTCCCTATCTCTCTTGTATTTAATTTTATTGTGTTTATTTGTATTTATTCTGAATAAACTTGTTTTTTCACCTTTTAGAAAATAAACTCCTTCCTTTTTTGTCTTGGAATCCCCAGTACTTAGAACAATCCTTGGCACACGGTAGGCACTAGTAGATGCTTACATCTAGACATAGAAATGTTTTCTTCAACTGCTCTAAATATCTGGAGATGAGGAGCTTTCTTATTATATCTCTCATAGTGCTCTATCATTATCACACAGTAGGAACTTAAGTGTGTTTATTGGCTTATCTTCATTTTTAAATTTATCCCAAAGCAATAAATATGTCATATTAGAATTTAGATTCTGGGAGGTAGATATTGATGTTGGAGCGCATGGGAGCTTCCAGGTGTTTCTCAAATCACAACCTTTGGTGCCTACTAGATGTACTCCCTTCACTCGTTCACCCGTGAACAAGACTGTCCCTTTTCACAGGCACATAGAAAAGAAAGCACTCCACACTTGTGCATGCAGAGTATGGTCCCTCTGGCATTCAGAGTGCCAACTTCAATATGTGGATAGTAAAATATACACACAGGGGACCTTTCTATCATGTACCAGTTCTGAGGAAGATAGCTATGAAGGCAGAAATCAGTGGATGTCAGGGTTGATTTTTGTCAGGCTTGAAAGTGGCTTCTAAAATTTTAGTTGCAGAGAAACATCCATTTCAGAATTAAAGTGCTTTTCAGTCAGTGATACTTTTACAGCTTTTCAACTACATTTCAAGAATACTGGGAATGTGGGAAGGGATCAGATTTTTCCATTTTTTAATTTAGATTTAAATTTTTTATTTGATTGTAGAAAAATAGAGAACTAATGGACTTTATTGAATAGGGTAAATGGGGGGGGGATGGTGACCAGATTTGTGTTTGAGGAAAATCACTTTGTTGACTGTATAAAAGATAAATTAGAATGGAAAAAGCCTTGAGATACAGATAAGAGTATTGAATAAGAGAGTATTGAATAATAAGAATTATTATTATAAGAGAGTATTGAATTAGAGAGTACTGAATTAGTCCAGGTGAAAAGTGACAAGGGCCTGAATTAGGGGGGTGGCTCTGTGAGTGAAGAGGAGGGAAAGCATTCAAGAAATGATCTAGACATAGAAATCTGGCCACTGGTTGGATCCATGAATGTGAGGAATCAAGTCTGACACAAAGGTTAAAAACCTGGATAATTTGAAGAATGGCACTGCCTTTGACATCAATAAAGAATAGAGGGGCTGATTTGAGAGGAAGGATAATGAGTTCTATTTTGGAAGTGTTGAGTTTGAGATGTCTACAAGACTTTCAGTTAAAAATCACTGGACGGGGGGCAGCTAGGGGGCACAGTGAATAGAGCACGGGCCCTGGAGTCAGGAGGACCTGAGTTCAAATCTGGCCTCAGACACTTGACCTTCATTAGCTGTGTGACCCTGGGCAAGTCACTTAATCCCATTGTCTAGCCAAAAAAAAAATGACTGGAACTTAGGAGAAAAGACTATGGCCAAGGAGTCATCTGCCTAGGATTGGTCATAATCCTGGATTGGTGTGGTTGATCATGGTGGCTGCCATGATTTAGGAGTAAGTAATATTGAAGTTTGGTTTTTGAACCAATGAATCTTTAATTTCACTGATTTAGGCAGTCCTTCCAATGGCACAGATTTCAATCCACTTACTCCTTACAACTAAAGTTGGTCAGTGAACCTATAGGAGCTGATGAGGTCACCACCTGAAAAAGTATAAAGAATGAAGAGTAGTCTAAGTCAGCAACAAGAAACTATTTATCCATGATAACCCAATTTGTTTCATGGGTTACCAAGAAAATTCCAAATTATAGTTTCCATTGTATTCCTGCATATGAAAAGGTCCTACATGTATACTCTTATTTTTTGATAGTGTTGATTACATCAGTCCTCAGAATACAACAGGGCCAACTCAATGAGACCCATGACTCTTTGAAGGATGTGTGCATCAATCCATTCATGTGAACAATGACCACATAGGATGAGGAGTAAATGGATTGCAATCTGTGCCATTGGAAGGACTGCCTAAATTAGTAAAACCAAAGCTTCATGGAAGAGCCAAACTTTAATAGTACTCTCCCTGACTCATGGCAGCCTCCATGATTAGTCACATCAATCCAGAATTGTGACCATACATACTTCTATGTCATCACTTCAGTTTAAATCATACAGCATCTCAGTTCTAACACCTTTTTAAAGTATACATTTAGGGATCAGCAAATAAAAAGGATGTTCTTCGTTAGTCAGAAGGAAGGAGTTGCAGTATTCATTTTAATTCAACTAGAACTTTTTAAGGGCCTATTATATTTGAGGCACTATACCAGGCACTAGAGAGATAGCACGGAAGAGAAAGAGAGAGAGAGAGAGAGAGAGAGAGAGAAATGTATATATACATACATATATGTGTGTGTGCATATATATGTATATGCATGTATGTACACACACATACACACACACACATCCGGGGGAAATTATCCAGTTTCATTAGAAGAAAGGTAAGTCTTGAATCTTTAAATTTATATCAAAATTAAAGCTGACCATGCTTCCCATTTGAGAATCTTATCTTTGGATGCAGGGAGCCTGGCCCGATAGTCCCTCAAGAACCCCAGCCCTAATAGGCAATCCTTCTGAGTAAGCTCAGTCACAGAGTATCCCATTTCTTAGGTCAGATGTCAAATTTCATCTCCGTATCACTCAATTGTTCTAGCTCCATGGCAGCACAGAGTCCGGCAATTATACACACACACAATTGTACACCTCATCTAAAACTGTTTTACCCAAACATTCCGTAGTAAGAGCCATACAAAACAAACACTGAATAAAACAGAAAGGAAACTCCAGGCCACCATAGTCAAGTTTATGCTTTAACTAGGTCTTCATTTCCATATTCTCCCATATATACTATAGTCTGAACCTCTTAAAATGTGGTTCACAGTTGTATGCTAGTATATAATTACAAAGCACATCCTTAGCTTAAATGCCTCATCTTCTCCAACCTAGGAGGAACTCATTCCCAGTATGTAACCCCACCTATGTTCCTCTACCTTTGCTAATTCCCAGAAAGTGACACAGTGGAACAAACTGAATTTGGAGTCACGAGATGTAGGTTCAAATCCCCATCTGTGTTGTATGCTACCTGAGCGACCTTGGTCAAACCACTTAATCTCTATCAACCTGTTTCCTCATCTGTAAAATGAAGGATATGGACAAGAAGTCATCCAGAGTCTTGTCTAGCTCCAAATCTATAGTTCTTTGTTCCTGGGCATTTGCCCATAGTCTGATCTTCATGAAACAGTAGCATGGAAAGAGATTATACCAGAGTCGGCAAAGTCTTGCAACTGAATGGGGAATATAGCAATGAATAAGTTTTTGCCAAGGAAAGGAAGGAGGGCAAGAAGAGTAAGGCAAGAAAAGATAAGGAGAAGGAGAAGGAGAAAGAGGGAGGAGGACAAATCTTTCCACAAAAATTTTCACTTAGGCTATCTTTATTGAACTCAACCCACTTAATTGGAAGGTGAGGGTGGAGGAGATGGTATTTAAAAAAGATTTAAGAATTCAGTTCTGCTGAGTTTAGTATTGGGAGGATTTTTCCCTTTCAAAGTTGAAAAATGAATTTTGGAATTCAGCCACAGAATACCCAAGATTAAGCATGTGGTAAGGAATTGCAGAATTTGGATACCCAGGGAAGTGTTGGTCAACTGAGAGTTCTCCTGTCTCTGTGCCAAAGAAGGAGTATTCTGTCATTAACTTCACAGAAGCCGTTAACTGTTCTCCCAGTAGCAGGGAAGATGTTGCTATAGTAACCGCTCAGTGTGAGGTGAGAAGGAAAATGGGATTTTAAAAATGGATACTTTCCTTCAGCTCTTTTTCCTTAAGTGTGATTAGAAAGTCTTCCTCCCCTGCCCTGGTAGAAACAACCATATTTACCCCTAAGTCATTCTGGGGAGTTTGCACAACCCAGGGACCCACTCCCTCTGCTCGTTGTGATTTGGTGTGTTCGTTTGTGGGAAAGTAAGAGCAAGAAGAGCATTCAGATGGAAACCAAAGAGCTATTCATACTGCAATTAGAAGCACCTATCTGCATCCTCATTTCCCCCACCCCCAGCCCATAGATTCCTTCTCCCCACTGTAGGAGACAGTTTACAAATCTGATATAGATGCAGTTAAGCTTCATTTGGAGATATATATGGAATGGTTATAGACTATTTAAGTATATAACCTAGAGCCTCTCATAGCCAAAATAAGAAGCATGCCCCTTGACCAATAAACTGCATGGGAATTACTGCGAGGTGTTCTCTGGGCCTCCATTTCTTCATCTCTAATAATATGACGGGGAGTTGGGCTAGAACATTTCTAAGGTCCTTTCCTTATTCCAGATCCTGTATGGTAATATGATAATACATTAGACTTTAAATAGTAACAGATGTTTCAAGAGATGCTACAGCATAGTAGGAAGGAGTTAATTTCAGGGTCAGGAAGATTTGGGTTCATATCCCATCTCTGACCCATACTGGCTGTGCTCAAGCCACTTCAAAGTGCCTTGTTCAACTCTCTAAATCTATAAATTTCAGAGAAAGTGTTGATCTGTATTGATAGAGAAAGTACCTCAGCAGGAGCTACCCACATCAGTGAAGTCATAGGTATAATAATAAATATAAATTTTTAAAATAACTTTAAAAACAACCAAAAGTCTCACTGTTTGTTCTCTTTCTCCCCCAATCACTGTATTATGCATCAAAAGAAATAAATTGAGGTGGGAAGCATGAAAACTTAAAGTTTTCTATTTAAAATGCAGTCACATATATGAATACACACACATATGCATGCTTCTTGTGTAAAATGTGTAAATCCCAATTCACCAAAGGCACTGAAATGTGTGGGTCAGACCACGTTAAAGTGGAAATTCAGCTGGAAATCCAAATGAGCAGATCTTTCCGTGGCTTTGGCTAGAATTTCTATCAAACCCTAAGCTGATGGCTGAAGTCTCTCTCCAGACTTGTTTATTTATTTGATTTGATTCTGGATTAACATCTTCACATTTTATTGCTAGTAAATTAGACCAGCCAAATTTAGATTCCAGCTTAGCTTCTTATCTTCTTCCTAATGACTCAAGCTCATCTGGTAGACTTTGCTCATGGCTTTCTCCAAATGGCTGAAGACATAACATTTTGCTGGCTCCATTAAATCCCTTCCTTAACACCAGTCCCAGAGACATCTCAAATTAAATGTATCACAACTAACCTGATTATTTTCCCCCATCAACCACCTCTTTTCCAAAGTTCCCTGTTTCTGTCAAAGGTACTACCCTCTTTCTACTCTCCAAGATTCAGAAATTTGACATGTTCCTCACTCTCTGTCATCTCCCATGGTCAGTCTTCCCTTTTCTACCTTCACGACATCTCTCCCATCTGTCTCTCTGCTCACACAGCTACCCCCTTAGTTCAGGCCCTCGTTACCTCTTACCTAGATTACTACAATACCCTTGTAATTGTTCTCCTACCTTAAAGTTTCTTATCATTCCAATACATTTTATACATTCCTGCCAAGATAATTTTCGTAATGCAGATATAACCATGTGGCTCCCTTAATCAATTCTAGAGACTTCCCGTTGTATCTAAGATCAAATATAAATTCTTCCATTTATTCTTTAATGCTCTTTAAAACGTGGCTACATAGTAAAATGAGGATAGTTAACATATTAGATGACAGAAGAAGGATTCCAAAATATCATGACAGACTTGAACAATGACCCAAATCTAATACGGTCACCTTGATAAAGATAAATGTAACAGTTTCAAAATGGACACTTGGGTTCAAAAATCAACTCCACAAATATGTGTCAGCAAAAATGTCTGTCACTGAGCATTGGTCATTAATAACAAGTCATATTTAACTACTGTAATTTCCTTTTTAACATAGTTATCAGACTGGTAGATCAGAAGATAAACATAGAATACCTAGATCTTAGCAAGACATTTAGCAAAACTTTATAAACTTGAGCCAAGATAGAGAGATGTAAATTTGTTGATAAATGCTAAAGATAAGTTTTTTTTAATTGTTTTTAAAGCTGTTTGAGAAGCAAGAGGAAAACCAAAAGAGAAGCAAGACCATGACTCAGAGTATATGAAATGACAGAGAAAAAACAGAATTATTTGACTCATATTTTACAATTTTTCTCTAGAAAGAATGATCTTTGTATAAGAAAGAATAAAGTAGAGATTTAAAACTCAAGAAAAGTGAAGAGATGGTAAGAAGTTCCATCTACCCTCAATGAATATGTCACTTTGCAGGCCCAGATGCCAGGACACTAAAATAACTTGTGGATGAGATTGCTGAGGCATAATAGTGATCTTTAGAGGAGAAGACCTAGAGAGGGTCTCCTGGGAAAATGCTATCCCAGTTTATAAAAACTGTAGAAATAGAAAAATTCTTGAGACAAAATTTATTTAACTTGATGTGAATTCTAGATTATATTATATAAATTATTATATTATTACATATAATATTATATTATATTATATATATAAAAGGATAGTCTGTTATAATTTAGAAAGGGAATCAGTGACTCTAAAGGCAAACATAGGTTCATCAAGAAGAGGTTATGCTGAGGCAGCTAGGTAGTAGGGTGGATAGAGCACCAGCCCTGGCTTCAGGAGGACCTGAGTTCAAATCTGGCCTCAGACACTAACTGTGTGACCCTGGGCAAGTTGACTTAACCCCAGTTGCCTTGAGGAAAAAAAAAAGAAGAAGAAGAAGAGGTTATGCCAAACTAGTCTCATTTCACTTTTATCAGGGACCCTAAACTGGTAGATGGAGGATTCCAGCAAGACATTTTGTAGAATCTTTCATGAGATCCTGTTGTGAAGTATGAAGAGATATAGGCTGAATGAAAATATGATTTAGGGGATTCAGGAGCCATTGAATGGCTGAGCCTATGTAGTAATGATTAATAGAGTATCAGATTTGAAGGTCTCTCATGGAGTACCTCAAGAACCTGCCCTTGGACCTGTTCCCTTTAACATTTTTATCAAGGCTCAGGTTGTTGTTGATTCATTTCAATCATGTCCAACTCTTTGTGACATCATTTGGGGTTCTCTTGGCAAAGATATTGGAGTGTTTGCCATTTCCTTCTGCATTTCTTGTTACAGATGAGGAAACTGAGGCAAACAGGGTCAAGTGACTTTCGCAGGGTCACACAACTAGTAAATGTCTGAGGCCAGATTTGAATTCATGAAAGATGAGTCCTCCTGACTCCAGGTCTGGCACTGTAACCATTGAGCCACCTAGCTGCCCCAAGGCTTAGATAGCATTATACAATTTGAAGACAGCACAAAATTGGGAAGAATAACTAACACATTGGATGATAGAAGAGGGATTTTAAAAGATTTTGACAGACAAGAACAATGATCCAAAGCTAACAAGGTCAGCTTGATAAAGAGAAATGTAACAGGTTCACAATGGAGTTCAAAAAATCAACTGCACTAATATGAACTAACAATTCGTGTTTTAAAGAAAGAAATAAAAAAGTTGGGGTGTCCTGCAAAGTCAATATGAGTCAACAATGTGACAAAGCAGCCAAAAATCTTTTGTATGATTCAATTACATTAATAGAGCTGTAGCATCCTAAATAACCTGATTATATTATACTTGGAATACTATATTCTTTTGTGGGAACTGCATTTTAGAAAGACAATAAGATAAAGTGTATCCAGAGGGACATAACCAAGATGGCAAGGGGACTGTATCCATTGAAGGAATCTATATATTCAACCTTGAGAAGAGAATATTTAGGGAGAGGACAGTGGCTCTCTTCAAGTATTTGAAGTATTTCCATTTTAAAAGGGGATTGTTTAGATTTCTCTTCTTGGTCTCACAAGTAGCAATGAGTGAAAATTGTTGGGAGGTAAATAATCTTAATATAAGGAAAATCTCCCTCATAATAAGAGTTAGGAAGACCACAGTTCAATAATAAGAGTTTCTCAAAAGTGGTATGAGTTTTTTTGAGTGATAGTAAGTTTCAGAGAGAGAGGGAGAGAGAGAGAGAGAGTCTCTGCCCTCAAGAAGCTTACATTCTAATAATGGGGAAAGACAACATGCAAATTTTGAAGTCTTCCAGTGGAAACAGGACGACCACTTGTCAAAATGTTGTAGAGAAAATTTTTGTTCAAATATGGTTTAAGCCAGATGTCTTCTAAAGTCTCTTCCAACTCTGAAATTCCATGACTCTCCTATATAATTAATATCCCATTAAATTATCAATTAAGATAAACTTGCACTGAACTTGATACCCCAAGGAGTGTTGCCCTACAGTTGCGAATGCTTCATACAACTTACCCTTCTCTATGCTTTTCCATGTTTTCCTCTAAGTTAGCATCTCAAATCCTAATCCAAGATAAAAAAACAAAGAAACAGGTCTTATCTTTTCTTGATAAAACAGGAATCCTATTATGGACCCACTAATCTCCATTGTGAGTAGGTCATAATATGAAGTTAGAAGAACTAGTTTAACCTCATTAGAATTCTGAAACTGGCTGTCATAGGGTCATGGGATCATGTTTCAATCTGGATGAGACCTTGCTGGACTCATTTGTAAGTACTGGTCTCCAACTAGTCTGAATACTTTCATGTCTGAGAGTGCAGTTCTTTTTTTTTTTTTAATCTAAAATCCTGTACAAACATGGGAGAAGAGCTACTGTCTACAAAAGCCCATTTCAACTCAATTGAAAATAAAAGCATTTATTAAATACTATGTACCAGGCAGTGTCCTGAGTGTTGAACCTACAAAGACTAAGAATCCCTGCAAGGAGATTGCATTCTGCTGGGGAAAAACAATAGATATCTAAAGAAGCAAAAGCAAAGTAATATTAGCACAGCAGAATGCCAACAACTGGGGACAAAAGCTATACACTTGAAATAACAAATTTTTTCAACAAAAAAAAAAATATTGCAATGCTAGCATCTTAACAACAAAATACAATGAAAGTGAATAAGAAGTCATTTTTATTTATCTTGAATGCTAGTGTTTGAGGAGAAGCAAGTTTAAGAGAGAATGAGAATATAGGTGAAGACTTTTGTGGACATAATAAAAGGTCCTTAGAGGCTGATAATACTGCTTCTCTATTATGTTTAATTCTATTTCAAAATATCTAGCTTTTTCTCTCATGTGCCAAATCACTTGCATCACTATTAAGCTTTTCTGCCATAATTAGGCACATATTTTGGCTCACAAATAAAATGAAAAAAAAAAGGATAAAAAAGGAGAGAGTAGATGAGATTTTTCTGAGATAGTTGGCCAAGGATTGGAAGAGAGTATGTCTGGTAGCCTGCCTGAAGAAAAGCCAACATGTGCCTAATGTGGCCCAGCAAATGTCAGAACAGAGGGAATGGCGGTCCCCACAAGAGGATAAAAGGAAAATGTCCAAATCAATATTTGAGTTATGGTAAGCCAAAAATCCATGTCTTCAATGTATAAGACCAGTATGAAAGAGGAAAGATGGAGAGAATGCTTTTTGTATAGCTTGATTTTTCCTCCAGTTTTTGTGACAGTTGAATTTTTTATTCTGTTCTCTTTTTCTAAATCATCCTTCGGGTATCTTTTAATGTGCACCTCTACTGTTGATTATGTTATGGGTTTGCTCCATGAGAAGGAATGACAAAATGTAGATGACTGATGTTACTGATGAAGGAGACACAATTTTTAATTCATGTTCAGTAAAATTGCAAAACATGACAAATGAATAGGAAAAAAAAAAGCCAAATACAGAATCTCTCCAAGATTGACATTTTGGAGCCTGCATTTTATTTTCCTAAGAGTCGTTTTTCTTTGATATTAAATATACTTAGGGACTGGGGGCAGTTAGGTGGCACAGTGGATAGTGTTGGGCCTGGAATCAGCAGATGTGAGTTCAAATCTGGCCTCAGACACTTACTAGCTGTGTTATCCTGGGCAAGTCACTTAACCCTATTTGCCTCAGTTTCTTCATCTATAAAATGAGTTGGAGAAGGAAATGGCAAACTACTGCAGTATCTTTGCCAAGAAAACCTCAGATGGGGTCACGACTGAAACAAATGAACAGCAAAATCCTTCAGAACTAAGAAGAGGCTTGCATTCTCTACTCCCAGCCTTACCTTATATATGGATATAGTCAAACTCAGGTCACACTGATGCCAGTCATGATTCAGTCTTGCTAATCAGACTGAGGCCTTACACAGAGGGGAGAAAAGGGAGTTATCTAAGCTGTGGGCAGTAAAAGGCAGAAAAGTGGGGAGTGTGTCACGTGCATAATTTCCCCAAGGAGGAAGAGGCTTGAAAAGAAAGATCCACCTAGTATCACAGCCATAAGTTGGTTAGCTGTCTAGGACAAAGTTCTTGACCTTTTTTGTGTCATGGACCCCTTTGGTAGTCTGAAATATGGACCCCTTCTCAGAATGATGTTTCTTGCCAACATTCATAGTGAAACAGAGAAGGAAATGCAAATTTTCAGTTAGAGGTTAGTGAAAATAAAGATGTAATTTTTCCATCCAAGTTCGTAGACCCCCTGAAATCCACTCACTGACCCCTTAAAGGTCCTTAGACCCCAAATTAAGTATCTCTGGCCTAAGGCAAGTATTTTCACATACACATATTACATAGATAGGCAGATATACATTCATGGAGGAAAATCACAAACTTTGTTTCTTTGATATTTAATCCTATAATAGATAAGAACTAATCTATAGATTATATTCACTCCAGTCAAAGAATGTATCTTGGAGGCAGAGCACCAGCCCTGGAGTCAGAAGGATCTGAGTTCAAATGTGGCCTCAGACACATAACACTCATTAGCTGTGTGACTCTGGGCAAGTCACTTAACCCCAATTGCTTCACCAAAAAAAAAAAATTTAAAAAAAAGAATGTATCTTGGTACAGGAGCATTTTTATAGGCATCTAACATTATCAGAATAATTTGGCAAGGAGACTTTTCCTGGTATATGAGAAACATTTGGAGGGGGGGACTCAAAAGAAAGAGAGTAAATATAAACTTATAATTCTTAAATCTTATCATTGCCTAATGTTCTATCATGCGCAGCACCTTTTAATAATTATTATATGGACATAGCAATTATATCACAACAGTTACACAAATATGAGAGGGGGCAGTGGAAAAAGTACTTGACCTTGGTTTCCTATGGGAGGAGAGTGGAGTCTCAGAAATCCACACCAGTGAACATGACATTGGTTTTTCAAAAACTCTAGAATGGATCATTAAAAAGAAATGGTTGGCAGAAGTCTAGGAAAGGAAATAGTAAACCCAAAGGGCCAATATGGCATCTTCAAGAACAAGTCATAAAAAAAAAACAAGTCATGTCAGTATAATCTCATTTCCTTTTTTCTTTTTCTGACTAACTAGATGAGGGGAGTACTGCTCATCTAGCTTAGTTAGAGTTTAACAAAACATTTGATAAGGGATGTAAGCAGATCTCTTGT
The DNA here is from genome assembly GCF_900497805.2 of Vombatus ursinus. Lineage (NCBI taxonomy): Eukaryota > Metazoa > Chordata > Mammalia > Diprotodontia > Vombatidae > Vombatus > Vombatus ursinus. The sequence continues at coordinate 9,729,588 of NW_020954953.1, read as the reverse complement.
GGAGTACTGCATGAATCTGTGCTTAGTACTGTGCAGTTGGACAATTTTTACAGTGATATGGATAAAAGCATGCATGCTATGCTCCTCAGTTTTGCAGATGGATCAAAATTGAGAGGAATAGGCAGCATACTAGGTAATAGAGTAAGGGTACAAAAAGATCTTGGCAGGCTAGAACATTGGATGGAATCTGATGAATTAAATTTAAATAGGGATCAATGTAAACTCTTACATTTAATTATTTTTTTAAAAATCAATTTCACCAGTACAAGATAAAGAAGACATGGTTAGATAGCAGTTCTGAAAAAGGTCTGGGAGGTGTTAGTGGACTGCAAGCTCAGTATAAGCTAGCAGTGAGTGTCATGTGAATCATTCAGTCATTTTTCAGTCACGTCCACCTCTTCATGATTGCATCTGGGATTTTCTTGGCAAAGATGCTGACGTGGTTTACCATTTTCTTCTCCAGCTTAGGTAAGAAAACTGAGGCAAAATATTGTGTGAATAAGTGGATAAAAAGGCATTTAGCAAGCATTTACTAAGTGAATGCCTTACACCAAACTCTGGAGATATAAATAGAAAAGGGAAACAGGTCTTGTCCTCAAAGAGCTTACATTTTAATTGAGGGAAGAGGGTCCAGCTGCAGAGTCCATTGAAGATCTTAGAAGTCCAAAGAACTATATGGTGAGGATAGATGGCAAAGTCCAGGAGTCCTTAGGGTACACTGGGCAGGTCAGATTGCAAAGACTGGGAGTCTCTTTAATGTTTCCCTTTCTACTGGCTGCTTCCTTGCTGCCTACAAACATAATTTTTCTTCATCCTTAAAAAGCCCTCAGTTGATCCAATCATCTCTGCTATCTATTATCCTATATCTCTCTTCTTCTCTGTGACTTCACTCCTTAAGAAAATTATCTGTACTCAGTGCTTCCACTTTCTTTCCTGGAACTTGGTTCTAAACCATCTGTAATCTAACTTCAACCTCATCATTGAAATGAAACTACTCTCTCCAAAATTACCAGTAGTCTCTTAATTGCAAAATCTCATGGCCGTCTCTCAGTCATCATCTTCCCTGAGCTCTATGGAACCTTTAATGTTGTTAGTTACCCTCTTTTCCTGCATACTCTATTCTTTCTAAGTTTTTGTGACACTTCTCTCTCCTGGTTCTTTTCCTATTTATCTGGTTGCTCCTTCTCAGTCTCCTTCAATAGATTTTTTTTTCCCAGGTCACACTCACTAAGTGTGAATATTCCCTAAGTTTCTGTTATGGATCCATGCTATGCTAGGGATCCATGAATTTGTATTTTTAATATTTTGACAACTATATTTTTATATAATTGGTTTTGTCAGCCATGGTGGTACAAATTTATAATCTCTATTTCCTGAAGATAGTGGATTGATTAAGGTTGGGAGTTCTGAGCTTCAGCAGCCTAATCCATTCAGATGTCCACATTAAATCTGGCACCAGTATGGTGCCCCTGAGCAAGGATGCCATTAGGCTGCCTAAAGAGAGTTCAACTAGCCCTGGTGGAGAATAGAACAGGTCAAGATTCTCACACCAGTGGGTGATGGAATCAGGCCTATGAATATGAGCTGCACTTCCAACCTGGGTTAGTTAGGAAGATCTAATCTCAAAAAGAAAGAAAAAGGTATGGAGCTATAGATATGTGTGTATATGTATATGTACATATATATGTTATATATGTACATATACATATATATATATGAAATAAAGTTGATTTCTTTTGTAATTCTCTGGGGTTTTACTTTACACATTTAAAACATTATTCTGAAAATGCACCTATATGTTTCCCCAGCAGTCTGCAATATTAAGACCTCCTGCTCTATTCTAGCAATGGCAGGAAGATTAGAGGACAATTGACTTGCTTCACTAGGCCCTCTAGCAACCCTCTGGGCAGGCTGGAACAGGGGAGAGGGAAAGGAAGTCTCCTTGCAGCCAAAAATGTTAACATGATCTTGAGGTACATTAAGAGAAATATAACTGGGGCAGCTAGGTGGCACAGTGGATAGAGCACCAGCCCTGGAGTCAGAAAGACCTGAGTTCAAATCCGACCTCAGACACATAACACTCAGTAGCTGTGTAACTCTGGACAAGTCACGTAACCCCAATTGCCTCAGCAGAAAAAAAAAAAAAGGAGAGAGAGAGAGAAAGAAATATAACCTCCAGGAGTAAGGAGGTGATCGTTTCATTTTGCACTCTACCCTTCTCAGACCGCCTCAGGAGTATTGCGTTCACTTTTTGGCACCTTGATTTAAGATTATTAATAGCTAGAGACCATCCAGAGGAGGTCAGTCAGGATGATGAAAGATCTTGAGTTTATGTCATACAAAGATCACTTAAAACAAGTGTGCATATTTAGCCTGATAATCAAACTTTATCTCTTTGTATAATTGACGCGTTAGTGGATTTTGGGAATTTTTGTGTAAAAATTAGAACTCCTTGTTCATCAAAGTTACTTCAGCAGATTGCCATATTGAATTTTCAGCAAAAAAAAAATTTCCCTAAAGAAACTGATACATATTTTAATCATGCATGTATTTGATAAATATATCCCCATGTTTCAAGGAGAGTTATACATGTATGATTTATTGTGATGCATGTTATGTCCAAAGGCTTGATGATCCCCTAGGTTGAGTAAAGCAATCTTATTAGTATGAGTTACAACCCTCCTTCAGAAAATGTACCCTAGGGCAGCATACAGGCCAAGCAACTTTACACTCTTTGGAGGGGAAAACAATTCTATTGCCTTCCTTAAATCTATAACACACAAGGGAACATCAATCTAAGGGTGCAAAAGAGAGTCAGGAGACTACTAGAGCTGAAGTTGTATACTTTAGATCAGGTGTTTTGGCTTAATTATTTTTCTTGGTTATATAAAGTGAGTGGGGAGTGAGGGTATTTTCAGAAGTGACTGAGACTGAAAAAGGCAGTGGGGTATAGACTCTGTAAGAAGCAGGGCTTCTTAAATTTTTTTCCACTCACAACCCACAGGTTAAGAAGCACTAGAGAAGATAGAGAGCTGAGCTTGGAGTGAAAATATTTGGGTTCAAGTCTTGCCTCTGATGGGGTAGCTAGGTGGTGCACTGCGTAGAACACTAGGCCTAAAGTCAGGAAGACCTGAATTCAAATTTGGCCTCAGACACTTACTAGCTGTGTGACCCTGGGCAAATCACTTAACCTTCTTTGCCTCAGTTTCCTCATCTATGAAATGAGCTGGAGAAGGAAATGGCAAACCACTACAGTATCTTTGCCAAGAAAACCCCCAAATTGGGTCATGAGCAGTTAGACACAACTGAAACAACTGAACAACTTGTCTCTGAGAGATATTGGTTGTGTGACTCTGGGTAGCTTCTACGTAACTTCTCAGTATCCAAGACCACTCTCATGCTTGAACTATATTTCTGTTGATAAAGAGCTTCCTCACTGAGATGTTTTGTTTTAGTTTGTTTTTGCATTGGTAGAGGAGGTCTTTTCACTGGGAGCTCCCTGTACCAGTGAAATCATTAGTTCATACCCTGAAAAAAAAAATCAGTAAAGATTATTTTAAAAATAAAATATGCAATTTAAATAAAATTGAAGTTAGCTAGGTTGGACCATATCTCCTTCTCACAAATAAGAAATAATTAGACTCACATATTACCAGTAAGATTAAGTGCAGCATTTATAAAATAGCTTTGAGAGGTTTTTTTTTAAATAAACTCGATCTATTATTATTATTATTATTATTATCATTGGTAAACTTCTGATGAACAATAAAGTCATATCATTAAAGTAGGATTATTTTAAACACATTTTCCAGGGATTTTATTGTTATTTAGTTGGTTAGTTTTGTTTTGTTTTTGCACTAGTCATTTTATATTTGGACTTTGCATGGGAGATAGAAAGCTCTTTTGGTGATTCTGAGCTGAGGTTTGAAGTAAAGAAATCATTCTCCTTCAATTTGCCTGAAATTGAAGTTTACTTAAAGATTATTAAAAATCCTTCTGACAGACTTCGAGGAGAAGGTCTCTCTTCTGACTGCTGTTATTTTAAATAATTCAGAGTTAGTTTGGCATGTGTATGTTTATTAAAGTAGGAATGAAACTAAAACTGATTTTTGTAGCTATGTTGACTTTCCAAAATGTGTCTCACATGTCTCAGGAGGCTCAGCTATGAAATAGAAACTCAATGGCTGTGACTTCCAAGTCTGGGTTTTCCACTAATATATAATGACCATCTCTTTAATTCTTTAGCAGGATGCTACCAGGCTAAGATGCCAGGGAGAAAACTTCTCCAAGAAATGTTTTCCCCCATAGAAGCATCTTTCTCACCAGTAAAAGCTTTCTTAATGCCAACCCAACTGAGATGCTAGGGGTAGTCATCCAAGAAAAGTGGATCCTTTGGGTTTCACAGTTTAAGAAGGACACTGATAAATTGCAGAGCATCCAGAGGAGGGAGACCAGGATGGTGAAAAGCCTCGAGTTTATGTCATATGTTGTTGTTGTTTGTCCTTTGTTGTTGAAGAGGACCATGACATCAGGAAAGTGATGCCTTGACTTGCAAGCTAATTAAATTTAAGTGAGAGAGAGCTGTGCAAAGTCACCGTCCTCACTTTCTTCTCCAGAGTCACCTGGATTGAGTAGCAAGATATAGATCAGGACAACTGGAAGTGGCCCTGGGTTGCACTAGGAGACCTTTACATTTTCAAGCTAAGGTCTTTTCCAGGTCTTAGTTTGACTAAGGCAATGCCCATTCAATGATTAAGACTAGGTAAGAAATGAAGCAAAGAATGACCTCTTTTACATAATAAAAAAAAATCAATCTGGGAGGGGAAGACCCTCATTGGAATTCTGGCCAAAACGGAAACAATTGGTATTTGCATTCACTCTAAGCGATGTCCAAACAATAACCACTAAATAGGGCTTGAGCTGGATCTATTGTTGGCCAATTGTGAGAGCCAGAATGAATTGCCGTGTCATATGAGGATCAGTTGAAGGAAAGAGGCATGCTTAGCCTGGACTAGAGAAGGCTCAGGGAAAATATAATAGCTATTTTCAAGGATCTGAAGGGCTCTCTTGTATAACAGAGATTAGATTTGTTCTATTTAGCCTCAGAGGACAAAAAAAGAAACTAAGAATGAAAGTTGGCAAAGAAGCACATTTAGGCTGGAGGTCAGGAAAAGCTTCCTAACAATTAGACCTGTCCAAAAGGGGAATGGGATGCCTAGAAAGGTTGTGCGTTCCCCTTCCTTGGACGTCTTCAAGTAGAGTATAGATGACTGCTTGCTGGGTATGTTATAGTAGGGATTCCTTTCTTGTATGAGTTGGAGTAGATGGCCTCTGAGGTCTCTTCCAATTCTGAATTCTGTAATTCTGTTTTTCTGTGAGGGAAGTCCCACCAGTGGGATCTGCTAGGCTCTCCTACAACTTTAGCCAAATTGTGGTACATGGATGAAGGATTCCAAAGCTAATGTGACCAAATGGAAGCAATTAGGTTGAGCCTGACCAAGTAGAGGAAACCTGTGTGATTGGAAAAAAGACACTTAAACTTTTAGTCCCCCAGTTTTTTTTTCATTAAGAAGACTGAAAATTGATTATCCTCTTTAAAGGGCTTGCAAATAAGCATAGTCTCAAAGGACTTAGTAAAATGTGAGATCTCATATTTCCTAAGCAAAGTCTGCATTCTACTTTAAATATTGTCACTCATCTTCTGTCGCATCTATCCGAGTTTGTAAAGTCTTGTGGGATGTGGAGTGGGCCTTTCAGTCATCACCTCCCTGGAAAGTCTGTGTGGACAGCTCATCTCTCACAACCGAAGATCTCACTGTACAGTTGTCAGAATTGTGTTGTCCCAGTTTTGCATTGGAGACAGACACAGCCCGACTATGCTTGACTACCTCCCAAATTCCCCATTGCTGTTCAGACGGCTGAAATTCAAAATCCCTCGGAGATGCTTTTAGTTTAAAATGTCCTTTGTTAAGAAAATCCTCTACTTCCTTAGCAACTAGATTTTTTTTCTTCTTCTCATTTTAAATGATCTCTTCTTTGTCTTTGTCTTTAAGCTGGCATTTTAGTTTTAAAGCTTCCAGGGACACTGCAGGTTCAGTCTCTTATCACATTATACTCTTGGTATTCCTTGAGGTGTCTGTCTGTAATGTTCCAGAAGACAAATAAAAGAACTCAGAGAAGTCTCAGGGCCATTCTGTTTTCAGACCTTGGCACAGAGGGATGTTAGGTAACCACGAAGATCTTCAGGTGGTATTGGGAAGATCCCCTGGGTTTGGAAGGGGCTAATTTAGAGCCAAGCAATCTTTGAATGCTTTTTTGACAGATAGGTTCTGAATTCTTACAGCCTGCCATCCTTAGTGTTTCTTTCTTTGTAAAGTAGCGGTAGGATTTCCTTAGTTCCTTCATCTCTAGCAGCACCCAGACCCACAATTAGGACCTCCAGTCCTAAGCAGCAGAGTGTAGCACAGAAAACACTAAAACTGAAGTCAGAAAACATGGGTCTGAATCTTAGGCCCTCTCAGTGTACTGTCTACATAATTTAAGTCAAGCCGTTTTCGCTCCCTAAGCCTCAGTTCCTCCTTTTGTATAATAGGGATAATAATACTCACAATTACATAATTTATGGGATGGTCATGAAAAGTCAAATGAGATAATATATAGAGAGAGTATGTACAGCCCTCAGTAACCATTAAGCTTTACTTATAGATACATATAATATTTGCATGTGTGTCCCAAAAGTCTTAGTGCAGTTTTAAGCTTTGAGAGCTTAAATAGTTTTATGCTTTGATAATTTAAATCTGCACTAAGACTTTTGGGACACCCTGCATATCCCCCCACACACACAAATACACATGTATGTGTTTGTGTGTGTGTGTGTGTGTGTGTGTGTGTGTACACACTATTTTGGCAGTTCAGTGATCTGTAATGTTTTCAGTGTGGGTATTCAATCAATCAATAAACATTATTAGGTATCTATTATGTGCTAGGTACTGACATAAGCTCTGGGAATATGAGAAGAGGCTCCTTCTAAAGTACAGTTCTATTTCAATTTTTTTAACTAGATCAAAAAAAAAATTGAGGTGGAGGTAAGGTAGGAAATATGCCAGGTGCAGAGATTGTGGAGGAAGGTAGACTAAGAAAGAGATAAGCAATGATAATAGGATCTGTGATTAGGGAAAAAAGCTCTAATGCTTGGCCATAATAGTTTATGGAGGACTATGAGACAAAATACAGGGATAGCAACTGTTATAGAGAGGAAATGCTGGGACAAAAGATGCTATTCCTCCAAGGGACATATGCAGAGGCAAAGTTCTTTTTCTCTCAAACTGGTTGTATCCCTGACTCTCTCCACTGATCTGATCATAACCTACCTACATCTTCTCATCTAGTATAACCCATGTTCCTTCCATAGCTGCTCCACAGATTTTGTTGTTGATGTTGTTCAGTTGTTTCAGTTGTGCCCAACTCTTTGTGACCCCATTTGGGGTTTTCTTGGCAAAGATACTTGAGTGGTTTGCCATTTCCTTCATTTTACAGATTAAGGTTAAGTCACTTGCCTAGAGTCATACATCTAGGAAGTGTCTGAGGCCATATTTGAACTCTGGTCTTCCTGACTTCAGGCCTGGCACTCTACCACCTAGTTGCCCTCCGCCACAAAGGAGCCACCCAAAATGTTGGTAGCCTTCCTCTAAGTCTTTTCACATTTCATAGAATCATGGATATAAAGATGGAAGGAAACATCAATATAAGCTAGTCCAAACCCCTCACTTTACAGCTGTAGAAACCAAGACTCAGAGAGATGAAAAGATTTGTCAGAGGTCACAGTAAGTGGAACAGCCAGGATTTGAACTCAGGTCCTCTCATTCAATATCCAGTGCTCTTTCCCCTGTACCACACTGCCTAAAGAACTTACTAGGAGAGAGATTTGGCTACCTCTGTTAAGCATTACTTTCACCATATAGCCAGGCTGTCTCTTTTTTCCACTGTGACAGCTACTTTGATGAAGCCACATTTCTGGCCACATCAGCTATTAAAAGTGTTATCCTTCTGCACAGATGCTCCATCTCAGAGCTCCCAGGACAAGCATGGCATTCCCTCCATTTGCTTCAAGAGACTTCTTAGCTACCAAAAGGAGCCAACTCTACAAACCCCATCATATTTGGCAAAAGTCTAAACCAGTGATGTCAAACCCACTAAGCTGTACCTAAGAATCCCTGAAGGCCATATATTAACTGAGCAAACCTACAAATTAAGATTATCTGTATTCTAATGTATTTTTAGTTACTTTGCTAAACATTTACCAATTTCATTTTACTCTGGTTTGGCCAGCACTCAGGATGAGGTCTGCAGACCTCAAGTTTGACATCTCTGGGCTAAACTCTTTATTCAGGGAGATATTCTTTGCCTTGAGGGTCCATCAAAATAACTATTATACCAGTCATACATTTCCCTTCTGGTATCCCTTTCTCTTTAAATAGTAATTCACATTTTAAAGTGCTTTGAGATTTATAAGGCACTTCTACCTCAATTACTCTGAGACAAGCAAAGCAAGTATCATTTTCCCCCTTTTTACAGATGAAAAAACTGAGGCATGGAGAGATCAAGTTACCTACTCAGGATCATATCTCAGACTTGAACTCAGGTCTTCTGACTCCAGGACCAATGCTTTTTCCATTAACCTACTGCTATGGTTATTCTCCCTTTTCTTTTCAATAAGAATAACTATTACTCTATTTTGTGTTGTTGCTCTGGAGATAATTTTTTATGTACAGGTATGAGTCCCATTGGTGTTTCTTTTTGAGATAATAGAAAGTGCTATGCAGACATGAACCTAGATGACTAAGATCTCACTTTTTTCCCCATACTGGTCCAATCAAAAGGACAATTTTAGCTATTGTCTACAAACTAGTTTTTATCTGGGCAAGTTCAATGCTCTAGGAGGTGATGGTTTATCATCACAAAGGGAAAACATTTAACTTCAGGTGGTAACTTTTATGTGTCCCTTGATAGCTGCCTTCTACACAGTTAATAGTACACAGATAATTATACCTAGACTTGCGGTAGGGTTTTAAACATAGCTTCGGGTGTTCGCACACTTACATTTATGCTTCCTATTTGCATTCATACTTACTGGCAATTGTACTTTTCCCCTAGCTGACATTTCTTTATTTTGTGATTCCCAAACACTTTTCTGATGGCCCTCCCTTACTAAACAAGTCATCTTGTTGAAGAGCGGTTTTTTTTTTTGTTCCTCCCTCCTCCCAGTCTCCCTCCCTACTATGTACTCTTTATTTCTTTCTGGTTCTTGGAACTTGGCCAGTTGTTAGGAGACTTGCATCTGTTGTAGAGCCTAAATATAATGAGTCATTGTTCTGAGGAGCTCCTGGCTTTCTCTGGCTTCCTTTCACATATGTTACATGGCATAAGACAAGGTCTGCTTTTTTCCCTGCATTATCTCTGGAGGGTTAGACCATTATGTCAAGAGTCCCCTTTCTCTCTTTCTTAGGAGCTGAGGTTGACCTTCCTTCTTCACTGTTCTGAAAGAAATGCAATAATAATTTTTTTTAGGGTTCTGAGCAATTAACTTCCATGCTCTGACCCTGAAGTTATGAGAACAAAAGAATTCCATTTGCATTTAAGAATATAACCATCGGAAGTGTTTTCCTTTGAACAAAACAAAGGAAAGCCCCATTATTGACTCCTACCTATTAAAAGAAAGCATTTGATTCACTGGTTGTATAGCAAGAAAATGCTCCAAAATAATGTCCAACAGAGGGAATTCTCTTCATTTCTAGCGCACAGGATGGTACTATGTACATTGGCCATTTTCCAAAATCTGTTTACCAACAGCGTGCTCTAGAATATGTACATGACTTAATGACCATACATCTTTTTTAATTATTGATTTTCTGAGTATTTATGTTTCCACTGCAAAAAAAGCTTATTTTCTATTTGTCCTTCATGTGCCATTTTTTTGTCTATTCTCTTTTTGTATGAGAGTAATTAACCCCAAGTTCATAGTACATCATCTGGCTTGTGTACATTATAAAAAGATTAATACAGTTCTTGATGCTAGCAAGTTTATAGAAATGTTGACACATTGCCCTTAATATTTGATGATGATACTTGTGATGGTTGATCAGTGTTCCTATATAGACCTTCAAAATGGTGCATGACTTTTGTTTTGCAACATCTTAACACTTACAGTGTCCCATTCTGCCTCAGATAGTCCTTCTCACTTTGAAGGACTTCAGTTGGCCCTTTATTTGAACATATAAGAACTGATTAGGGATCAAGAAAATAACTATATTGTGAGAAGCAGAGGGATGACTAGGAATTTTTTTAATCTGGAGTAAGAAGTCTTGTTGGGGATAACATAGCAGTGTTGTTGTTGTTCAATTATATCTGACTCTTCACGACCCCACTTTGGGTTTTCTTGGCAAAGATACTGGAATGGTTTGCCATTTCCTTCTCCAGCTCATTTTACAGATGAGGAAACTGAGGCAAGCAGAGTTAAGTGACTTGCTCAGACTCACACAGCTAGTAAGTGTCTGAGGCCAGATTTGAACTCAAGAAGATGAGTCTTCCCTGAGCACTCAATCTACTGCACCACCTACATGCCCAAAAGATAGCAGTGACCCATGTACAATGGTCAGGAGGGAGAAAGGTGACCAGACTTTCATCCTCATTAAGGGATAATGCAGAGGGTGTGGTTGCTCAGGGATAGTTGTACCATCTGGCACCACAGTGTAGTCTGGGACCATATAGTAAAGCACCAGATGAGAATGGCTCTGGGGAGACAGCACATCATCCCCAACTCTACTCCCCCCAATGTTCCCAATCTGAGACAAAGCTCCATTTACGTTATGCTTAGCAATGTCTCTTGAGAGAAGAAGGAAAAAAAAACTGTTAACAAGCCTAGATCAAGTTATCAGATAAGCTCAGGAGTTTCGAATTTTATAAAAGGTGCTATATAAATATGGGGTTATTATTCCTGCCAATAACCAAGTAATGAATTAATTTAAAATATAAATAGTTGTGCATTTGAGTATAATCCAGTACATGTGTACTTACTACCTATTCAGGATCTACCATGGCTTTATACAAAGGAATTCTTCTCATTGTGAAGGGTTGAGCAGTATGGTATGAAGTGTGTAGGGAACTGGCCAAAAAGCCAGAAAAAATTGGGTCCAAATCTGCCTCAGTTTCCTGAACTATAAAATGAAGCTGTTGAACTCAGTGACATCTCAGATAACTTCTACCTCCAAATATATAATCCTAGGACTATTAACATTAATAAGCAAATAGCAAACATTTAATTAGCATTTACTGTGCATTTGGCACTATCTAAACAAAGGATACACAGAAAGGCAAAAACTGAATTTGCTTCAATATGCCCAATAACTGAAGGATGGCTTGAATACTTCCATTTTAATGTGTCAGTTCTCTCTGAGAACTGCATGTGAAATAACAGGTCCAAAGGTTTTAGAGTAGGAAGGTTATCATGTCCAACTTCTCCTTGTGCCTAGAAGTAGATCACTTTTTAATGGAGGGGAGGCAATATGCAAAAAATTGTACATATGGGATCTATTTAGTGTAGATGGGAGGTAATCTCAGAGAAAAGGCACTGGGGCATGGGAACCTTCCTTTCATTTTTAAATCTATGATTCTGTGAAATGTGAAAAGACTTAAAGGAAAGGTGCTAGCATTTTGGGTAGATCCTTTGTGGAAGAGGGCAGCTAGGCAGAACAGTTCCAGGCCTGAAGTCAGGAAGACCAGAGTTCAAATCTGACCTCAGACACTTACTAGCAGTTTGACTGTGGGAAAGTCACTTAACCCTCTTTATCTCAGTTTCCTCATCTGTAAAATGATCTGGAGGAGGAAATGGCAAACTATTCCAGTATCTTGGCCAAGGAAACCCGAAGTGGGGTCATGAAGAGTCAGATAGAATTGAACAACAACAATAACACTGCTGTCTTATCTCCAACAAGGCTTTTTAACTCCAGGTTAAAAAAATTCCTAGTCATGAATGTTTCTCTCTGTTTCTCACAATTGACAGTTATTTTCTTGGTCCCTAATCAGTCCTTATATATTCAAATAAAGGGCCAACTGGGGTCTTACAAAGTCAGAAGGACTATCTGAGGCAGAATGGGACACTGTAAGTGTTAAGATGTTACAAAACAAAAGTCACGTACCATTTTGAAGGTCCATATAGGAACATGGACCAACCATCACAAGTGTCATGGAAGGAACCTTCAAAGTAAGTAGGAGAGGGAAGAGGAAACAGACAGACTTCCTACAGAAAGTAAGCTTTTAGTTATGTTTCACAGGAAACAAAGAAGCAGAGATGAAGAAGGAGAGCATTCTGGGCATAGGGCAGAGCTAGTGAAGAGACAGAGCAGGGTAATGCAGTGTAATAAGTGTACAAAAGCAAGGACAGAGTAACTGGAACTTAGGGTATATAGAGGGAAGTAAAGTCTAAGAAGCCTGGAGAAGTAGTGAGGGGTCAGACTGTGCACGACGTTAAAAGTAAGGATTGATCCTAGATGGAATAGGGAACTACTGGAAGTAATTGAGCAGGGAGTTGACATGGTCAGACTTGAACTTTAGGAAAAACACTTGAGCATCTGAATGGAACATCTAAAGTGGAGAGAAACTTGAGGTGGGGAAACCAACCAAATGGCTGTTGTAATGACCCAGGTATGAGGATGAGATCCATACAGTGAATGTGTTGAGCTTGAGATCCATAGAATATCCAGTTTGAAATGTTTAAGAATCAATTGGTGATTTGAATGAAAATGGAGTTCAGGAGAGCTAGGGGCTAGATATAGAGATCTGGGAATCAGCTGCATAGAGATGATAATTGAACTCATAAGAATCAGTGAGATCACCAAGGGAAATAATATTGAGTGGATATCACCTGGATAAAGATCCAGCAAAGGAGTCTAGTAGAAGGTGGAGCACAAGAGAGCAGTGTCTCAAAAATCTAGAATGGCGGTATTATGCAGAAGAGGGTTATTGACAGTTTCTGAGGCTGCATGGAGATCAAAAAAGATGGGCACTGAGAAAAGGTCATTAGATTGGGCAGTTATTATGCCTCTCATAACAAACATATTGGTCCAAGTTTATTCTCTTCATTATGATTGGTCTAAAACCAATGTAGCTGCTCAGGCTAATGTTAAAGATTACAGAACAATCAGTGCTTATATTCAAGAACAAGTAAAGAGAAATGAAAAAAAATTAAATATTCATATTTTCACAGAATTATTTTTTTCACTATTTTTTAATGTACAAGCAGTCTTCAGAGATAGTATCTACAGGTCTACCCATCAGAAAAATACAATAATATCCATAATAAATGAAGAGAAAAAGAATTGGTGTAGCCAAGGGGAAAATAGGAATTTGATCTATATGCATGAATAGCAGCATTCCCTCTAGCTTTGGCTGGGGTGCCAAGTGCATGAATGGGGAGTAATGAAAATTAAGCCACATCATCCACTAGCTCTTCCTCCATATCAGTAAAAGCAAAGTCATGACTAAGGAAGGAAGATATGTGCACAGGAAAATTTGTAATTGGGAATGGTGAATCCCTAATGAGGAGTGTCTCTTCTATTGAAATCCCACACGTGATCTAATTTTTAAACAGCTGTTTTGGGAGGAGATATATCTAGACAAGTATTCAGCAAATGCAGGGATCTCCATATAAAATAAATTGTATCCTGCTCTTCAGATTAATTTCGTTATTATCCCTGACTAACCAAGAAGAATATGATAGCCGACTACCTATAAGCCAAATTCTACATAGAAGGAAGTGGCGACAAGGTATCTTATTAGAGATAATTTAAGATGATACTGTTATGATAAAGACAAATGAATGCAGAGTCCCACCCTAGGTATTCATATCCAGCATGCCTGGTTTGTCAGTTGTTATCTGGGAATTTTTTTTTATGAAATGATCTTTTCTTTCCTTTTATATAACTTTTTATTTGACTTTATCTTTTTCGAAAGCAGTTGCTTAAAAGCACATTATTCTTCCCCTTCCCCCACCACGCATTTCCCGGACAAATCAGATAACATTAACCTAGATACCAGTCATTTAAAAGCTTAATTTCTCTGGCTTCTCATCATTGGCATGATAACTTCCATTTTTGTGTGTGTGTCACCAGCATGAGTCTGTTTCAAGAACAGATGCTTTCAGCAAATAACAACAAAATATTCTCCTCCCCTTACCCATTTTCTTTCCATTCCTCCCATCCCCTTACCCCAGACCTGTGCCTCCATATGCATACCATGTTACTGTTGGTTCATTTTCTTGCCAGCTGAGTGTTCTTTTCTCTGTTGTTTATTTTTTTAAGATGCATCTGTGACAAAAAAGAAAAAGCTACTGAATTTGCTTCAGTGTGCCAAGGAACTGAAGTGTGGTTTGAATATTTCCATTTTGATTTGTCAGTTCTCTCTGGAAACTGCACTGGGTGATAATAGGTCCAAAGGTTTTAGAATAGGAAAGGATCTTAGAGGTCATCTAGTCCAACTCTGTATTTTTCAGGTGAGGAAACAAGAACCTAGAAAAGGAAAGTGACTCACCCAAGGTCACATAGTAAGTAGCAGGGGTTACAGTTCAGATCCTCTGATCAATTCATTTCAATCAAATTCAATCAAATCAATATAATTTAAACTCAGTGCCCTTTTCAGATACCAAGTGGTCTCTAATATATTTGTATAGCACATTAAAAAAGATTTTTACATACATTATCTCATTTGATCCTCACAATGGCCTTTGTAAGAAGGCAGAACAGGTGTAACCATTTGGCAGAATTACCCAATCACAATGAAAGGGATTTTTGCAGCTGCCTAGTCCAAACAGTGCTTAAACAGGTAAAACAAGGGTCAGAAAGGTTCAGTGATTTGACCATGGTCATACAGATGCTAAGTTATGGAGCCAGAGCTCAAGCCTAGGTTTTTTTGGCTACTGTTCCACCAGCAGTCCTTCCACTACACCAAGCTATAGATCCTGATGGTAATTCTGTTCTTATCTGGTTTTATCCCCCTAGCAGGGGGATCTGTGAACTAGATAGATAGATAGATAGATAGATAGATAGATAGATAGATAGATAGATAGATAGATAGATAGAT
>NW_020954953.1:9682249-9714446 GCF_900497805.2 Vombatus ursinus | reverse complement strand
GATAGATAGATAGATAGATAGATAGATAGATAGATAGATAGATAGATTGATTCACAGATATAGACAGACAGATGGCAGACAGATAGATGGATAGATATAGACAAATAGATAAATGGTAGATAAAAAGATAGCTAGATAGATAGACAGATATAGACAGATAGATCTCTTTCAATGTAATTAGTTCTCTTCCTAAGTATTTTTTTTTATGTATTTAAAATCATTATTCTGAGAAGGGATACTTAGGGTTCAACAGACTGCCACGGGGAAAAAGACACAAAAAGGGTTAAGAACCTTTGCCCTAGTAGATAGAAAACTCATTCACAGCAGAAACAATCTCACTTCAACATTTGTGTCACCAGAGGTCTCAGAACAGAAATTCAGTGACTTCCATTACTGATTTCAGCACTAGGAACTGAAGAATGTAGTTTGTGATGGCCATTTCTGGCTCAGCAGAGACCCAGTGAAGAAAGGACCTTGCTTACTCCAAGGAAACATGTGAAAGCTGTAGCTCTTGATGGACACCCTTCAATGACTGTTAAAGATATTGTAGCAGCTGTTGGAGTGTTTCAATGATAATTCAAATCTAAAATGAAACAGGGTCAGTTGCATTGAAATACAATGGAGAATATGATTGAAAATGAAAAATAGTAGCAAGGGCTATATAACTGTTTCTCAAAAAGAACTTTATTAATCCTTAGAAAATAAACAGAGCCTCTCAGGAGACCTGGCAGTAAGTAGTTGGTTCTTCTATAGGCTTCTTGAAATTAGAAGAAAAGCGTGAAGACCAATTTTGTTTTGGTTTTTTGTTTGTTTGGTTTTTTTGGGGGCAATTGGGGTTAAGTGACTTACCCAGAGTCACACAGCTAGTGAGTGTTATGTGTCTGAGGTCAGATTTGAACTCAGGTTCTCCTGATTCCAGGGCTGGTGCTTCATCCACTGCACCACCTAGCTGCCCCTGTTTTGTTTTTTAAAGATATTTACCTATTGCTATGAAGAAAAATGCATGTCATGCTCAAGACCACATAAAGACTCAAGTACTGGAGATTGGAAAGAGGAAATTTTTCTGATTAAGTTCACTTTTTTATTAAGGTTTTGCCAACACTGCTGTAAGAAGTTCAGGATAACATGAAAGATAGGTTCATTTTCATCATCATAAAATCACACAATAATGTTTAGGGAACATTTTAAATATTAAGAGGGCCAGGAAGTCTTGCCCCAGCAACAAACACACTTTTTGGAACAAAGTTGGCACTTCATAAATGCTTGTTGACTAATTAATTGAATAAGCAATAGATCAGGTTAGGCTTAGATACTTCTAGATACTTTCTAGATAAGCATTAACCCTCCTAAAACATATGTAAAAAGTCACTCATTTACTGTTCTATTTATTGAAATGGTATTACAAGTGTCTCTGAAAAGTAACAACACACTGTGGGGAAATATTTTTATTGTTTATTATTTATTAACATTGTTTGAACTTATCTTCACATGGCTAGACAATTATCTAACCCAAAAGCTTACTGTAGAGGTCAGGCTGATTCGATATGCTCCTGGGATGCTTAGATTCCACACAGTGTTTGTTCTGGGTCCACCCGAAGTTTGTGTTTTGGGTTCTCCAAATTAGATTGACATACTTACTGATATATACCTCAAACTGCCCTTCTCTTGGAGACTGCCTCCTGCCTACATGAGTCCAATCAGGCAAGTGTCCTTACTCGCTTGCCTGAACTCTAATGTAAACCTCAAAGATAATGGACAAGGAACCACCCCTTCTTCTGGATTTCTCTTTCTATGAAACAACCGAATACATTTATTTTTAAAACTATTTCATATTTTGTGGTTTATTCTTGTGACTAACACCAGCTCTTCAATACAAACAAAGGAAGTCACCAGCATCAGTACTATATTACTCCTACATATGGTAGGGACAGAATCATAAACTCAGATTTAGAGGTTGAAGGGACCTTAGAGATCACCAAGTCCATCCCCTTCATTTTTCAAATGAGGAAACTGAAGCTGAGAGGTGAGGATAACAAAGTCGTTAAGTAGTAAAGGTAGAGATTTGACCCCAGCTCCTCTGGTTCCATATGCAGTGTTCTTGACTCACTCTCCTGACCTCCCTTATTCCAACACCCTACCTTCTTCCTCAAACCTGTCCAAAGAGTACATCAGGGTTACTTTTATGGTACAGCCCAGCCACTTTTCAAAGAATGTATTAATTTACAAATAGCCTTGCCAGTGAACACAAACAGACTGAAAGTTCTAAGCAGTGGAAGCGGCTAGGATACAAAATTATATAACGGTGGCAAATCAGTGACTTCCATCAATCTCTTTATTCTTCAGATGAGCATTTAGTTCCTCATGTGTACCTATGATTGTACTACATACTGGAGATGTGCAAAAATAGAGAAAGCATGTGGCCCTTTCCCCCAAGAAAGGGAGAGAAGAGTTGGGAGAGAAGATGTGCATGCATGAAGAAACTGTAATGCAACCTAACATTATAGTGCAATATGTAATCAAATGAGACAGTTTTTCCCAAAGCATGGGCTGAGATATTTGTAGTTATTGCAAGGAGTCCATGAGTGCATATACACACCAAGCAATTTCATTTTTATTTTTGGCTCCAATAAAAATACAGAATGACTAAATAGAAAAACAATTCCAAGCATACTTTCCTCTATCAGATCCTGCTCTCATGCACCATTGTGTTATGGAAACAGCCCTAGTTTCTCAAAAGTTATGCCTCTGGAGCATAAACTCTGACAAGTTTTACCATGCTGTAAATGTGATGAGTATGACCCTGGTTACAGACAAGGACGTACTGAGGACCAGCCAAGCTAAGAAGTGAGAAGCATGTTACCAGTTGGTTGGCCACTAAGGAAAAAATTTTCTATTCATGGCAGCCCATGAAAGAAGGAAAATTGAAGATGGCCTTGATTCTTTGTAACCACCCTTGTACTTCCACAATGATGATGATAGAATAACCACTAAAAGGGATCAGAGGGTATTGAGAATCATCTGGTTTTTAGAGCATTCATAAAATGAATTGTAAATATTCTAAATATGAGATCTTTCACCAATAATCACAAATTGCCTTACTTCCAGTAGAAGTTGACTGCAAAAGGAAATTACAGGGCCAACTAGGTGGTACAGTGGATAGAGCTCCGGTCTTGGAGTCAGGAGGACCTGAATTCAAATCCGGCCTCAGACACTTGACACTTGCTGGCTGTGTGACCCTGGGCAAGTCACTTAACCCCGATTGCCTAACCAAAAAATAAAACAAAAAAAAAGGAAATATAACTAAACAACCCCCCAAAAAATGGCACTAAGGCTCTCTTTTGGAGAGTCAAAAGAGTTGGAAGCATTGATTTCATCATGCACACCAAAGCAACTTGGAATATCATTTCATGGGATATTTTCTTCTTTCATCTTGCAGTGATCATGATGAGCAAAAGAAAAAGACACCATGATGATAATTGTAACTTATGTACCAATATCTATTCCAAGTGATAAAAAAGAAATTCTACACAGATTCTCTAAAATCATCCAAAACAAGTCAGCATATACTTTGATACTTGGTTACTCAAGTCTTAAAGCTAACATAAAGGAAAATAGCAGAAAATATTAATTAAGTTTGAGAAATCAAAGTGAAAGTGTTCATAATCTACTCATTAATCCCATGACTTTCTATCAGGAAAAAACTTTCTTCTTAAAGAGAATCAGAAGGCTCTGTGCATGGTAAAAACCAAGCAATACCCCACCAAAAAATGAAACTGACTGTATTTTAACAACTAGGAAATGCCATATTACTAATGTGGGAGTCATATCAGAATCAGCTGCTGGTGTGCTTCATAATATCAGCTATGTGAGGGAAGCTAAAAATCAACATGAAATTAGAAGAAAAGTGAAGATAAGGAGAAACTGAAAAATTGGAAAAGCTCTAACCTGACTGGTTCAAAAAAGTTCTAAATGCCAGAAGATTGGACAATGGAGGTAGAGGAAGCCAAAGACATTGAACATATCACTATTTCCTACAAAAATTTAAACAATATTAAGCAAAATTTTAAACCAAAAGTTTAATAGTTGTCATAACAAGGAGGCCAAAAGAACATAGAAACTGCCTTTTTCACTAATTATTTGAGTTCCTTGACATGCAAAGAAGACAGAACCAGTTTAGAATACAATCTAGATTATGAATATCACCATTTAAAATAGCAAAAAGCAATAGAAGCAAAAATAAGCCACTGGAAAACTGGGCATAAGCCTAACTCTGTTTAGTTGTGCTATACTCTTTTAAATATGAAGATCCCTTTTTAATACTTACTGTTCCCTCAGACCTCGGAAGAGTAATGGCATCCTCAGAGTAGGGTAGAATTTTTCAGAGAAACTTTCTTGGAAATCATAAGATTTGAAGTGGATTTAGTCAAAGAAATGATTGTTGTAGACTAGCCATAGGTGAAAAGGCATATCAAGTTAAGAGTAACATGAACCAAAATGCCAGAGAAAAATAGAAGAAATAGCTAGATAGAGAATAGTGACAGCCTAGCTATAGCTTTATTTCATTCCTATTGCCCACACAAGAGGAGTGGATGGATTTTTCAAACTATGTGTGAATTTTCAAGGGAAATGTTCTAAATAAAATGTAAAGCCATTGTAATAATACAGTACCTTAATTTGTATGCTACTACAGTTTAGAAAGTACTTTTCAGTTATCTCATTTTATCCTCACAACTGGCAAGATAATTATATCTCTATTTTAGAGATTAGAGAACTGTCAGAGATACTGTCCTTTACCCAGGATCGCCTATGTTAATAAATGGGAGATCTGGGAATAGAACCCAGGTTTTCAGATTACTAGTCTAGCACTCATATCGATTTAACATTGTCTTCCATAGGTGTTGTAAGACTGAACTTTACAGAAGTATATTTCATTCTAAGTGTTAAGCTTTTTTTATGGGAAAATAACCTTCATTTTGCTGGTGAAAAAAAAAAGTATGGAGATTTAGGGATTTAGATTAGACATAAGGAAGAATTTTCTGCCAAGGATTCTGAAGTGAGTCATGAAATCTTTCTCAAAATCTGTAAAAATAGGACCAAATCTCATGTCATCTAACTGGGCTTGTTGTGAGGTCGTGCTGCCAGAAGAATGGACTTTGATACATCACATTCCTGTAACTTTATGATCTAATGTTCTTTAAACTATGCTGGAAGAACACCAGCTCTACCAATCCTACCGAATTTAAAAACCTTCAAGTACACACCTAACAATGCAGTAAGAGTCAGCCTTGTTAAGTTTGGAAAGGCTCCATCTACAATTCTCAAAGACCAGCTCCCAGGTCATAGAAAAGGTTATCTTTTCTGAGGTGGTGGAAAGTATCCTTCCCAATTAAAAAAAAAAAACATATCCTCAAATTTAGCATACAATTGTATGATTTTGTGGAAACATTTTGACAAAAGAAATTGCTCTGAATTAAATTAATTACCCCAGTTCATACAAAATATCAGCATGTAAAAAAAAAAATCCACACAATATAATGAAAAGAACAACATATTTGTAGTCAAGGATTTGTGTTTTAGTCCTATCTCTGATACTTCTTTTGTGACTTGGACAAGTCACTTAACCTTTGTGTGCCTCAGTTTCTTCATCTGTACAATGAAGAGTTTGGACTAGATGATCTCTAAAGTCCCTTCCAGATCTAAATCTTGTGATCCATTTAAACTAAGAATAGATATCTCTTTTGTTTTGTTTTGTTTTGTTGTGTTTCCTACCTTTTTTTTCTTTATATAAAAAAACAATTTCTGCCTGCACATCATGGGAATTAGAAACTATAGGCAGCTCTAATTCACAGTTGGTCTGTGTTACAAAGAAATTCATTTGAAAACCTGTTTAGAAATTGAAGTGCATTTTCACATAAAAATGACGTTTGGTTAGGTTTCCAGGCCAGCCTTCAAAAAGCCTACCTAACTCACAAAGTAGCTATGATAAGAACAAATTGGTATTTATCATAAGACATGTGAAGTCGTTTTATAGCCAAGCATTCTGATTATTTTGCTGTAAGAGAATTTTTTAAATTAATACATTGCTAAATGTTATGTTATTTACAGACTACTTAGGATGACTATAAGCCCAATTCATCGTTGAAGGTATAAGGGTAGGATTCTTTCAGTCTTTAGCAAATTTGCAGGTCATATGGGGCAAGACAGAGACATTAAGATATAAGATTGCTGTTCTTTCATATGTGCTAAAATAATTCCAAACTTTGTAGGGGATTTAAGGCTGTGGGTAGTTCTATCTCTCTTTCTCTCCATATATATATATATATATATATGTATACACACACACACATATTCATATACACATATATATACATATATATGTATGTTTGTATGTATATGTGTATATATATATGTATACAGAGTGCAGCAGTACCTTTTCCCCAGCCACTCATTTGCATAGACCAATAGAAGAACACTAGACCTTAGAAAAACTGAGGCAGCATAAATATCAGGGCTATTTGGAAGCTGGGCAAATGGTCATTGCCTGATTGGGGCCTAACCTGAAGAGATGAAAGGTTGGAAAATGTATAGCATACTCATCATAAATTAGGGTGATTTCTCTCATTGAAGGGCTCAATCATGAATCAGGAAGGATTTAATTGATAATCAATAAATATTTATTAAGCACCAACCATGTGCCAGGCATGCTAGGGATACAAATACAAAAAATAGAAAGACAGTCCCTACTGTCAAGGAGGCATGTTGGAGAAGTCAGTGAGAGAAATCCCCAAGTAGTGCAGCCAACTGAGATATGAGGAAATGTCTGAGCTGAGTTCTCTCCTTAACTGGAGGTTTGCAGTTCCTGGCCCCACCATCAGAAAGAAAGTCTAAAGTCTAAAATCTCCTGCCTGGAAGATGGCAAACCTTAGAACCCTGGCCCTAAGAGAACAAAACTGGAAAGGCTTCTACAAATCCTAGGTTAATAGTCTTTCTTCTTCTATACTAAAAGGTATAACAGTATCCCTGCTGAGGGTAGCAGGTGCTAGACACTATAGCTCCCCATCAAGGAGTAAGCCCAGAGAGCCCAGTGGATTGACCCATCCAGCCTCAGAGATGCAGTTCTCTGTGAGGAGCAAGCCCAGCTGAGCAAACAGCAGAGAAACAAAGCCATGCCCTGATTTGTCAAGGAGCAAGTTCAAACTAACAATGAAACTTTTAAATGTATGCCTGCTCTTCTTACAGATGCTACAGCACAGAATTATATGGGAAGGGGAAGGTTTGTAACTACTGTTCCTGCTATGTCCTATAAGTAAATGCCTTGGCTAAGAACTAGTTAAACCTACTGACTGATTGTTAAGGAGAAGAACATAGGTGGGGGCTCAAGAGCTACATTAGCAGGATTGGCTACCACATGACCCCTCAGAAACCTAACCTCTGTGTGTGTGTGTACAAATTTGGTATCCCAAAGGGCATATTACAGAGGTAAAAACAAAAACCTCACAACTGAAGTCAATTTATGTGCCAGATATACCATTTGAAATCTCCCCACTTCTGACTGTTATTGATTACTGATACACTGCAAAGGGCTAGCCAGGAGTGGGAAGTGCTGGTTGGCAGGCAGCTGTTCAACAGTGCTGACAGCAAGGAGCAGGAGCCAGTGTGTGGGGCGGTAGTCATGGGAATTAGTGGTGACAAGTGGCAGGCAGGAGCAGAAAGGGCTCCCTCCCCCTCCTCAACATCTGTTCCCATGTAGCAACAGCAATGGGATGGGGATCGACAGAAGAATTCAGGTCAACTCATATCCAGGTCAATTTGTACCCTATGATTTATGATAGAGAAAAAATTAAACTGACTGGCACAAGCCTTTCTATAGTGAATTAGCAAGTGGAAAAACTGTTAAATAATAATAAAATGATAGAAAATAGAATATAAAAGAGAATGATAGAAGCTTAGGAGTGGTAAGCAATACCTTTTACCTGATAAGGTCATACTTATTCAGGGTCTCTGTTGGTTCAGAAAAGGGATGATGCGGCTGGAATGAAACCCTAGCACAAGAGACAGTTACTTCCCCTTCTTTAAGTGAAACTTTGGGGTTTTGTCCATTGAGTATTAGTTATTATTGTTGTGTTCATTTGTTTCAGTTGTATCTGACTCTTCATGACCCCATTTGGGGTTTTCTTGGCAGAGATACTGGAGTGATTTGCCCCTTCCTTCTCCTCATTTTACAAATGAAGAAACTGAGGCAAACAGTTAAGTAATTTGTCCAGGGTCACACAGCTAGTACGTGTGTGAGGCCAGATATGAACTCAGGAAGATGAATCTTCCTGACTCCAGACCTGGCACTTTATCCACTGTGTCACCTATGTACCCTAGGTGAGCAGCTAAGTGTGTTAGATTATGTCTTGGTATTTGAATTAGATTATGTAATTGTTCATTAGAGATATCCAAACTGCTTATTTCCTGCTAGACCAGAGATTCTTAATCAAGGTTCATGAACCGGTTTAAAAATATTTTTGATAACTATATTTCAATATAATTGACTTCTTTAAGAATCATCCTATGATAATAATCCTATGTATTTTGTTTTATGCATTTATACAGAATAGTCTGAGAAGAGGTCCATGGGCTTTACCAGATATCCAAGGGGGTCTATGACACCAAAAAAAGTTAAGAACCCCTTGAATTAGATTTTTACCCCCTTAAGGACAGGGAATATATCTAACCCTCATATCTCTTCCAACTTCTAACACAGTACATTATACACAGTAACTAGCTACATAACAAATGTTTGTTGAAATGAATTGTTCTATGTCAAAATGATTTGACTGCCATAGTCTATGTGTTAGGTCCAATGTGCTCAGAATCAGGGAAAGGTAGAGCTGAAAGAGGTCTTAGAAGTAATCTAGTCCACTTTCCTTATTTTACAGAGTTGGAAACTGAGGCCTAGAGCAATCAAGGTCTTGCCAGTGCAGGGCTCCAACTAGAGGCCAGGTTTTTTGTTTGTTTGTTTGTTTGTTTGTTTGTTTTACCTTGAGTCACATACTTGTCCACAACATCATACTTCCCTGATTACAATGTGGGTGCCATATTGTAAGTATGACTCAACGGGCAGTAAAACACTTTTAATCCCAAACCTTTGGCTATCTTGCTCAGCAGCCTTTAGAAAAGATATTCTGTCCTGTTCTTTAATTCATTCCCTCACAGAATTGCTTGTCTAATGGTGAGGAGCTTTTTAAACAATCAAAGCAAATTCTGGTTTGGTTACCACTCCTTTATTCTTTGAACTATTAAATTTATTGTGCTGCTTTTATATTTGTAAGTCTTGTATGGTTATCTGATTTGTTACTCCCCAGCCCCCACACTTGTCTGAAATGGTTTGGTTCATTTTACAGGTATGGATATCAAAGTTGTCTAATGTATGGGGATGTAAATTAACTACAATCTTTTAGTCCTTGTGGGGAAAAAAATAGTAAATTCCAGATTTAGAAATTGAATATAAATCTGGTCTTCTTTTTAGTTGGCATTACTCCTGGAAGATCCATGTGTTGTTGTGAGAAGCCCCCCT
Organism: Vombatus ursinus; assembly: GCF_900497805.2. Classification (NCBI taxonomy): domain Eukaryota; kingdom Metazoa; phylum Chordata; class Mammalia; order Diprotodontia; family Vombatidae; genus Vombatus; species Vombatus ursinus. The sequence continues at coordinate 9,704,884 of NW_020954953.1, read as the reverse complement.
ACCCACTCTTCTCCTGTTCACACATAGCTAACTTCTCCCACATGCAGTAAAATTGATTCTAGAATAACCAGGCTCAGGGAATTGAGGAAGTTTCATTTGACACAGCTCCCTGTTATAAAGCAAACTGTAATTTGTAGGGAGGACATAAAGGCATAAGGGAGAGAAATTAAAAGGTAGATTTGTGCCTGCTGCTAAATGGACCAACACAAAATTGCAAATATTAGTTTTGCTCCCTATTCAATAAACTCCAGGTGCTCCCCATAACCTCCAGGATCAAATATAAGATCCTCTTTTAAAGGGCTTCCAAAGCTCTTCATAACCTGGTTCCTTCCTACCTTTCTAGGGTTCTTATACCTTATTCCTCTTCCTATGTACTCTGCAATTTCAGTGATACCGGCATTCCTCCTGTGCCTTGCACAAAACATTCTGTCTCCCAACTCCAAGGATTTTCGCTGGCTGTTCCCATGCCTAAAATGTTCTCTTTCTTCATCTCTACTTCCCAGCTTCCTTTGCATTTTGTGACTCTCAGCTAAAGTCCAGCCTTCCACAAGAAGCTTTTCCCAGACCTCCTTATCCTTAGTGCCTTCACTCTGCAACTACTCCCAGTTTATCCTGCCCAGATCTTGTTTGTACATAGTTGTTTGAATATTGTCTGCCTGTTAGGCTGTGAGCTCCTTGGGGGCAGGCACTGGCTTTTGCCTTTCTTTGTATCCCTACTGCATAACGTAGTCCCTAGCACATAGGAGACATTTGGTTAAATATGAGTTGATTGACTAATGCCTAGATGTGGATCCTCAAAGGGAGGTAACATTGTGATATGATGAAGTGAGTGCTGTCTGATTGGTCTCTCTTCACAAGGGGGAAGTGGATTTACATAAAGATATTCCAGGGCCCTCTACCTTATTTGCCTTCAGAAGGGGAAGTGAAAGAAAATGAATAACATCACTACTTTCTTGCTTCATTCATTCAGCCAAGAAGCATTTATTAAACTGTGGAAATATACTAGGAACTAAGAGAGAAAGTATATGACATAGCCCTGTTTCTTCAGTTGGCCAAATGACATTGCTTGACATAGGTATCTTTTTTTCTCATCCCAGTGACAAATTTAATTATAATCTGAGAAAAGTAAAAAGGCAGATTTTTATGAAAAGCATTAAGGTAAGCAGAGAGATTTTTCTCTTAAGTTCTAGCAGCTTAGTCCAGTGGGATAGTGGCAGTAAGATAAAAATAATGTACTTTCATGAAAGCTTGAGGACACTTTTATTGTTGTTCCGAAGTTTCAGACTCTTTGTGACCGCATTTGGGGTTTTCTTGGCAAAGGTGCTAGAGTAGCTTGCCATTTCCTTCTCCAGCTCATTTTACAGATCAGGAAAACTGAGACAAACAGACTTAAGTGACTTGCCCCGGGTCCCACAGCTATCAAGTGTCTGAGGTCAGATTTGAATTCAGGTCTGCCTTATTCCAGGCCAGGCGCTCTATCCACTATACCACCTAGCTGTCCCAGGTGAAGACACTACCTGAATGAATTTTCTGAGTATTGTGCTGGAAGTATCCATGAGAAGATCCCTGCTGAGAGGATAAACAGGAGAGTTTGTTATCCTACTGTGACTGTTCAGTTCCGAATTTAGAAAAGATTGACCCAAATTTGTTATTTAAATGAAAGTAACTGACATCTTGCTTACATATATAACTAACTTTATTTTCCCCTTCATTTTATCACCTGAATGACTTGAATAATATATTTTTTAAAAGCTACTCAACTTTTACTTTTAGTAGTTTAGTTACTATTCTAGTGTAGGCAAGGGTGGAGTTGAAGTTCTCAAAGCACGATTTGAAGACCCTTGGGGATCTCTGAGACCCTTTTATGGAGTCCACAAAGTCAAAACTGTTTTCATAATAATATTGGGATTTGTTGATTTCTAATATGGCAAACATCAATAAATAAAATCTCCATAGATAAAAGTTCTTAGAGGAGGATCCTCAATCATTTTTAAGAGTATAAAGGGGTCTTGAGACCAAAAAGTTTGAGAACTGCTAGTCTGGATGAATGGATGATCTGTTTTTATAGTCACATGACCATGGCCAGCAGAGATATTTGAACATCATTGGTAAGGTTCCATTTTAATCCTGTTGTGGTGACTTGGTTGCAAAGGTGTCCATCAAGAATAAGGCCACACCAATCACCTTCTACTTTTGTGTCTGTATAGACTTTGTGTTTTCCTGGCTAAAACCTGCAAATAAATGGGTCCTCTTGGATGACTGAGAGGTATCAGGGTGATCCTCCCCTTGTTTAAAACAGAGTCTGATCTAAAACCAAGAGCCAGCATTGTATTTAATGGGGATAAAATAGTGCCTTCTCCAATGAGATCAGGGGTGAAGCAAGGGTTTCCATTATCATCACCCTTTGATATGGTGCTAGAAATACTAACCATAGCAATAAGATAAGAAAAGAGAAATAGGGAGAATAAGCATAAGCAAGAAAGAAACAAAGTTACCTTCATATTATAGCTTCATATCACAGCAGATTTGATGGTTTACTTAGAAAACCACAGAGAGTCAACTAAAAATTAATTGAAATAATAACTTGAATAAAGTTTCAAAATATAAAATAAATCCACATAAATCACCAGAATTTCTAAATATTATCAATAAAACCCAACAGGAAAATACGGAAAGAGAAATTATGTTTAAAATGGCTCTACAATATATAAAATACTTGGAGGTCTACCTGTCAAGACACACCCAAGAACTATAAGACAATAACTACAAATTCTCTTGACAAAATAGAATCTTCATAAAAGGCACAGTCTGTTCAAACCATCCTATGAAACCACCCAATGTCACAATCATATCAAACTAGCAAACTTTTTCTCTTATCTTCTTCTGGAGCCTTGAAATTTAGTAAAATCAGTTATCAGTGGTTTCAGTAAGCTCATATCCCCTTACTTCATAATACCCTTTGACTTCAGTTATGGTAGAATCTAATTTCCCCTGATACACCCAAGCAAACTCCTGCTCTCTTTTGCTATAATGATACAAATCATTATATCATTAACTTCTTTAGCACAGGTTTTTTGCTCCACCAATGATGAAAACAATTTCTGTCAAAAAATAGATTTTAAGATTAATAGGCAATGAGAGGATCAATGAAAAAAATGCTATCAATATCCTGACAGAGTGATGGATTCAGGTGGGGGGGGGAGAGAGAGAGAGAGAGAGAGAGAGAGAGAGAGAGAGAATGGATAAATGGATAATATGGAAATTTGTTTGCTTCACTGTTCTTATTACAAAGGTCTGTGCCTCCCTGTCCTGCCCCACCCCTCATGAGGAAGAGATAAGAGGAAAAGAAAAGATATTTTTGTTAATAAAATTTTTAAAGAGCTTAACAGGCAATTCTTCATGTTCCCATTAGAAAGTCAGCATTCTAGTAGGGTAAAGATGTGTTCTATATCAGATTATTAGCTTTTGCACAATCTGGGAATAGTCATATGCATTTTTCCAATAGGGAGATGTCTCAAGATACTTCAAAAGTGTACTGGCTCTGTTGTAAGAGGAACTGCATTCAAATTATACCTCTGAAAACTACTATCTCTGTGACCTTCTGCAGCATTTGAACCCAGGTCCTTTGATAATCATGTCTTTGCTGATTGAAAGGGGCGAAGACAAATATGAGATTTACTTATGAAAAACACTAAGAAAATAAACTACAAACACAAGGCAGCAAGCAAAGGTAAAGTCTATGTATGTCAACACCTTGTTTCCTAGATGCTCCTTTGTGTAAGACCAACAGGAGAATTAAAAACTGGGAAATTTTGAACTTGAGATACATTTTGCAATAATTCAGCAAATATCCATTGCCTGGTTGTGGTCTAGCCTGTAAAGAAGAGGATTCGATAAATGTATGGGTTGGTTACTATAAATTAGTATGACATCTCTTACTGAGAGGATCCAGCCTGAACCAGGCAGGAAAGCTGGTCAAAGAAAAGACCTCAGAACTTGATGGAAGCTTTTACCTCTCTATACCTGCTACCTGGTAGATGGAAACCTCTCAGAGCCTAGCCAAAGGTTTGGAACGAGAGGCTCTTCTGCTAACCTTAGGCTAAGGATGGTTTGAACAGACTGTGGCTTTTATGAAGATTCTATTTTGTCAAAAGAATTTGTAGTTATTGTCTTATAGTTCTTGGGTGTGTCTTGACAGGTAGACCTTCCTTCCTGAAAGAGCACAGCACTATCCCAGCAGCAGAGCAATCCCATCCAGTCACAGAACAGTCCAGCTAGCAGTACAGCCAGTTAGCCAACACAAACATCATGCCCATAAGTAAGTTTTGTAAGGATCATCCCAAAGAAGAGAGAGAGGATATTGAGACTCTTTGGTTCCAAAGTCATGAGTTCCTTTGGCCACACATGCTCCCAACAAGTATACCTTATTACTTGGTACTTCAAATTTGTGTCTCTCTCTTCTTTTGGATGCTGTATATATTTATAGGAGAATGCATACCAAAGTTAGGGGGTAGAGTGTTGTATAATTATTGTAGGGTATCTAGATGGTGCAGTGGATAGAATATGCGGCCTCGAGACTCATCTTCCTGAGTTCAAATTTGGCCTCACTTACTGCCTATATAACCCTGGGCAAGTTATTTAGCTCTGCTTGCCCTCAGGTTTCTCATCTATCAAATGAGCTAGTGAAGGAAATGGCAAACCACCCTAGTATCTTTGCAAAGAAAACCCCAAATGGGGTCATAAAGAATCTGACAGCAACAGCACAACAACTTTTTGAGTAAAAATGCCTTTCTTAAAAAAAGTTCATTGAATCAGGTGGCTGATTTTTGTTAGTGGAAGAACACCAATAGGGATTCAGGAGTGACAATAGTAAGAGTAGTCACCCACAGGGTTGTTCCTACAGCCCTGAGAGTGCAGACTGACCTCTGAGGTCCCTTCCAACTCCAGATCTACAATCCTATGATCCTATAACTGAAACACAGTGCCAGAAACCATATCAGAAAAGTTATATTGCCCAGCAAATATTCTGCTTCAGGGTTTCACTGAGGTTCATATAACCCATGTGAGCAAAGTTTTTGTCTCTGTTTCTGCCAGTCATGCATCCTAACAAATGCCTTCAGTTTTATGTTTCCTCTGACTTGGAGATGACAGTGGTTACTATCACACTATGTGAGACTAGAGAGAATACCAGTGTGAGTCCAGGAAGACTTTTCTCCAGCTAGTGAATGATAGTACCCTGAAGTCTTTTCAGTAGAGAAATTTAGAGGCAGTGGTGGTCAGAGATAAGGGATAAGACAGAGAGAAAAACAGAAATAAATGGATTTACATCTGCTTCTCAGGAATGAGCCTTCTTATTTGTATGTGATTCTTTACACTAGAAATAACTGCTAACAAAGACAAGGTATGCCCTGCAGACGAATAGAAAATGACTCACTAAACAAAAACAAACCTTCCAATCAATACAGCCACAGTTGAACACCTTTGGAAGTAGCTAGTGAAGACCTTTAAGGCTTTAAGCCCAGAACATGCTCGTTTATGATCCCAGTTGGACAAAAGGTAGATCCACCTTTCTGGGTCCCTTTGTAGTCAGTATTAAATCATGATTTAATCAGAGGAACAAAACCCATCATAGGGATTGGTGAGGTTAGTCTAGAGAACTGAACAGTCCATACTACTCCCTCATCAGTCTCTTAGCAGGCACAACAGGAACTTAGACACATTTTTCACCTTTCTGACATGTCACATGCTAGTAAGTTGACACACTAGGGAGGAGAAAAAGCCAGGTCACTTTGAAAAATTTTTAAACACTCTATTAATGTATCTCATTCTGAAGGGATGATGAGTAAAATATTTCACCCATATTGTGCTGGGATTAGGGTTTATGACTTGTATGAAATGCTGCCTGCAATGCTTGTAAACCATCACTCTCCAATTTAAGCTGTGTCCAAACAGTGAGTGTGATAGAAATGAGAGAAACAGCTGTCAGGCAGCTGCCCTCTGAAATAATGGTTGTGTTCTCCTCTTGTGGAGACCCACAAAATCCAAGTGAATTCAGCAGCTGTAGTGACCAAAACCCCATTCACCTACTATGGAGCTCTGAATTAAAGTCTGTCTAAGGGAAAAGAACAGAATCTGAAAACTATAGAATGGAGAACTTGACTTCAAATCCTAGGGGAAATTCTAGAACATTTTACTTACAAGATAATGAACATTTTGAAAAGGAAGTGGTGGTCAAAAAATAACCAATATGGCTTCATCCAAGAACAGGGCATGCCAGACTAACCTCATTTTCTTTTAGGGGGCAGGGCTACTAAACCAATAACACCAGGCAATGCTGTAGAGAGAATCTACCTATATTTTAGCAAGTCCAAGTCTACCATGTTATTCTTATGAGAAAGATGGAGACATGACTCAACAACAAAATAGTTAGAAGGATTTTTAATTAATTGAGTAGCCAAACCCAAAGAGAGTTCACCCTTGAGAGGAGAAAGCTTATCTGAGAACATAATTGTCTTCAGTTACTTAAAGTGTAAGATGGACTAATGTTGTTCTTTTTGGCCCCAGAAGGCAAAATTAGGAGCAATGGTTAAAAGTTGTGGAGAGGCCAATTAAAGCATGATGATGATAACTGAAAGAATCACCAAGTTGAATGCCCCATAAATGAAGGGTACTCACAACAGCATTAAGGGTTGGAATAAGGATCTCTGAGTTTAAGGAATCTAAAAATATGGAGGAGATGATTAGTTTATCTTACCTATTTAAATCCCTTCATAGTAGTTGTAGAGGTAGAACGGACCTTAGAGTCATCAAGTCCAACCACTCCCTATTTTACAGATGAGGGAACTGAGATATAGAATGGTTAAATGACTTGGCCAGGTTTTCCCTTGACTGCTAATGCTACAAGCTACCTGCTACATGATGCTACAGCAAATGTAACTCTAAAAGAATGATTATCTGTTAACCCAAGTATATGTCTTAGGAAGGGGAAAAGGAAACCTATGCAAAAGTCTTACATGTCTACAAGGGATTTATTTAATGATGTTTTTACAGTCATACAGAGTAATGGTATGTTAGTTTCCCAAATTGGGATGCTATAGCAGCTTCAAAGATGGCTTCCCAGCTTTCCCTTTTTGTAAAGGAAAAGTTCCACCTCTGATGTGTGTAAAAAATGATTCCTCCATTTTAGGAATCCAGGGTGGTGATTTATGGAAGCAAGGTATTAACTGATACCTCTTCCTCCAGATAGAGTCCTTGGGATCTTTGAGTTTTTGTTTGTTTTTTTTTTCCCCTCTTTCCTTGGGATTCAACATGTGAAATGCTAATTCACATATCATAGGGAAGAGAGAATAAACTTCCAGTGTATGAATTTTCTAACAAAAAGGAAATACCATACTCATTAATATGCCTATGTATAAATATGTATATGCCCATATATACATATATGGGCAGCTAGGTGGCACAGTGGATAGAGCACTAGGCCTGAGGTCAGGAAGACTCATATTCCTGAGTTCAAATCTGGCCTCAGACATTAACTGTGTGACCCTGTGTTGAGGTTTAGAGGTTTAGGGGTGCTAGGATCCCCAAAGTCACAACATGCAAGTTCTGCCCTAAATAATTCTACCCAAGCCTTCTTTCAGCCAAAGACAAAGCTTATTAAAGATCCGCCATATTGGCCCGACTCTTAAGGAATCTAAGGATTTTTATCGCTAATGCAAGGGGGCCAGATCTTGAATCAGAGCACTTTAATGGAGGCCAGATGGACCTTATGTACAGAAAGACTGTGGGAGGGATCTAGGAGTAGACAAGTTAAGCTAGGGTGACTGGAGGAGGGGTCTAAGAAGGATCTGGATGGGAGTGACCAGTAAGTGGGAGTGAATGTGAGGTAATAGATCTGGACCACCCAAAGGAGAATGGAGCCTAGATAGGATTAAGGGTGGGAAGTGGTTGGGAATCATAGGGAGGTAAGAAAATGGAAGGCTAAACTAGGTTAAGGGTAACAGAGAATTGGAAAATTGGGTATAAGGATAATGAAAAGGCCAGTTGATAGGATTATAGCCTCAGGTAAAAGCCAGAGATTTGGCCATGTGGGAAAGTTCAGGGCTTTTCCTTTTTGGGGTCCAGATCTCAAAAACATGGTCTTTTCCTTTTAGGGGTTCAGATCCCATCCCCATCACCTGGGCAGGTCACTTAAGCCTATTTTCCTCAGTCTTTTCATCTATCAAATGAGCTGGAGAAGGAAATAGCAAACCACTCCAGTATCTTTGTCAAGAAACTCTCAAATGGTGTCATGAAAAGTCTGACAGGACTGAAATGAGTAAACAATAAAAGTTTCTATTCCCATTTCTAGGAGTGGTGATAAGTTGGTGAGTCATTCCCTACCTCACAAGGATATAGTGAACTTAATAAGATACATCAATACATGAAGAATCTGTGTCTTCCTTGGTGGAATACAAATCATAATCCATCTCTAACTCAGTAGATAACTCTCAAAGAAATCCCCAACTCCTGCAGAGGTTAAGTGACTTGTTTATGGTTATACAACTAGTAAATGTATATCAGAGAGAGGATTTGAATCCAGGACTTCCTGACCAAGTCTAGCCCTCTATCTCCAAGAGATACTGTATGTTTAAAAAAAAACAACCTGTGGCTTCTTAGGAGCAACATGGTTGTATTGGCCTTATAATGGTCATAGCTACATGAGGAACCAGGACCACACTTTTTAAATTGTGAAGACCTAACACATGGTGTTAAAAAACATTCAAATAGATCATATTTTTATGATTTTTTTTTATGAACCACAGTTGTTCAGAACTACTTTGTTGCTTTTCATCAGAGTCTGTTGAATGACATTTTCTGCTATCTGCGATGAAATTATAAGCCATCTACCATGGAGACCGGGATCTGCCTTAGCATAACAAAAATAAGAGGAAAGTCAACTGACTGAGTCACTCTGTGAATTTTTATTTCTCCTCAAAAGATGAGGACAAATGGGAAGTTTTTAGAGTAGCCTTGGATGCTGATGGAGGTATAAACTGTCACTGAATTTCATCATGCTACCTCTTAATAATACAGTGGAGCTTTTCTTCAGAAGCTATCATTGGGTGATAGGATTGGTACCTGCCTGCTACAGTGCTTTATCAAAATATTATTGTGTCAGATTATGTAATATATAGAGTTGTTGGGGGTTATGTCTGAACCTCATAATAAAGAAACATGTTAGGGTGAGATTTCTACTGCATTGTACAGTCACCAGGTAGAAGGCATCTCTAAAATCACTAAATCAATCCAACCCCAAAAACTTCACTTAAATCATTCCATAAAGTCAGCTGTCATTTTCTTAAGTATCTCTGGAAAAGAGTCTTCAACAACCTTGATAACATCTTCTGGTTTCTTATAGCAATTTAGTTAAGTCCATAATGTCTTCAGAATGAAAACATTCAAAATACTCAACATCATCCACGAAATATCTCTGTGTTCCAGTAAATAGGGCTTTGGACTTGGAATGGAGAGGACCTGGACTCATATCCCACCTCAGACGCTAGCTTGTGACCCCACAAAAATCACTTACACTTTCTGCACCTCAGTAACCTTATGTCGAAATTGGTGGGTGGTAGATTCAATAACCTTTAAGAGCCCTTTGGGTTCTAAATCTGGTATCTACCTATTTTCTAACTGCCTTCTGTGTACGATGCTAGAGGTTTGGGGGGAATAAAAAAAAGCAAAAGTCTCTGCCCCAAAGGAACTTATATTCTCTTAGTGTGATACAACATCTGCCCAAGTAAAGAACTTCAAAGAATATTCAAATCATCACCTCTCACCTGGACTATTGTAATTATCTCCCAATTGGCCTCCCTACAACCTATTTCTCTCTCTCTAAAATTCATGCTTCACACAACTGATGAAGTGATACTCTTTCTAAAGGACAGATCTGACTGAGTCACTTCTCTGTGAGGCTTCTAGGTGGCACAATAGATAGACTATTGTCACAATAGATAGACTAATGTCTTAGTCTTTCTCATAAGAATAACTGGGAGACTTGGCTGAAGTTAGGAAGATCTGAGTTCAAATCCAGCCTCAGACACTCAAGGGCTGTGTGACCCCAGACAAGTCACTTTATTTCTGTCTGCCTCTATTTCTATTTCTTCAGCCGTAAATGTAAATAATGATAGCACTGACCTCACAGAGTTGTTGTGAGGATCAACTGAGAATAATATTCATAAAGCTCTTAGTCCAACATCTGGCGCATAGGAGTAGATGCTTATTAAATGTTTCCCTTTGCTCAAGAAACTGCAGTGACTCCCCATTGCCCTTAGGATAAAATTAAAACTCCTCTGTTGCCAATTAAAGCCATCATAATTTGGTTGTAACCTGTCTTTTGCCCAGCTGATTATATATCATTTCCTCTCAAACTCTATAATCCAATCCAACAAACATTTATTAAGTGCCTACCATGCACCAGGTACCGGGATAAGCTCCAGAGATAAGATAGATAAACTCTGGAGATAAGATTAATAAAAAGAAAGTCCCTGCCCTCAAGGATCTCACAATCTAGATGGAGAGGAAACATACAAGAGGAGGCAGGAAAGGGTGGGGAGGGGGGCACTCAGACATTTTGTTTCATGGAGTTCCAGGCAGAGTACTAGATGCCAAAAAGTCCAGTTTCTGCCCTTTATAAAGGAAGGCATTTGGTGCTCTAGCCCTGCAATCAGAGGAGAGAGGAGGCTAAGGGAGGTGGTGTCAGTCGAGACTTGAGTTAGCCCCATGATGTGGAAATTAGAAGTGATGAGTTTAGCTTCAGAGGGACATCTTGTTCCATGGACCAGGCAGAGCAGCAGATGAACAGTCCCATGTTCCACTTCCATGCCTTTGCATATGCTTTCTCTGATGCCTATAATGTTCTCTCTTTATCTTTGCCACATAGAAACCCTAGATCTCTTTAAAGGTAACCCAAGGGCCACCTTCTTCATGAGGTTCTCACAGCTGCTAGGTGTCCCTCCACCAATCACCATGTATATCTTTTGTATGTACATCAATTTTTGGAAACATGTTGTAAACCACCACTACCACCCCCCCGCACACACACACACCCTAGTAGAATGCCTCAAAGGCAAGGACTGTCTCTTTGTTTTTGGCTTTATATCCCCAGAGCCTAGCAAAGTGTGTGAAGGATGTTCAGTCGTTTCAGTCGTACATGACTCTTTGTGACCCCATTTGGGGTTTTCTTGGCAAAGACACTGGAATGGTTTTCCATTTCCTTCTCCTGCTTATTTTACAGATGAGGAAACTGAGGCAAACAGGGTTAAGTGACTTGCCATGGGTCACATAGCTAGTAAGTGTCTGAGGCAGGATTTGAACTCTTCCTACTATCAAGCCCAGGTCTTTATCCACTCTGCCATCTAGCTACCCGTGTGGAGTAAGTACTTAATAAAGTAAGTAAATAAGTAAGTACTTAATTTAAGTCTGTTAATTGGGACAAAATAATGCAAAGAAATTTCAATAGGCAGAGGGTCCTAAGAACTGAAAAGATGAAGCAGTCTGGCATAGGAGATAGAAGGGAAGACTTGGAGTCAAGAAGAAACAGATTCAAATCCTACCTCTGGCACTTAATAGCTATGCAACTGCTCAGGCAAATCATTTAAACTCTCTAAATCTTAGATTCTTCGTCTGTAAATAAAGGGATTGAGGCAGCTAGGTGGTTCAGTGGATAGAGCACTGAGCCTGGAGTCAGAAAGACCTGAGTTCAAATCCAGCCTCAGACAGTGACTAGCTGTGTAACCTTGGGCAAGTCATTTAACCGTTTGCCTCAGTTTCCTCATCTGTAAAATGAACCAGAAAAGGAAATGGCAAAGCCCTCCTCCAGTATCTTTGCCAAGAAAACCACATCCAGGGTCATAAAGAGTTGGATGTGACTGAACAACTGAACAACAACAAATAAGGGGGTTGGATTGGATGACCCCTGAGGTCTCTTTGCACCCTAAACCCACAATTCTTTGAGATCTGAAGCGCTGTTATTAAATGCCCCTTAAGTCATCTCTTCTGCAGATAAATAGCAGCAGTTCCTTTAGCTTCTCTTCTTAGGCACGCGTTTTTCAATTCTCTGACGATATTCAGTATTCTCTTTTTCTTGGACCTCATCCAAATTCTCCTTATCCCACTTAAGTTACAGGACCCTACATTGTACTCAGAGGACTGAATGGTGTTGAACAAAGTAGGAGACTTGCTTGGTGCTTCCTACATGGAATACTCCTACCTGTAAATCCCAGCCTCCTGCCTTCTCATTAATTGACTCTTGTTCCACTTGTGGTCCATTATGCAGGTTTTGTCTTAGCCTTGGTGGGTGCAGAGAAGAGCAATGAGATTGGCAGCAGCCTCTGCAGCTCTCCAGCTAGAGAGAATTCCAAGGAAGCTCAAGCAGAGCCGGGGATTAAAAGCCCACAGGCAACTACACAACAACTGAGTGTCACCAATAAAATGTAGCTTCCTTGAAGGCAAGGGACCGTTCCATTTCCCCTTGGTTTCCCCAGCAACTTATACAAGTCGCTTATAAATCTTACTCACACAAGTCGCTTATAAAATGTTGAATTGATTTGACTTTTCAAGCTCAACACAGGATCATAGGATCACACACACATATGGTGCTAGAAGAGAACTCAGAAGTCAGTCAGTCCATTCCCTTCACTTTACAGGTGAGAAAAGTGAGGCCCATTGAGGTTAAATGGCATTCCTAAAGTCATGTAGGTATTAAGTATTAGAGGCAGGATCTGAACCTAGATCTCCTGGCACTAGTCATCATTCTTTCAGCTATACCACATTACCTTCCATATACCTTGTTCTTCAACTCAATACTGATCTGTATAACCCCTCCTAAACCTTGCTTCTTTTCTTTCTTTTTTTTTAAGGCAGTCAGGGTTAAATGACTTGCCTAAGGTCACACAGCCAGTATTCAAACTCAGATCTTCCCAATTCCAGGGCTGGTGCACCACCTAGAGGCCCCACCCTCGTTCCTTGATAGCCTCATTCAGCCTTTGTTGTGATACTTGTTTTGCCCCAACTTACCCTTCAGACATAGCTGAGCTCCATCTTCTTCTTGATTGATCACATCCTATCTGCCAGCGGTTTTAGCGATGCCACAATAAGCCCAGAAGTCCTTAGGGCACATAAAACCGTTTAACAGCTAACGTTTACATAATAGCTAACATTTATACAGCCCTTACTTTGTGCCAGGCACTCTGTCTGCTAAACACTTTTACAATTACTTTCTCACTGGATCCTCACAAGAAACCTGGGTAGTAGCTGCTATTATTATCCCCATTTTACAGATGAGGAAACTGAGGCAAACAGAGGCAGTGACTTGCTCAAGTTCACAAAGCTAAGACATTCTGTGGCATCACATGTAAATTCTGGTGACTTGCCTCCACATTTTGACCATCTGATAAATTCAATCAATTTCTAGCAACCCTAATTAGCCATAATAATGGACTTCATCACAGAACTGATGTTATATCAAGGAGAGAACTGATGGGGGTGCACATTGACAAAATTGGCTCTTTTTCCTCTGTCAAGAGATGTGCTGGAGCTAGCTTGAATTGACTTGGAGAGTTGAGTGTTAAATTTTAAGTGTCCACATTTATACCTTGGAAATTGGACAACACTGTAAATCAGGGCTTAATTTATTGTTTTGTTGATTTCTAAACTTAAGAAAATGATGAACAAAATGGCAGTGATGCAGATTAAACATAAAAGCACATCATACATACATATTTTTTTTTCCTGGAGAGTTAGTTTTTAAACATGTACAAGCACACCCCTTGCCTCTTATCAGTCCACTCATGGCAAACAAGACAGCATTTTTCCCCCAAGGAAATCTTCCAGCTACAAAGTCTCCCATACCACAGTGGATGAGATTAGGGTGCCCATTTTGTCTCATAATTTTGATTCTGTCTTCCAGATTGAGGTTCATTTCTCTGTTGCCTGTGCCAGCTACATATTAAAACAGTACATTATTCTTCTTGCTGTGACCAGGATGATTAGTCTGATGAAATGCCTACCACCACATTCTCTTACAACAATGCTATTACCTCCTCCAACTTGAATACTCCCTTCCACTAATAATTGACTTTCCATCTCACTATTTTCCTGTTCTCAAACTCCTACATTACAATGGCAGTCATAGGGAACTACCTGAAGGAGATCAGAGTAACACGGGGAGTGGGAGAAAAATCATTGGGTTATGAATTGAAAAACCTAGGTTCAAATCCCGTCACTTATGACGTATGTGACCTTTTATCCTTAGTGGACCTCAGTTTCCTCTTGTGTAAAAGTAAGGAGCTGAACCAGCTCCTTAGAGTTGTCAAAAGTGTCAGACACATGGCCCACAAAACTCCCAAGTATGATCCAAACCAGATTAAAATGTAAATTTGGAAATATTTAACAAAATAAATAAAAATGCAATAAAATTGAGTTTTTTATTTTTTATTATATATTATAATGTATTTATTTATATCGTATTAATATATGGTTTTCTAAATCAATATGTAGCCTGCAGGGATCCTTATGTAAGTTTAATGTCCCTGTTTGTATTTGAGTTTGAGCCTGCTGGACTAGATGACCTCTCAGGGGACTTTTAGTTTTAAATGTATGATACAAAAAAACAGGCAGCTGTGGAGCCCAATTTCTTTCTACTAGGGGAATGGGTAGGTTTGAATACGTGGAATGTATGTGATATAAATGTGTGTGCACATTGTAGATAGATATAGGTGAATTAGATAGAGAAGCAGAGAAATAACATAGTAATCCTATGGATATTGGGTTAAAACCCAAACTCTCTAAAGTAGTCCAGTATAATTAATGCAGGAACTTGTCTATACATATTTGTTTTCTTTTTCTTGTTTTTTCAATGGGTGGGAGAGGAGGAGGGAGGAAGGAGAAAATTTAGAACCAAAAAATAAAATTGAATTTTTTTTTAAAAAAGGAAGAAAAAAAAAGTAGTCAGGACTTAAAGCACCATTGCTTGATGTCACTCCGAAATGATGAAATATTAAGATCTGCTTTGTCATCCATATTCCTAGTACTTGGCTTCATATGCTGAGGTGCTCTTCATGGGTGACTTGGCATACAGAGTTTTCCAAATTACATTCATATACTTACAATATGTATGTAAGTCACAACATGGGGCTCCCTATAATTTACATACTTGTTACTTAGATATCTAAATGGCATTGATATTGGAACCCCCCCACCCCTAGCCCTGGACAGATTACAAGCTTATCAATACCTGCTGAATCTTTGTGATTCTTATCTACATGTTTCAATAAATTCTCTGAAGAGGGTAGATTTACATAGGAGATTTTCATTCAGGATATTTAATATTTTGTACATAACTATATAGCACTCTGGCCATCAATCCATTATACTTTGTTGTCCCTTCATGAGCGTCACAGCTCATATTCTGGTGATACATGTCATTGATAATATCTTTTATGCCACTTACTATCTGCCTCTACCCTCCCTCTCAATCTCACTGATTCTGTTGAGGGTACTACCATCCTTCTGGTTACCCAGTATTGCAACTTCAGAGTTACTCACACTTTATCCTTCTCCTTTACTCCCCATTTGTCCAATTATATGACAAATCTTGTACCTACTTCCACAACACATTTCACATCTTCTCTTTTCCTCTTTCTTCAGGAGTCTTTCTACATGTATAATGGATAGAGCACTGGGCCTAAAGTCAGGAAGACCTGAGTTTAAATCCACTGTCAGATACTTCTTAGCTATGTGACCTTGAACAAGTCATTCCTCAGCTTCAGTTTCCTCACCTATAAAATGAGGGTAATAATATCACCTACCTCACAGAGTTGCTGTGAAGCTTGAATGAAATAACCTGTAATGCCCCCATCTTCCCAGTTCCTTGTGTGTTGTCTTCACCCATTAGAATGGAAGCTCATTGGGGCAGCTAGGTGGTGCAGTGGATAGAATAGCGGCCCTGGAGACACTAGCTATGTGACCCTGGGCAAGGCACTTAACTGCAATGCCTCAAAAAAAAAAAAATGGAAACTCATCAAGAACAAGGAATATCTTTATTTTTGCTTAAATTTGTATCCTGGCACTTACCAAAGTACCGGTATGTTGGAATGCCTTAATAAATGCTTCCTTTATTTCTTTCATCTTTCCTTTATCATCTCGTACCTGGACTGTTATAACAACCTCCTAATTAGATTCCTGATTCCTGGCATCCAGACTCTCTCCTCTCCAATCCATCCTTTATTGTTCAGTCATTTTTCAGTTGTGTCCAACTCTTCATGACCTCATTTGGGGTTTTCTTGGCAAAAATACTGAAGTGGTTTGCCATTTTCTTCTGCAGCTCATTTTATAGATGAGGAAACTGAAGCAAGGAGGGTTAAGTGACTTGCCCAAGGTAACACAGTGTCTAAGGCCAGATTTGAACTCAGGAAGATGAGTCTTCCTGACTTAAGCCCTAGTGTTCTATCCACTGTGCCACCTACCTGCCCTAATCTATCCTACCCACCACTGAAAAAAATTATCTTCCAGAATATTACATCCAAACATATTACTTCTCTTTTCAAGAGTCTTCATTGACTGCCCATTACTTCCTGAATAAAATAAAAACACTTTAGTTTGTCATTTAAAGTTCTTTAACAGACTGACTGCAGCCTACCTTTCAACCTGAACCTTAACCCACTGAACCTTAAATTACTTTTTAAGATTTACCTAAGGGGCAGCTAGGTGGCGCAGTGGATAGAGCACTGACCCTGAAGTCAGGAGGACCTGAGTTCATATCCGGCCTCAGACCAAACACTTGACATTTACTAGCTGTGTGACCCTGGGCAAGTCACTTAACCCCAATTGCCTAAAACAAAACAAAAAACAAACAAAATAAAAACAAACAAAAATAAAAGGATTTACCTAATAAAATTGCAATCTCTGTTGGTAAAAATAAAATACCATTGAAAACATAGCCCTTGAACTTTTCCCACAGTGGTGATAATCTGAACCAATATCTTTTCTTTTGTCTCTTTCACACTTTTTTCAGCCAAAGCTTGTTTTAAAAAGTCAGGTTGGAGCTCTTATAATTGCATGTAATGCCTTTTACCCTTCTTTCTTTTTCAACATTGATTTTGACCTTTGCCCCAGTCAGGGATCTGACTGCACATAGATAGCTGACTCTGAAATGCCTCCCCTATTAGGAGCTGTCATTTCCAAACTATCAAGATAGAATCAGTTTCATTTTTGTGGTAATGTTCAGTTATTCATGTGTAAGTTACAACTGTCCCAACACATATCAAATGCTACCAGTTTCCATTTCTACAGCTTAGGTCATAATGATGCAGAGAAATAATCATGTTAATTTCTCAGACATTGGACAAGAGTAACTAAATTTTAAATGTTTCTGCTAAGTGTCACACTGTATCAAACTGAATCCAAGTAAGGTTGTCATAAATTAAAGATGCTTATATTTCCAAATACACAACCACCGTCAGGTCCATTCTGAATGGGTTGCTTCTTTTAATGTATCAAGACCTTTCCAGTTGTCAGTGCATGTCAAATTTAATAAGATACTTAATTTTAATGTATTTATATGGGAAACTGTATTTTTAAACTATAGAAAAGATTCATGAACCAATACTATACTGATACAATATTTAGTAAGATTCAGATAAGGCAGTTTAGAGAGTCATCCATTAGTGACCATGATCTCTCCTTTCTTTTATCATTCCCAAAAGACCTCTTACCTAATGGTGCCTGAGGTTCCATATTCACTGGCACATAAGGAACTGCTTCCTCCTGAGATCATACAGCTCCCTCCTATTTAGATGTTGCCTTATCACTGACTTTTCTTGTTGTTCAGTCGTTGAATCATGTCTGACTCTTTGTGACTCCATGGACCATAGCATGCCAGGCCCTTCTATCCTTCACTATCTTTTGAAGTCTGTCCAAGTTCATGTTCATTGCTTCCATGACACCATCTATCCATCTCATCTTCTGCCACCCCCTTTTCTTTTTGCCTTCAATATTTACCAACAGAAGGGTCTTTTCTAATGAGTCCCGTCTTCTCATTATGTAAACAAAGTTTTTAAGCTTCAGCTTCCAGTGAATGACCTGGTGAATTGATATTCCAGTGAATATCCTGAATTAATTTCTTTAAGTATTGACTGATTTGATCTCATTGCTGTCCAAAAGACTCTCAAAAGTCTTCTCCAGCATCACATTTCAAAGGTATTGATTCTGTGGCGTTCAGCTTTCTTTGTAGTCCAACTCTCCCAACCATACATTCCTACTGGAAAAACCATAGTTTTGACTATACAGAACTTTGTCAGCAATGTGGTGTCTCTGCTTTTTAGTATGCTGTCCAGATTTCCCATAGCTTTTCTTCCAAGGAGTGTCTTTTAATTTCATGGCTGCAGTCACTGTTTACAGTGATCTTTGAGCCCAAGAATACAAAATCTGACAGTGATTTCATTTCTTCTCTATCTCTTTGCCAGGAAGTGATTAGACCAGTTGCAAAGATCTTAGTTTTTTTTGTTTTGTTTTATTTTTTTAAATGTTAAGCTTCAAGCCAGCTTTTACACTCTCCTCTTTCACCCTCATCAAGAGGCTTCTTAAATCTTCTCTTTCTGCCACTAGAGTGGTATTGTCTGCATTTCTGAGATTGTTGATATTTTCCCCAGCAACCTTAATTCTGGCTTTTGATTCATCCAGTCTGTTATTTTGCATGATGTACTCTGCATATAAGTTAAATAAATATGATGACAATATACAGCCTTGTCATAATCCTTTTTCAATCATAAACCAATCTGTTGGGGCAGCTAGGTGGCACAGTGGATAGAGCACCCCCTGGAGTCAGGAGGACCTGAATTCAAATCCGGCCTCAGACACGTAACACTCACTAGGTGTGTGACTCTGGGCAAATCACTTAACCCCAATTGCCTCACCAAAAACAATTTAAAAAAAATAAACCAAACCATTGTTCCATGTTCACTTCTAACTTTTGCTACTTGTCCCACATACAGGTTCCTCAAAAGACAAGTAAGATAATCTTAGTACTCCCATCGCTTTGAGGACTTGCCACATTTTGTTGTGCTCCACACGATGTAGTAGTCAGTGTAGTCAATGAAGCATATGTAGATGTTTTTCTGGAACTCCATTGCTTTCTCTATAATCCAGTGAATGTTGGTAATTTGGTCTGTAGTTCCTCTGCCTCTTTGAAAACCAGCCTCCTCTTCTGGTAATTCTTGGTTCACATATTGCTGAAAAGTAGCTTGCAGAATCTGTTGTTATATAAACACACACACACACACACACACACACATATATACATATACATACATGTACATATACTTGTATATATATGTGTATATGTGTATATATACATATATATACATAAATAAAACTGGAGATTTGAAAACCTTGAGAAGGCTTAAAATTAAAAAGGAAGAAAAAGGTAGAAAGATATCTATATGTATTTGATTACGTAGAGAATAGCAAGTTCAGCATAGGAAGGAGAATTTCAGAAGAGAAGAAAAGACAATAGAACAGAATTGTCACTTCAAAGAAAAAAAGAAACAAACTATGGCTTCATATATCTATGCCAATGCCGTAAGTATGAGTAATAAATAGAGCTATAGATCTAAATTCAGGAAAGAAATCTCCTACAATTACTTAGATTTGATGGGTTGGGCTTATGGCCAGAATATAGATTTGGAAGGGTATATCTTTCCAAAATGGATAGAATAAAGAGGTGGGGAAAGCATAGTAGTATTTTATGTTTAACCTAAAGAAGGGAAAGGTTCAGAGAAAAGACAGCAACTGTTTTCTAGTATTTAAATAACTACCATGTAGAAGAAGATATAGGCTCATTCACTTTGGCTCCAAAAAAACAAAATGAGAAGCAATGAGTGAATATTATACAGAAACAGATACCTGCTTGATGGAAAGAAAAACTGCCCATTAAGAACTGTCTCAAAGTGGTTTTCCCATCTGAGTCTTCAAGCAAAGACTGGAAGACCACATGATATGATAGTATTGAGAGGATTTGGGGTTAGTTTGGACTAGGTGACCTTTGAGTTCCCTTTTGGTTTGAGAATTCTGTGCATTCTGTACTTTTTCTGATGTATAAGTTTCGTGGAAGTATTTATGTACCTCCTCAGTCCCCTTCCCCACCCAATCTGGAAAAAATTCCCAGGAGACAAGTCTTGTGTTTTATTGGTGTAGTCATGGAAGTGCCATTTACCTTGCTCTCCTGTAGCTATAGAGATTAGGAGTATAGAGTTAAGAGACGTGGACAGCAGGGCCGTCATCCGTGTCTCAATGGTTGCCCACAATATCAGTTGTTTGTTGTGTAGCTCATGCTCTCAGTTGATGTTTTTTCCTTTCTCATGAGGGTTTGTACGTACCAGAGCCATTGGTCTCTGGCAACAGGAAGCTTGTTTTAAAATAAACTTGTTTGGAACTTTCTAACTTGTTTGGAAATAATAACCTTGAATCATTATTATTTCCATCATCATCATTATTATTATTTAGGTTTTATGTCATTCTTTTTCATTTTGGGCAGAAAAGATGAAAGGGAAGTAAAGAAATGAAGATGTAATAGAGAGAATAGAGAAGAAAGAAAAGAAAGGCAATGATCAAACAGAAAAAGGAGATACAAGTATTAATTTCCTTATGGGCTTTTTGCCTTCAACTAAAGCATTAAGCAGAAATCATTAGTTAATATTTTTATGTGGATCCCATGCCAAAAATGTCTTATATTTCCTTGAAGCAAAAATGGATAAGCATTTTTTCCATGTTAAGTAGTAGCCCTGTAAACCAGGTCTCTGAGTAGAAAATTTAGGACAAAAGATTATTTTTTCCTGTCACTACTTTATTTCCTAAACTCATTTCTACAATTCTCATTCATGATGACACCCCCATTTTTTTTCAGTGAAACTATATTCCAGGAATCTTTTTGTCCTCTGCTCATATTTAAGCCTGGGCTATGCAGCATCTAGCATAATGAAAGAAGCATAATCTATTATTTCAATAAATTATCCCAAGAATTTGACTGATTTTTCCATATTGTGCCTTGAGCTTTTTGCTAGAAATGTGCTATATAAATCCAACAAATAAACTCCGCTCATTATAACTTTAGGCAGTCCCTAACATCTCTCTGAAAGTCACATTAGAGCAGTGTATCTTAATCAGGGTTTGAAGTTTAAGCTGGAGAGAAATATATAAACTTGTTCAAATATAAACTTATAGAGTGGTCCCTCAATGCTGCCTTGCTCCATCCTCTTATTAATTTCATTGTGGTCAACAACAACAACAAAAAATGACATTATTTAATGAAAGTTACAAAATGCCACTACTGTCACATTAATCCTTTTATTTTCAGTACTGGTTGAATGTGTTTTCTGTGTGGGGCAATGGCATTATTCATGGTTCAGAAAATTGTATTGAAACCCCAGGCAAACTTCCAATCATAGCCACCATTACCCAATTCCCCTATGACCACTTTTCTGAAACTTTGGTGAGAAAAGTACTGTACCCAGGGTGAAGTTATAGTATAACATTCTTGAATGATGATCTTAGCAAAAAAATATTGTTGTAATTCTAGGGCAAGTCTTAGCAAAAGAAATATTATTCATCTTGGATAAAAAAATGTTTTTCCTTAATGTATAGCTTCCTCTACTCCTTAACCCCTTGCCATAATACACTTTCATCTTCTACATTGCAGCATATATTGTACTTCCAAGTTAGGCTACATCCACATTTGAGGTGTATGGAGTATTCAAGAGGACTAGCACTTCCGGTGTGAGGCCTTGCTGAGCCCTTTTCAGGGCTAATCATCCACTTTTGGTGTCTGCCTGATTCACCTAACCCTCACCTGTGGCTCCAATAAGCTATAGCACATGCAGCAGCTAAACCCCAGTAAACCATCTCAGCAAATGGGCTAAACCAGGTTGAGGGTAACCAACAGGCCTCAAACCTGTCAGTGAGTTGGGGGATGTCTATCCCAAGAATGTGAAGACATTCCTCAGCAGAATGGGTGGATGAGAATAATTTGTTACAGCAGCCATGAAGGCAGCTGAAGCAGGCCCTGTGGAGAACTTAAAGCTTGGTCAGACATCAAAGATGCCCAAGTCATCCACTGCATCCCAGGCAATCTCCAGTCATCTTGACTTTTGTCCTGCCACTGGATTCAGTGACTCAGGGAAGGAGAATGAGGTTGACAACTTTGTGCAACTCTGCCTCTCTTAAATCAAAATCACACACAACTCAAGATATCACCCGTGATGTCATTGGTCCTCTTCAAAAATGAAGGATAAACAGCAATAATATCTACATATAGCAAATCTCAAAGCTGAAAAGTGATCAGTCAAATGTTTGAGACCATCTGATGCAGTTGGCTATTTTATACAATAGTCAACTATTTAGGAGAAGAAAAATCACACATTCACATACATTCACGTGCTGAAACCCCAAAGATGGGCATGGTCTTGTAGGTAAAATGTGTACCTGGATGAAATGCTACCAAAAGTCAAAAGGAATTTTAGAATGCTATTCTTTCCTAATTGGTCCATCACCAATGAGGAACTCTCTCTCTCTCTCTCTCTCTCTCTCTCTCTCTCTCTCTCT
>NW_020954953.1:9608616-9682239 GCF_900497805.2 Vombatus ursinus | reverse complement strand
CTCTCTCTCTCTCTCTCTCTCTCTCTCTCTCTCTCTCTCTCTTTGTCTATCTGTCTGTCTCTCCCTCTTTCTCTCATTGGTTCACCAGAAATTCTAAAAGAACTTACTTCATTTTTCGTTATAAAAATCTAATCTCACCAAATAAGCAACTTCTGCTCCCAAAGCATAGGGATGATTTCTACTATCCAAAGGATTCCAGACATGCCCATGTGCCTGTCATTTACATAATTAAATTAACACTAATGAGTTCATTTGAGATTTGGTTGTGTTTTATTACCATTAAAATGTGTGAATAAGAAATGGATTGCTCCATCTCTCTAAGGACTAACGCCACTCCCCAACCTTTGGAAGATCACAAGGTTATCACCTGGTCACTTGAGTTTTTTTTTTCTCTCTCTCTCCTCTCCTTCAAAGGACAGTTCCCTTTCATGAGTCTTTCACCAATGGAGTCAACCACTGTTTCAAATGACTGGCTCCAAACTAGGTTGCTCTGTTTATGGTAGTCCCATAGGTCATGATTGATTGGTTCTCTTCAATCAGATCCCAAGAAGTCTTCTGTGTGACATCATCTGCTATCATCCATTTACCCAAAGCTCCTGTGATCCTTTCAAATTAATTGAGGATATCTAATTTACTTTTGATCAATTTTATCAAAATATGTTGGCTTTCTTTAATTAATAGGATAATTCCACATTTTTTTCCCAGAATGGTTAGGCCAATTCACAATTCCCTCAGTAATACAACCCATTGCCTCTCCAGTACTTACCATTTTTATCTTTTATTATTTTTGCCAATCTGATGATATGAAGTGAAACCTCAGAGTTGTTTTAATTTGTCTATTATTATTAATGATTTGGAAAATTGTTTCATATGTGTGATAAGGGGTTGTGATTCTTCTTTTGAAAACTGCCTAACACTTGGTTTTTTATCTCATCTTATTCTTGTATATTTGTATTAATTCCCTATATATCTTAGATGTAGTTATATATATGCATATATACATATATATACACACACACACATGTATCCATATCTTTATTAAATGTTTGCTATGAAATTTTATTTCCCAACTATTTCTTGTCTTTTTTTTCTGTTGTTTCCTTGTCTTAGGCAATGATTGTCACCATGGCCTTTCTGGATTCAGTTGAGGCACAGTAGATTCCACTTCATTCATTTTGACTCTAAAGGAATCTTTATATTTTAAGTGTGTTTCTTATAAACACCAAATTGTTTGTGTTTGCTTTATGATCCATTCTGTCACATTCTTATTTTATAAGTTAGTTCATCCCATTCATATTCACCATTAAGATCGTTAGGTTAGTTTTTGTTCCATCATATGTTCTAAAAATGATTCTTCTCTTATCCATAAACCATGCCTTTTTGAAGGAACAAGAAAGGAGAAAAGAAAAAAGAGAGAACAAAGTCATCTCTAGATAATTGAAGTTGGAATAATTTCATCCCAATTCTCTTCCCTGACGCTCTTCTTCTAACCACATCCCTAGGCTTTGTTCTCTCTCTTTGTCTGTCTCTTTGTCTCTTCCTGTCTGTCTCTGCCCCTGTTTGCATCTCTCCCCCCAGCCTTTCATAATTAGCTTCTCCTAGATTAAATTTGTTTTATGGTGACTGTTTCCTTCCTAACTCTACCCTCTCTCTTTAAAACTCTTCTCTCCCTTTTCCTGCTCTAGCCCAATACCCTGTTCACTTTATTATATTTTTCTACCTGACTCTTCCCCCACCCCCAGCCTCTCCTTTCTTGGCTCCAATGCAAGTGAGATTTATGAAATTTCCCCATTGCTCTTAACCCCTACCTTAATGTTTTTAGTGCCCCAATTACTTTTTTTAAAATAGTGAGTTCACACTTCCCTCCTCTCTCTCTCTCTCTCTCTCTCTCTCTCTCTCTCTCTCTCTACTCCTTCCCTAGAGTATTTCTTTTGTTTTTTCTTTTCTCTGTCTTTAAAACAAACAGAAAATACCTCCAGGTTCTGAGGATGGCTGCCTTTATTCCCTCCATGACCCTTAAAGATGATAGGTTTCCAAAGGACCAGTAGATTCTTCCTCCTTTCAGAATGCAAGCATTTGATCATCATATCCCTCTCGAGGTGCTCAGACTTGTTTATCTTCCTAGGTTTGGGTTTGTTTGGTGTGTGTGTGTGTGTGTATGTGTGTGTGTATATATATGTGTATATATATGTGTGTGTGTGTGTGTGTGTGTGTGTATTGTGTGTATATATATGTGTATATATATTTGTGATTCAAAGGCTCTAGTTCTAGCTTCTAGTTCTCCCAACAGGAATGCTTAGAAGTTATTGATTATATTAAAGGTATGGAATTGTTTTCCCTAATGAATTAAACCCACCTTTACCAGAATAAGTTATTCTTGAGTATATGACTTTTTTTCTTTTGCCACTTGGATTTAACTTAGATGAATGTTCAGAGGAAAAAGAAAGAGAAAAAAGGGGAAAAAATAACCATTTAAATAATGTTTGTTCCACTCAGTGAGTGTATACTGAATATGAAATGGTAGAAGTTAATCTGACCACCACCTCCTGGCACTATGCCCTTCTAAGAGGAACCCCCCACCTCAATTCACCCCCCAGCCAGACCATTCACACTCCAGGGATCCATTCTCATAGTACAGAGATAAAAGAAGGCAGAGCGTAGAAGGCAAGATGAGAGTCTTATCTAACCATGATTCATACCCAATGCTACTTCACACCTCAAGCTGACCAGTCCAGTCAGACCTTAGAGTTAGTCCTTATCCCAAAGTTACAGTTCTGGTTTGCTGACTTCTCTTACATACATTATTTAAATATATCACATAGACTGTTCACCTTAGAGCCCTGATTTGGAGAAAGAGTAATTTTGATTATCAGTCATTTTTGTCTTGTATGCTAACTTTGGAACTTAACCACTGTATAAGATGATATTTCATTCACTCTATCATTTTCTAGTCTTTTCATTCTCTTATTTGCTACACAATCCTGTAAAAGAGGCCATTCTTTGCCTCATTTTTTAAATTAAGCTTTAATCACTAAATGGATGCTTCCACAATCAAACTGAGACCTGTTAAAGACCTTAGCTTGAAAACACCAAGGTCCCCACTGCATCCTGGGCCATCTCCAGTTGTCCTCATCTCTATCTGGCCACTGGACCCAGATGGCTCTGGAGAAGAAAGTGAGGCTGGTAACTTTGCACAGCCCTTCCTCACTTAAATCCAGTTCACTTGCATGTCCTGGCATCACCTCCCTTAGAGATGTCATGGTCCTCTTCAAGAAAGAAGGACAAGGAGCAGCAAGCAAATCTGACTTAGGTTCCTCAGTAGTTAATCTATATCTTCGTATCTTCTTGAATTATTATTTTTTTGACCTGAAAGTTTTGGAGTTTAGCGATTGCATTTTTCATTGTGTTACATCTGAAGTTTATTTAATATAGTGGAATATGGCTTGTTTATTTTTGATTTTTCCTCTAGTTCTGGGCAGTTTTAATTCATAAGTACTTGGAATATATTTACCAGTATTTTCTGCATCCTTCTTTCCAGGTCAGTTGTTTTTGATAGTAGATATAGATTTCTCTGATCTTTTGTTCTTTCTGTCTTGTTACATCATTGCATTTTTATTCTGTTATTTTATTTTTTAGAGCATCCAACTTTGATAAGATTTTTCAGCTTCTGTTCTAAATTGTTTATTCTCTCCGAGTTTTTCCTCAAGAGTTCTCATTAAACTCTTTATCACTTCCTCCATCTCTTTTAACAAACTTTCAATTCACCCTCAGAGTCCTTGGGCCAAGGGTTTTGTAATCACTGTCAAGTTATTCCCTTCTGATGAAGTTTTGTCCTAGGGTTTTCTTAGCCCCATGAGGATAAGCAATCCACAGGAAAAACAAACATAAAAGAGGAAAAAGCAAGCCCTAGAAGCTAGTAACTAACCCAACTATATGGAATATCATGGGGGAGGTTGGTGAATACTCCAATTCTCTTTCCTCCCTTTCTCTGTCCCAAAAGAGAGGTCTGGAGTGTAGGGCAATGGGGTTCACTGGTGTGGCCATATAGTGGCAGGGGCTGGGGATTAGACTCACTTCTCTGATCTCACATTCATCCTTCAGTATATACTTATTTTGTGGAGTACAAACTGTATAAATGATTATTTTTTTTCCCTAATAGTACTTATCAGTATTTGTGTGTGTTAAAGGTTTTCTTTTTTTTTCATTTCTTCTTTTCATTTAAAATGGCTGGTGTAGGTCTCACTTTCTTGGTTGTTTCATCTAAATTCATTTTGATTCTGTACTTGTTGAAGACATTGCCATGATGATGCCTTCATGCAGGACCTGGGGAGAGTTGAGGGTTTCTAACAGTCACATGATCCAATCCAATTCAACAAACATTGAATACCAGGTAATAGGTAGCAGTAGGAGAAGCTAGGTGGCACAATGGACGAGAACATTGGGCCTGGAGTCAGAAAGACCTGAATTTAAATGTGACCTCGGACATTTACTAGCTATGTGACCCTGGGCAAGTCACTTACCTGCCTAAACAAAAACTGGAGAAGGAAATGGCAAATCACACAAAAAAAATCCCCATGGGCAGTTGGTCCACAGGGTCAGGAAGATTTGGACATGATTGAACAACTGCCAGGTACTGTGCTAAGCCCTGGGAATACAATTACTAAAAAGAAAGATGGTGCTCTCCCTCAAGGAGATCACAATCTAAAGTGAGACACAAAACAAAACAAGAGGCAGGAAAGTGGAGAGAGAGGGGAACCCAGGGGCACCTGGCACGGGGGGGATCTTGTTCCCTGCAGGTGAAACCAGGCAGAACAGCAGACCCAAAGTGGAGTGATGTGAGAGTTCAGTTTCTGCCCTCTATAAAGGAAGGCATTGGTAGTACCTTGGTATTCTGCCCTCCAGCCCTCCAATCATAGGGGAGAGGAGGTATGGTGAGTCAGGGTTTGAGTTAGCAGTATGGTGATGAGATTTAAAGGTAATGAGCTTAACCTGGAGAGGCACCGTATTCCAGTTGAAACCAGACAGGACAGCAACTGCAAAATCGAGTGAAGAAATAATGAATAAACATAAATCTATTCATTGTTGCCCTATCATACAGCATCCAGCAAACCTGGCTAATATCAGCAGTTGGGCCCTTCCCTCTCTTTTTAAAGATAGGATGATTGTGGTCATCAGGGAACGCAGTCTTAAGTGAGGTGAACATGGAAGTAATTGTTGAGACAGCCAATCCTGTCTACCACTCTTCCCACTTGGCCCTGGCTTAGAGCCAAAGCAGAATGAACCAGGCCTTGACTTTCCCCTTTGTGATAATCCAGGCTGTTCTGGTCCTTTGTTGTTTCCTCATTTTTATTTGGTTTTCATTAAGCTTATTTTGTTGTATGTTATATGTTGTTGTTGTTGTTCACTTGTATCTGACTAACTTTAAGGTTTGCAAAGCTCTTTACATATATTATCTCATTTGACCCTCACAACAATCCTGGGAGTTAGGTGCTGTTATGATACCCATTTTACAGAAGAGGAAACTGAAGCTGAAAAGGGTTAAGTGACTTGCCCAAGGTTACAAATCCAGTAAGTGTCTGAGGCAGAATTCAAACTCGAGTTTCCTTGACTACAAATCCAGTGCTCCATCTACTGTACCATCTAGAGACCTGAATCTAAGATAGCAAGTCCTATCCAGTCTACCTCTGTGATATATATATTAACAACTACCTAGAATATAACCTCCTAATACATCTTCCTGCCACCCCATTACTCCATCTTTAATACTGCTGCCAGACTAACCCTCCTTAATCATAGATCTGATCATGTCACTTTTCTGCTCCAGAGTCTTCAGTGGCTCCATATTAAATCTGAATGAACAAGCATTTATTTATCTATAATGTTCCAGGCTCTGTGTGGGGAGTTGAGGATTCAAAGACAGAGGCAAAACAGTACCTGAGCTAAAGGAGCTTTCTTTCTCTCAGACTTATGTCTACATACAGGCTTATACAGAATAGATATTCCTTTTTTTTTTTTTGCAAGGCAATTGGGGTTAAGTGACTTGTCCAGGGTCACACTGCTAGTAAGTGTAAAGTGTCTGGTCTGGGACCGGATTTGAACGCAGGTCCTCCTGACTCCAAGGCTGGTACTCTATCCACTGTACCACCTAGCTACCCCTAGATACTCCTTTCCCTGAAAGTTAGGGGTCTCACCAAGGTGGTGCTACCATATCTTTCTAGAGTTATGTCATAATAGTCCACATCATCTACTTATTCCACTCTCCAGGTAAACTACACTCTTTCCCCAAATACATGCGTTGCTTTCTGGTCTCAGTGTCTTGACTCATTCTGTTATTATCTCAAGTGAGATAATATTTGTAAAGTGATTAACATAGACCCTGGCCTATAGTAGGTACTTAATAAATTCTTGTCTCCTTCCCTCTCTCCCTGCCTCTATTCCTAGAATGTTCTTATGTTTTCCTGTTGAACTCATCCATCTTTTAATGACCTAGAGTGCTGCCTCTTCCATGAAGTCTTTCCATATCCCCACAATCAGTAGTGACCTTGTCCTTCCTCAAAACTCATAGAACATTTGCTGTTATATAGATCTCAGCTTATCAAGTATTATTTTTCATTATTGTTAACTATTTTCCACCACATCTTCCTACTAGAATGTAATCTCTATTTTTGCTGTTCAGTCATGTCCAGCTCTTTATGACTTTTTTGGGGGCTTTCTTGACGTGATTTGCCATTTCCTTCTCCAGCTCATTTTACAGATGAAGGAACTGAGGCAAACAGAGCTAAGTGGCTTGCCCAGAGTCACACAGCTAGTAAGTATCTGAGGCTGACTTTGAACTCAGAAAGATGAGTCTTCCTGACTCCACATCTGGTACTCTATCCACTGCGCCATCTAGCTGCCCAAATTTTTTAAGGACAGATAAACTATCTCCTGTATCTCCTGGCTCAAGGTTCCTTGCAACCAGTATGTGCACAATAAATGTTTTTATGGATAAAAATAGAATAAAATGGGTAGTGTAGAATAGAATATGATAGGATAGGATAGCATAGGATTTTAGTTGTAGTTCAATCGTTTTCAGTCATTTTCAGTTGTGTCCTAGTCTTCGTGACCCCATTTGGGGTTTTCTTGGCAAAGATACTAGAGTGGTTTGCCATTTCCTTCTCTAGCTCACTTGGCAGATGAGGAAACCGAGGCAAACAGGGTTAAGTGACTTGCCCAGGATCATACAGCTAGTAAGTGTCTGAGGCCAGATTTGTACTCAGTAAGATAAGTCTTCCTGACTCTGGGCCCAGTACTCTATCTATGGAGCCACCTATCTGCCTCTATAGGCTAGAATAGGATAGGATAAAATAAAATAGGATCAACACAGTTAGATATCAGTCTTACAGAATAGATCCAAATCTCCTTTACTACATCCTCTTTTCAGAGAAACCTGCCACACATCTCCTTAAAGTTGGTAGTTTGATAGTTATACAAAAAGTCTTAATTTTATTTAGTCCAGGTGATTCTTAACCTTTTTTTTGTGTCATCAATCCCTTTGACAGTCTGGGAGAACCTGTCTCAGAGTAATCTTGTCTAGGGTTGTTTTATTATTTAATAGTTGAGAGAATTTCTAAATTTTATTTAGAAAGAAGTAAAAGTAAAGATGCATTTTTTTTCCAATTCAAGTTCATGCTCTCTCTTCCCCCATGATGTATCTATCCATGGACCCAGTCCCTTGACCTCAGGTTAAGAACCACTGATCTAGTCCATTCCTCTCATTATATAGATGAAGAAACTGGGGCTGAGATTAAGTGACTTTCTCATGGTTACAAGCTAATAAATATCCAGATTTCCTGATTCATAATCTATTGATCTTTACCTAGTACCATAGGAAAGCAAACGGTCCTGGGATGCCACATTATTCTTACAAATTTTAAAAAATATTTAAGGCTCTGTCCAGTCATTCCTCTGTCTACAATGACTTTGGCTGAAGGCATTTCTACCACATAGAGCAAGCAAAAAGCACAAAAGCCATCATCTAGATACATCAAATTTAACATTAAAAGCTATGTCTGTGTTTGCTGCATATTGTATAGACTAGAGTATAAGCCTATAGAGAATGAAGCATTTGCAATTAAAATAGTTATTTAGACCTGTTTCACTTATGAGACTGTGATGTATGAAGTAAATTTCTGTGTAGACAGTAATATATATTGTTTACTAATTTATGTTAAAGTGTAAGGGAAATCCATTTCCTATGTATGAGGGTACATCTGTACTATATAAGAATATGAAGCTATTAAATGTTTATAAGGTCAGATGGTTTCAGCCTGTAGATGATTTTGGAAAGGATCCTGGCAGACTGTGTCGTGTTAAAGTTCCATATACAAATGCTACGTGGGTAGCCATGGAAAGAATCATCTTTTGTTCTGCAGCTTTGATTGGGAGACATCCACAAAAGAAAATACTCCTTTCCCAGTACTTACTGGGTATTTTACTTCCCAAAAATGCTCGTTATATTATCTGAGGTAATTGGCCTCAGAGCTGTGTGGTGTCTGAGACAAGGAAACAGTGGCACCTAGTGGTCAAAGACTATAATGGCATTCATTTACTAATCAGAGCAACCATCCTTATTATAATGTGTGTGAGATCCCCAACATAGCGCAGAATGTTTTCTTTTCAAAGAGCAAGCAAGCTAACGCTGGGGCGTAAAAGCAAATCCAAAAAAAGTCAAATCGTGCAGAGACAGAGGCACAGATAGAACACACACATACATGTGTTCTGTCAAAGAGATTATTACAATATTTGCTCCTAGAAGATGGCTGTTTTCTGCTTACAAAAATGATGATCCATGTGACTCACATAAACCAGGTAGCAAGGTAGATTGTTTTCAACTGAATGTCATTTTTAATGTTGTACCTTGATTAAAGTAACTGTCGTTGGCCCTCGATGCTGTCCTTCTCTCTCTCTCTCTCTCTCTCACTCATTCTCTTGCTCTCTTGCTCTTCCCATGGGTTCAGTTACTGCCTCTATGTGGCTGACTCACAGATCCCACATACCCAACTCTAGTCTCACTCCTGGGTTGCAGTCCCACATCATCAACTTCCAGTAGGACATTATAAACTGAAAGCCCCATAGGCATCTCAAACTCAACATATTCAGAGGAGAATCGATTCTCTTTCCCACAAAAACTTATCTTTTTTTTTCCTATTTTTTTCCCTATTTTTTTGAAGAGTACCCCCATCCCTCAGTCATTCAAATTCCTAACCTCAGTGTCACGCTTAACCTCTCTCACTCAACTCATGTATCCAATTAGTTGCCAAATCTTGCCATTCATCTCTACGGTATTTCTCATATATATCCTCTTCTCTCTACTTATACAATTACCACCATGAGTGAAGACCTCGTCACTTTTTTGCCTCACCTCTTCTAGTAGCCTACTTTTTGGTCTCCTTGCATCAAGCCTCTCCCCATTCCATCATCCACACAGCCACCAGGGTGATTTTCCCAAGGATAGGGGTGTTCGCATCACCCCCTCCCTTCTTCCCCTCCACCATTCAGCTATCTACTATTAAACAAGACTGCTCTAGTAGATCCTTATCAACTCGGAGATTAAATGTAATCTCCTCTTTTAATATTTAGAGCATTTCACAACATGACTCCATTCTACCCTTTCCATCTTTATTACATATTACTCACTTCTGGGTACTCTAAAGTCAATGCATGACACTCCATCTTCTGTCTCTATACTTTTATCCTGGCTCTCCCCCATGCCTGCAATGCTCCCTTTTCTCACCTCCATCTCTTGTAATCCCTAGTTTCCTTCAATCCACACATCCTGCATGAGGCCTTTCTTGCCGCACCCTCCCCACCCCATCTCTAGAGCCTTTTCCTCCAAGGTTACATTGAATCTGCTTTATACATGCATAGAGAACAAGGAAGCCAAAAGAATAAGGATAGAGAAGGGGAAGAAGAAGAAGGAGGAGGGGAAGAAGAAGAAGAACAACAACAACAACAGTAGGACAAGAAGAGCAATAGAAGAACAGGACAGCAAGAAAAGACAACAGAACAACAGCAACATTCCTTGGCACAATCCATGCCCTTAAGGATCTTAGAATTGTTGGAAAGATAAGATTTGCCCTACATCAGTGTTTCAAAAAGATCCCTAATTATCCATTCGAAGGGATGCCATAGATGATAATCCTTCCATGCTTTCCTAGACAGCTTTGTGAGTTGACCCGGTGACCACCCATCTGTGGATGAATCTCTCAAGTGAACACGTCAGTTTCTACAAGGCAGACGTTCATTCCAGCCATCGCCAGTCCCATAATTGTGCTCATCTGGCACAGTCAGTTTGTCAACACTAGCATTTATTAAGTGCCTCCTACGTGCCGGGCACTGAAAATACAACAAAAAGCAAAAGACAGTCCGGCTATTTAGTAGACATCTCCAACGGAATATACCATAAACTGAATCACCAAGTACCTGTGGGAGAGGTGTATGGCAATAAGATGTAAGAAAACTGGAAAGGTAGGAAGGGTCCAGGTTGTAAAGAGCTTTAAAAATCAAACAGGATTTTATATTTGATCCTAGAGGTAATAGGGAGCCACTGGAGTTTATTAAATAGGGAAGTGACATGATTAGATGTGCTCTTTAGTAATTTAGTGTCAATTTGACAGATGAGAGGAGAATAGACTGGAATGGGAAGATCACTGAAGTGTGGAGACCAGCCAAAAGGCTATTACAATAGTCCAGGCTTAAGGCAGAGCCTGCACTTGGGTGGTAGCGGTCAGAAGACAGAAGGCGGCATACACAGGAGATGTTACAAAGATAAAAATTGACAAGATTTGGCAGCTTAGTGGATACATGGGGGAGGGGATGAGAGAGAATGGAGAGCTAAAGATGCCACCACCTAGGTTGTAATCCTAGATGACTGGTGGCACCCTCAACAGTAGTAGGAAAGTATAGAAGGGGAGGAGAGCTTAGGGGAAAGATCATGGGTTCAGTTTTGGACATACTGAGTTTAAGATATATGTGGGACAATTAATTTGACAATTATAATAACACTAGACAATTAATTGTCTGCTAGGCAATTAGAGAAAAAAATCTGAGGTTAAGAGAGAGGTTAGGGCTAGACAGCTAGATCTGAGAATCATTAACATAGAGATGATTATCAAGTCCACTGGAGCTGATGAAATCATCAAGTGAAACAGTATAAAGGGAGCAGAGAAGAGAGCCCAGGACAGAGCCTTGAGAGATACCCATCATTAATGGGAATGACCTGGAAGAAAATCTAGTAAAGGAGACTCAAAAGGAGCAATCAGAGAGATAGGAGGAGCATCTGGGTAGAGTGGTGTCACAGAATCCCAGAAAGAAGGATTATCGAGTAAAAGAAAGTGATTGACAGTATTAAGGGCTACAGGGAGGTCAAGAAGGATGAGGACTGCAAAAAGGCAATTAGATTTGACCAGTGAGGAATTATTTGCAACTTTGGAGAGATGGGTTTCAGTTAAATGATGAGGGCAGGAGCTGGATTGTAGAGAATTAAGAGGAGAATGAGAGGAAAGAAATTGGAAGCATCAATTGTAGATGACCTCAAGAAGTTTAACTATGAAAGAGCAGAGAGATGTGATTGTAGCCAGGAGGGATAGACAGATTAAGTGAGGGTTCTTTGACAATGAGTGAGACATGGGCGTGTTTGCAGATAGTAGCAAAATTGCCAGTAGACAGTAGTAAGAGTGGAGATAATGGAGGGGCAATCTCCAGGAGAAGATAGGATAGAATGAGATCACTTGTGCACATGTGCCTTGGCAGATAGTGCCTCATCTTTATGTGAGATGGCAGTGAAAGAGGAGAGAGTGGCAGAAGACATCTTTGTGATGTAAGATGAGGAATAGTGGAAAAGAGAGAGATCTTGACAAACAGCTTTTCAGAAACATGAAGCAAAGTTCTCAGCTGAGAGTGTGAGAAAAGAGAGAGACATAAAAGGTTTGAGGAGAGATGAGAAGATTTGGGAAAACTGCTGTGATAAGTAGGATAGTCATTAGGCAGATATAAAGGGATTGCCTTGATGGAACCCAGCTGAGATTACATGGCATAAATTTGTAGTGGACCTAGTCGACAGAGTTTCATGATTTTCTCCAGCTTTCTTCAGCAGCATGTGAAGAGGATTACAGGCAGAAAATGCTGAGAGTAATCCAAGGCTGAGTCTTGGCAAGGCAAGATCAGTGATAGAAAAGGGGGGTAAAGGACTTCAGAGAAGAGATGAACTGGTTCTCTAGAATATCAGGATGGGGAAGGGAGGAGAGTATAGCCAGTACAGGTAGAGATAGAACAATAACAGATTGTGATGAGATCACTTCAGAGTTCCTGAACATTGAAGTAGTGATGACAATATCAAGAGTATGACCATCTCTATTCATAGCTGAGGTAAGGTGGAGTAGATCATGTGAAATGAGTAAGTTAAGGAACTGGGAGTTTAGAGCTTTTGAAGGAGTATCAACATGTATGTTGACATCCTATGGTCTTCCAGAAGCTTAGATTAGAACTAGACAATAATGGAACAGGAATTGAGCCAACAAATATTAATTAAGCACTTATTATGCTAGGGATACAAAGAAAGTCAAAAGCTGAGAAAGATTTGCACTAAAGATATTAAAGACTACACGAGGAGTGACCACAAAAAGACTGCTTCCACATACCATGGTAGAGGATGCGATGAAATTCTTTTTTTTGTATGTAATCAGTTCCCAAAATGGATGTGACTCAGACTGTTTCTATAAATTCCCTAGCCTAGAACTTAGAGAAGTTACTGTGGTTTCTCTCCACAGGAACCTTCAGCATGGATAAGCAGAAAGCAGTAAGGACTAAAGGACAGACCTAATTTAAATTCACTGGAATGTGGTTGATAAGATTCTCAAAAAATCCTCATCCCCACCACTGCCAGCAGCTTGGACCCAGTGGTAGAGGGTTAGACTATATTGTTCCCTCAAAAACTTTATTCCTCTAGTTTGAATATTTTTCAAGAACTAGAAAGTCATTAAGTACAGGATTAGAGGTCAACAAACTTGACCCTTTGACCAAAGTGGAAACAAGGGTTACAGCAAAGGCGGATTGGAACTGAAAGAGTGTGACTTTGAAATCTGAGGACCTAGGTTAAAATCTTGTCCTCTGTACCCTCAAGCAAATTACTGTATCTGAGCCCCATTTTCTTCATTGATAATATGAGTTTGGACTAGGATGGCCTCTAAACCAGGTGACAAGAAACCACCATAGGATCACAGAAGAGATCTCAGAGACCATCAGCTTTGAGATCTGCACTGAGATTCTCTGTCACCAGAGCCTGGGCACTTTCCATTAGACCACAGAGAAAACACTATATCTCGAAACTATTGCAATTATTCACTCCCCAATTCTTTTTTTCCTTTTAACTTAAAGACAGAGGTATTTGGTTGCCTTTTTATTTGTCCTTTCTCGTGTCAGTAGCTTTATTTTAGTTTTCTGTGAATCACAAATGTTTAGTTAACACTTATTATTATTATTATTATGCTAATAATAATAATAAATCTTCTAAAGACCTAATGATCTACTATTGATCTACTATTGACCTAATGATCTATACTATTTTAGACAATGTTGTAGACCAGATACTAACTTATCTTTGGAAAGACCACTGCCATTTAAAATCATCTTTTACTAGCTCGTTTTCAGGTTAACTCTAATGGGTAAATGTTTTCTCATTTTTCCTTTGTAAGATCTTTTCCCCTGATGCATTTAAGTTTTACAACAAGGAAAGCTCTGCTGACCATGAAGGCTTAAACTGAGACTAGGTTCCCCCAGCAGAGTCCCTTGAGTCTTAATACCCTGGAAGAAAAATGACAAAGTGGTTTCTTTTTTTTTTTCTATGAAAGTGAAAGGTCTTTAAACATTTTCAAATTGATTTTCATTATGTTTCCTATGTATCTTCATGTTCTGAGATATTTGTAGCATCTTTCCTGGAAAGAATTTTAAAATTGTATTTTCTTAACTCTTATGCTCCTTCTGAAATGGGACAAACTTTCCCTTCCCTCACCTAAAGGCAGCTAGGTAGTGCAGTGGATAGAACATTGGACCTGGGGTCAAGAAAAACTGAATTTAAATCCAGCCTCAAACACTTAATAGCTGTGTAACCCTAGGGCAGTCAGCTAACCCACCTGCCTCAGTTTCTTCTTCAACTTTGAATTGGAGATAATAATAGCACCTCCTTCCCAGGACTGTTGTCAGGATCAAATGAGATAATTGGAAAGCACGTAGCAGAGTGCCTGGCACACAGTAAACACTTAATAAATGCTGGTTTCCTTTCTTCCCCTCCCACACAATTTATATTTAGAGGAATAGGGGTCTCAAGATGATAAGACTGTGTACCCTCACAAAATAAACACATCATCTATAGAGCTCAGTTGCCTAAGAAGAGATCAAGACATTCCTATTGGAGGCTGTTACTCTAATCCAGGGGTTCTTAATCTTTTTTGAGTCATGGACCCCTTTGACAGTCTGGTGAAGCCTATGCATTCCTTTTCAGAACAATATTTTAAATGCATAAAATAAAATACTATATGGCTTGCAAAGGAAACCAATTACATTGAAATATAATTGTCAAAACATCCACGAACCCTAGGAATCAGTGTCAGTGTATATGCCAGAAATTATTCCTGCTTTTCTGGCACATCATCTTGACCCTTTCCCAGTTGGAGGTTTCCTGGAATAGAAAACCCCTAGACATCACTAAGAGCTGACCTCCTGACTAAAAAATGCCAAATATCTATGCTAAATTCCCTGTTAGAATATTCATTCGACAAGTATTTATTGAATGTACATTGTGTTCCAGGCACTGTGCCAGATGCTGGGGACACAAAGTCAGAATCAAAATTGTCCTTTCCCTCAAGGAGCCTATGTTCTATTGAGTGGGAACAATGTGTATACAGAAAATTAAATGCAAAGAGAGGAAAATATAGCTACAAACTGATTTCCTGGGAAGGCACTAATCAACTTGGGAGGTTCAGGATAAGGGAGCACTTGAGCTGAGCTTTGATGGAAACTAAGGATTCTGTGAGGCAGAGGTGAGCACAGAGTGCATTGTAGCCTGGGAGACAGCCTGTGCCAAGGCAAAGGGAAGGGAGATGAAGTGTCATGTCTAAGAAATGACCACAAAAACAAGTTTGGCTGGAACATAAGGCACATGAGGAGGAGTTATGTGAAATAAGCCTGGAAAGATAGGCAGGAATCAGATTGTGAAGAACTTGGAAATCCAAAGAGGGGAGTTTGTGTTTGATCCTAGGAAGCCATGGACGTTTATTTGTTAAACATGGAATTGACATGGAATAGACATGCTTTAGGAATACCAACTTGGCAGCTTTGTGGAGAATGGATTGGAATTGGGAAAAGTTAGAAGCAGGAAACTCAAGTAGAAAGATATTTTAATAGTCCAGGCAAGAGGAGATGAGCTCTTGAGAGCTCTTGAAGTAGGGATGTATTTGTATGAGTTGAGATGGATAGACATGATATATGAAGTAACTTATCCTGAAGGAGGGACAGGAGGCAGCATGTACCATTCAAGTCTAACTGTCACTGATACTTTGAAAGCCACCTTCCCTCAGATACCAAAGGAGATTGCCCAGGACCCAGAGTCCATAAGCCTCTGGAATGATGGTGCCCCAAACCACCATTCCTGATTCCAGTCCAGTCCATTCCTTTCCCCCTTACTGAGAACCACCCTTGTAGAACAGTTGACTGTTACCAACATCAGTCACCAAGCAATAGCCACCAATAGGCAAGTAAGCCCAACGACCCTGGAGCTCATTCCTTGCACACAGCCATCATCCAGGGGAGTAACCCTTATTGAGATATGACCTCTCACCTGCCTCTGCAGATGCTGCAACCCACCTCCTCAGCAGCTATAGCTACTAAAATCCAAGAAAAGAAAGTTCTTGCCATCCCAGCCCTTGGCATTGTCAAATGGTTCAACATTAGAAATGGATATGATTTCATAAATGGAAATAATGCTAAAGAAGATGGATTACTGTCTGTTTTGCTATGGTCTTTCTTTTTGACTTGTAGTTGAAACCTCCTATGTAAATTGTGTCCCCAATTAGAATGTGACCTCTTTGAGTGCAGGGAACTGTCTTGTTTTACAACGATTTGCATCTCCAGTGTTTTGCATAGTGTTTTGCACAAAGTAAGCGCTTAATAAATGCTTTTCCATTCATTCTTATGTTTTGGAGACAGATAAAGATATGATATATACTTTCTGACCCTCTGATAATTGTCAGGCTACAGTCATTCATTTCTCCTATCTTGTTATTTGAGGGGCTTCATCAACTGTAAGTGACCCATCTCCTTGGCTATGGTCACTTTTTACAGTTTTATTGTTACTGATTACCTTCACAAATAGTTATAATCATTGATATTTACATGGCACTTTAAAGTTTATAACATACTTCATAAACATCATCTTGCTTGAGCCTCCCATCAGTGCCATGAAGTTACCACACTAGGGGGTATGATCCCCATTTTACACCTGAGGAAACTGAGGTTCATAGTTCAATGATTTTCCCAATGCCATAGAACTAGGGTCAGATACTGGCTTTGAACTCAATTCTTCCTTATGCCAATTCCAGTACTCCTTCTCTTCTATCATGTCACTTTTTGGAGCCATAGGTGCCATGAGAGCCCAGAATGCATCTTGCGTCATACCCAAGAAAACACAGCCATCCTCTCTCTTCCCAGTCACTGCTAAAAGTTCACTGGTAGAGATTTCTGTCATCATCAGATCTTACTTATTAAAGCACCCTCTTGCGAATGGTGCTCAGGTAGACAGTCTGGAAGAAGCAGGTGACATGGCACCCTGGGTATTTATGGCTGATCAGTGGAGTGACAAGCTGCGTGTCATGGATTCCATCAAGCTGTCAGCTATTTTTAGGCAGAAGAAAGTGAATTCCTCGTGTATCTCACTCCCTTTTGGAGTGAGTTTAATTTCCTGTGAATGATAAGAGAGTTAGTATTTAAAGCTGAAACCCATTAATTTACAGCCCTGCATAATACAGTCTTTGGCAACTAAAGAATTTCGCCACACTGCTCTGCTGATATGCTGATCTGCAGAGACCAGCCTCTGGTAGATGAGAGTAATTTACCTTTCATGCCTTTTCAGACTTGAGCTTCATCAGGAAAAAGATTACGTTACTCCATTAAAAAAAAAAAAAGACCTATTCAAACTACATAAAGTAGTTCTCAGGTGCCTAGTAGAATGCCCCTGAAGAAAAGGAGGAGTCCTGTTTTATTCTAATCAGAAAAAGCCTTTCAGGTTAATTCAGTTCAATTCAAAAGCTTTTATTAAAACACCTACTAAGGCTAGAGGCACACTGTGCTAGGTATTGAAGATGCAAAGGCAAAAAAAAAAAAAAAAGAAAGAAAGAAAAAAGAAACAGCCTCTGCCCTCAGGGAGTTTACATTCTACCCAGGAGAAACAACATGTACACAGATGAGTAGCTGCCTCTAGCAGAGTTGGCCTTCTTCCCATAAGAGATAGCACCTGAAATGTGCTTTGAGGGATGCTAAGAATTCCATGAATCAAAGATGAAGAGAGAAGGAATCTCAGGCAGAGCCTGAGCCAGCCTGTACAAAGACGCTGAGGCAGGTGATGGAGTACCATATATGGAAACCGTAAAGTAGGCTGGTTTGGCTGGAAGAGAGTGTGGGAGTGGGAGCAGCCTGGAAATGGGAAGATGGGAGCCAGATTGTGAAGGACTTTTTAAAAAATGCCAGACAGCAGAGCTTGTATTTTATCTTAGAGACAATATGGAGACACTGAAACTTCTTCAGCAGAGTTCTTGAGTGCCAGATCAGAGGGTAATGATTAATAAAATGTGCCTTGTTCCAAAGGATATTCTTAGTATTTGGTGATTTTTCTCACATGATGGAATGGTAACAATTCAAATGAGGGACTTGGGCAAAATCTAAGGAGATATTTTACATTTAGGCATATGAGAACATAAGCAGTTAAACACAGGTATGATTACTATAATCCAAGTAACCCCCAGGAGCTGAACAGTTCATTAAAAAAAAAAAGTTTATTATGCACCTACTATGTGCATGAGCACTAAGTCTGTTTGAACAGAATAATAAATCATAGCATATTAGAGCTAGAAAGTAACTTAGAGATTATTTAGTTCAGCTGGCTCATTTTACAGATGCAGAAACCAAACAAGACATATGTCAAATACATGAGCAGTGCACATTCACCCATCATCCTCCTTCAATACAACTGCTTTGTAGACCAAATGGTTCAGATTCTCCAAGCATAAACTCAGAAACAGCTCCTGGGAAAACAACCCCTGCAGACTTAAGAGGCCCCTGAAGGTGCTTCACAGCATGCATGGCTAAGAGTAGTGGGAGCAAAAAAAGGTGCTTCACAGCAGGCAAGGCTAGGGATAGTGGACCAGAAAGAACCCTCTCTGGAAAAAAAAATCTTAACGGGAGCCCAGAATTTAAACTCATTTCCTGAGGCTTTCCTTTTAAAACTAAATTTGCTGTTTTAAGCACCACGGTGCCATTTAGTGCAATAAATCAGTAACCTGCTAAAGCATAGGTTGGCTTTTTCTAGGCAGGAGTGACACGTAAGATTAGCTGCCAGGCTTACCAACCACTGCTGCTTCTGGAGATCATACTGTTTGTCTCCGCTATCCCAGATCCCCCATTTCTTTGTGCTTTACTACCTTAACTAAAACGGCAGTTTTGTTTAGAGGGATTCTACACACCTACGCACATGCACATACATGCACACACACACACATGCACATATACGTACAGACACATGTACTTATACACCCCTGCCACCTTCCTCCCAATTTTCTTTTTTTTAATTATTTTATTTTTAATTTATGGAATAAAACAAGCATTTCCATAACATAGTACAATAAAAAAGATGATTGCACATGAAACTGCAAATCTACTATACACAACTTGCTATTCCTTTCAAATATACAACAAAATTATCATGTAAATTTCTTTTTTATCCTTCCCCTACCCCGCCTTTCTAGAAGTGGCTATCATTAGACACAAATAGGTATATTATTTGTACATTTATTCTATACAGACTTCTATATATCAGTTCTTTCTCTAGATGCAGATAGCGTCTTTCTTCATATGTCCTTTATAATAGTCAAAATAACTTATTTTTCTAGAAGCTGTTCTTAAAACAATATTGCCATATACAAGGTTCTCTTGGTTCTGCTCATTTCATTCTTCGTTATTTCATGCAGATCTTTCCCATGTTTTTCTAAAATCACTGAGTTCATAATTTCTTGTAGCATAGTAGTATGACATCACAATCATATATCACAACTTATTTAGCCATTCCCCAATTGATGGGCATTCCTACAATTTCCAGTTCTTTGCCACCACAGAGATTTGCTATAGACATTTTAAAACATATAGGTTCTCTTCCTTTTTCAAAGAAAAATTACTTTAAAAAAAAAAGATTTGAAGTAATGATCTGATTTTTCTCCTCTCATGCCTGTCTTCCATCCCCGTCCTTATCTTTCTCCTTTTTTTAAGTCTTTCCTCCCTTTCTCTCCCCTCTTATCTTTCCATCTATTCCCCTAGCTTTCTCCCCTTTTTCTCTCTTTCACTATATTTCTCTCAAACCTACCCCCTAGCTTTACCTCCCTCTCTCCTAGGAAGGAAAACAAAGAGAAAGGGGATACAGGTGGTATGTTATTCCTGCGTGGCATATTATGTATAGAAAGCTTATTGAAATGAATTTTCCTTGTGCTTTTGAATTAATTTAAAAGCTAGGGCCATTAGACATTATTTGTCTAGGGTTATTTCTTCTCTTCCCACCCCACTACGCTGAATGTGAAAATAGGTATCTTAAAATCATACATTTGAGAGTTGGAAGAGACCCAAAAAGTCATGTAGTTAAACCCCCTACTCAAATATGGAGAGAAATCATCAGTGCTTTTGGCTGCCCACCTGGCTTGGTGGATTCTTACCATCTCTCTGGGTTCTGCGAAATCTTCAATCTCCTTTTTCCCTCACTATGGTGACAGACCACCCACATGATCAATCTTCTAAATCTGCAGAGGCTAAACTGCTAAAATGGCTTTCTACCTACGAGCAGCCTAGTGTAACACCTGAGACGTCACTTCTCACAGGTGGGGACCCTCACAGAGCTATATCAGGTTCACAGTCTTCTGTGGGTCCATGTCAACTTAAAAAATATTCAAGAACCCCCACATTTCCAATCCTCTTTCTTTGGTTATGTGTGTTTCATGTACTCAATCCAGGATACAGCCACTGGCTCAGGACACGTTTGGCTTGTCCACGTCCTCTGAAAAACTGTGACATCTTACAGCGAACCTCTTGTTTTAAGAATAAAATGAGACAATATTTATAAAGCACTTTGTAAACTTTGTATTGCTGCTTTGTTAGTGCTAGCTGTTATTATTATTATTATATGTCATCAGGAGTTGGTGGTCCTTAGGGAACTATCTTATCTTACTAGAATCACTAATGAGTGAATTGTATGTGATGGAGTAAGGCTCATAGA
Source organism: Vombatus ursinus (assembly GCF_900497805.2). Lineage (NCBI taxonomy): Eukaryota > Metazoa > Chordata > Mammalia > Diprotodontia > Vombatidae > Vombatus > Vombatus ursinus. Next base: position 9,661,676 of record NW_020954953.1, on the reverse strand, counting down.
TTTATTCTTTTCTTAACTTGGGAATAAGCTGGAGAAGAATGAACAAACCAACCAACCACAAAAAGGATCAGGAAATAACCTCTACCATGTGTCTTGGTTAGCTAAGCGTTTCCATGTCCCTTGGGGATCAGTAATATCCCATCCTTCTTCTAAGCTTTGTTGATTGGTTGAGTCTTTCTCCCAAACTTGGATGTATCGTTTCTTTTCTAGAGTCTTCATTCTACATCCTGTCTTTCTGGAGTCCCCTACTCCTGGAGCTCTCTGGCTTTTTCACCACCTATCAGTAATCCCAATCTCCCTGACTTTTTCTCCCATGCTCCAGGTCTTTCCCAACTCATGACTGAAAATGATCTGTCTGATCCAGCCATTTTGGAAAACAATTTGGAACTATGCCAAAGACCTATAAAACTATGCATCTCCTTTGACCCAGCAATACTAGGTCTGCATCCCAAAGAGATAAAAGGAAAGGGAAAATGACCTATATGTACAAAAGTCTTTATAGCAGCTCTTCTTGTGGTGGCACAGAATTGGAAAGTGAGGGGATACCCAAAAATTGGGGAATGGGTGAACAAATTGTGGTATATGATTGTGATGCAATACTATTGTGCTATGAAGAATGACAAGAGGGATGGTTTCAGGAAACCTGGTAAGACTTATATAAGAACAGATGGAAAGTGAAGTGAGCAGAACCAGAAGATCATTATACACAGTAACAGGAATATTTTAATGATGATCACCTGTAAAAGACTTAGCTACTCTGATCAATAGACAGTTAGGTGGTGCAGAAGATAGAGCAGTGGGCTTGGAATCAGGAAGACTTGTTTTCATGAGTTCAAATCTGGCTTCAAACACTTATTAGCTGTATGACCGTGGGCAAGTCACTTAACCCTGCTTGCCTCCATTTCCTCATCTGTAAAATGAGCTAGAGAAGGAAATGGTAAACTACTTCAGTATCTTTGCTGAGAAAACCCCAAGTGGGGTCATGAATAATCAGACACAACTGAAATGACTCAACAACAGCAACATTCTGATCAATACAATGATCTAAAACATTTCCAAAGAACTCACGATAAAAAAAAAAAAAAAATGTTATCCACCTCCAGAAATAGAACTGAACTCTGAGTACAAATTGAAGTATAATTTTCTCCCTTTCTTTATTTTTCTTACTTTTTTCGTGACATGGCTAATATGGAAATATGTTTTGCATGATTTCACGTGTATAACTGATATACTTCTTGCCTTCTCAATGGGTGGGTATGATGCTAGAGGGAGGGAGAAAATTTGGGATTCAAAAAAAAAAGTTTAAGTTTAAAATGAATAAATAATGAGTTTTTAAAAGAAAAAAAATACCTGCCCTATGCCCCTCATTCTTTCCAAACCAGGCTCTCTGTGACCCCCACCAGGTAACAGCAGGCTAAGTTACACTAATCTGCACTTGTGTGCTAATGTGAAAGGGCTCTCTGGCAGCCCTTTGGTCCCAGGCAAGATTTGCTTATTTTAACTCTGCCTTTCAGAACACACTGCCCTTCCTTTGGTTGTCTAACACAAAGGGGTGAATGTAATAATGAAAATTTCAATCCTTCTTGGAAAGAAAGGCAGTATTATAGCAAACCCCAAAGATGATTTTTTAAATGTATTTATTATATTATGAGGTGGGCAGGGAATGGAATATCTTTCAGCAGCACCTCTAAAGTTACACTGCAAATAGCTGATAACATTGAACAACAGCATCACCAACACTGAAAGAGAGCCTTAGGAGTGGATGGGTCACCATTACAGTATAGCATTCGATGACCCGCAGCACCTTCTTTTATTCCCTTGGCAGCACCACCCCTGCTTGCCTTACCAGAAATACCCAGTGCTGTGTAGGCTTGAAAAAATTAAGCGTCTGACTAACATCTCCAGAGAGCTACTTAGGTACTGGTTCAGATTTTCTGAGCGTAAAGGTTTTATACTGTTAAGTTTTCCACTTGTGCCATGGTCTATTTATCTCTTCAGTCATTTCGGTAGCCATGGTATCTAGATTCTCTGGGACAGGGTGTCCCTGGAGCCTCATCAGTAAAATAGGGATAATAAATCTCACATCACAATTGAAACCAGGGCTTACAAGTATCTTGGGAAAAACTGCAGTGTTTTGTATTATGACTTAGACTATTGACATATTGAGCTACAAAACGAAATCGATTGAGGGGGAGGCGAGTGTGCTACTCTGTTTCAATTTAAGGGAAAGGTATTCAAGGTGAAGGAGGACACATGATTAATGTCAAATTTTTCTTTGTAAAGCTTTAAATAATCGTGTGGCCTTCTTTATTGTTACCTTTCCTGTATGGTGAGGGGCTATTTTACCCAGTAAATATATGCCTGGGTTGTTTTGTTCCTGATATCTTTGCCATACTTGCTATTTCTATCTTTCCTTAATCTGATGTTTTGATAGATCTGTACCTTTCAGTATAATTGGATCCTCCCAAAGCACAAATTGTAAACCATCAATGTCTTCTCATCCTGTGTGATTGGTCCATGCCTCCCTTAAATTCTACACAAGGAGCCCATCTCACTTGTCAGGGGCTTTCCCATCCCTTGTCAGTTCTGAGAGGGTCCCTGAGATTCTTTCAGGGAGTCTGCAGGAGCAAAAAATATTTTCACAATATTGCTAAGATGTTATTGGCTTATGAAAATACTACTTATTTTCCAACTACATATCTGTGTAAGGCCAGATTTTCTTAATATACTTCAACTAAAACAATATATCACAACAGACTGATTGTCAAAGCAGATATGAGAATCCAACTGTCTTCTCTTAAGCCAGACGTTAAAGAGATTTACCAAAAAAAAGTAAAAACAATGCCATTCCTCACTAAATTTTTGTTTTGCTTTGGAATATATAGGGTTTTAATTTTCATTAAAATGTTATTTATTATAACACATTAACATATTTATTACCATTTGCAAATAGTATTTTTGAAATATATGCTTTTATTTCTAATATGGTAAATATCAATAGATATAGCCCACATATGCAGAAGTTCTTTGGGACCCTTGATAATTAAGAATATAAAAGGGTCCTGAGTCCAAAAAGTTTAAGAACCACTTCTCCAGATTTTCTGACATGACGTGGATGGCAATGGAACACAGTGATTATCAGTGAGTACTCACTCTGTCTTACCTCCTTTTCAGGTTGTATGTCATAATATTCTTTACACCACTCTTCCTAAATTGTCATGACTTGATAATCAGCTGCAACCTATCTCTTGTGCCAACGATGCAATTCTCCATTGGCCTTTAAGTGATGTATTTCAAGTGACCTATTTCACTGAAACTCAAAATAACCCAAATCCTGGCAAATAGTCCTCCACCCCTAACACTTAAGAAGGCAAATCACTGAACCTTCCTAAGTGTATGGCCTCATCTGTAAAATGGGTACAATAATACCTATGGGACCTGCCTGAAAAGTTATATTAGGGAGCATAATAATAAAGGGATTGTTCCTTAAAATGATAAGCAGTATCCATCTAAAACCATCAGCAAGCATTATATGTAATGGGGATAAGTCTAAAGCTTTCCCAATAAGAACAGGGGTGAAACAAGGATGCCCATTGTCACCACTGTTGTTCAGTATTGTACTAGAAATGTTAGCTATAGCAACAAGAGAAGAAAAGTTGTGTTAGGCTCAAAGGAGACATTTTAAGTGAACACACTTTACAAACTTTCAAGCTCCATATAATGTCAGTTATTGTAATTAGTTCCCATCAAGTAGTACTTTCCCTAGTGCCCTCTGCTTTCTCAGACTAACCCTTTTGGAAGCCCACAGAATGACAGTATCCCTTTTCTTCCTCTTTGATCTCAGAAAGACCAACTCTTTTGCTAGATTATAAGCCTCTTGAGGAAAAGGGTCATGTCTTCCAAAACTACGCATCCCACACAACTCAGGAACTGGGAATTTTTCCATTTTTTTTTAGATCATGAGTATTGTGTACAGTGTTCCCCAAGAAGGGAAACAAGTCTACAGATAAAGCATTTGGTTTCATTTGGTAAGAAGATCCCAAATATAAATGACCGTTTCAACTCACTAATGAACCTTAAGGAAGGTAAAGAAAATGAAGCAAAACAAAACCTAAAATAGCTAAATGCATCATTAAGCTTCTGAGGGGTTAAGTCAGAGGAACAACATGGGCAGAATTGTCACAAACTGGGCAATTCATCTCTGAAGGACAGAGTATATCATTACAGATGTACTTTCACTCACATGGACACCATCCTAATTACCCCCTTTATTGTTTCTCATCTAGACTAATAATAATAATAGTAGCTAGCATTTATAGAAGCATAGTGCTTGGCGCATGATAAACTCCGTATAAGTGTTAGTTATTACTACTATTGCCACTATTGCTACTGCTATGACTGCTGCAGCCGCTGTTACTATTATATAGAGCTTGAAGGTTTCCAAAGTGTTTACATGTGCTATCTCTTTTGTTCCTTACAACAACCCCATGAGGTTGATGATATTATTATCCCCATTTTACAGATGAGGAAACTGAGGCTGACAGAGGTCAAGTGACTTGTCCAGGATCATACAGCTACTATGAGTCTGAGGCAGGATTTGAACTTGAATCTTACTGATTCCCATTTCAGCAATCTATCCGTTATGCTGCCTTTAAATAGTCTGCTAATTGTTCTCCTTGCTTTCAACGTCTCCCCTCTCTGACCTGTGCTTCCTAGCTGCCAAATTGGTATTCCTAAAGCACGAGCCTGACCCCACCAGTTCCCTATTCAAGACACTTTATTGGCTCTGTATTACCTATATAATAAAATACAAACAACACAATTCCAAGCAGGCCATCCACATAGTCAGCAAATGTGTTCGTATGAGTTCTTTAGGCACTCTCTAGTTACCCTGTTTTTTTCTCATCCCAATTCAAAGTTTGCCTAGAAATCCAAAACACATCAATCAACCAAAGAACAAGCTTTTACTAAATGCCTACTATGTTCCAAGCACTGTGCTAGGTACCGAAGACATAAAGGCATAAATCAAACAACCCCTGTGCTCATAGCTCACATATATTTATATATATAAATATATTTACAAGATACATAAATATATTTACATATGTTTCTCCCTATATTATAGGAGGAAATGTCATATGTATATATGTAGAAAATTAATAGAAGATAATTTTGGGAGCTAACAGCTGTGGGAATCAGAAAAATCTTCATGCGGGAGAAAGTATTTCAGTGAAACTTTGAAGTATAATCTCTTATCTCTGGAGATCCGTTTTTACCTCCTATATAGGCCAGTGGAAGACTTTTTCCCCCTGGTGCTCACTAGGGCTGAAAAGGGAACATTGCATCCCATCTGATCGCATTAGGTTGGTAGCTGGCTTCTAAGATCACAGATTTAGAGCAGGAGGGGATTGCCACCTCTGAGACTTACTACATGTGTGACCATAGATAAGTGACGTCTTTTCCAAGCTTCAGTTTCGTAATCTATAACATAAGAGGGTTGAATTAAATAGACTCTTAAAATACCTTCCAGCTCTAAATCTGTGATCCTAGAAGTCTGAGGAGGTTCATTGAATTACCCAAAGCCACAGAACTCAAGCCCATGTTGTCTGACTGACTGCCAACCCAAAGGCTCATTCCACTGCCTCCTATCCCCTGATCCCTTGCCAAAAAGTGACACAGCAGAACTCGTATCCTAGCTTTTGTCTATCACTCGACTAGTCTACTTTTCTACAAAGCCAAACGTGTTACTATCTGAACTCTATCGGTTTATCAGACTTCCTGCCAAACTCCCAGGTCTCAAAGTAGAGTACTTGGCCTCTTGCCACCATCTCTCCTGTGATGGCTGGAGCTGTGCCTTACCTACCTCTGCTTAGGCAGCAGGGAGACACTAGGGGACCCCTTTGAACCAAAAGATGCTCTCACCAGAAGGTTGACACGTGTGCCTCCACATCCTTCACCCACTCTCTTTTATGTCCTGGCTAGGAGCCTAAAAAAATTGTTAATGCCTGGTTCACCACTTTTACTCACAGCAAAAATAAGAGAGAATTTAATCTCCCTGTTTCAGATACTTCCTGAAATACCTTTCCATTCTACTTCTTGTATGAAAAGCAAGAAAGAGTGAACTTTATGAGAATGGATCTGCTACTCAGATTTATATAGATGCATAGCAGTCCTATTGATCTGAGAAAACTGTATGAACCCTGGTAATAGAAGGGAAAAAAGGGCAAAGAGCCCTTGAAGGGGGCTTGAAGAGTCTTGAAGTTGGAACTAGAGATCATACAACATAGAACAGAAGAAGGAAAAGGAATGGGATTGGAAGCTGGATTCTAAGTGAGGGTTTAGATAAGTATATTTTGGTTTTGACTGGAAAATGCTGGGTTTTAGTTGGACCTTGCTTTTGGGGGGGGGGGCATCACATACTCATGTTGGCTCCCTTGAAATCTAAAAAAATACACTCAACTTTCTCTTAGGCTGACAGGTATTTTCAATGTAGAATTCACAAGGGTCTAACTTTTTTTTTTAAGGAACCATCCCCCAAAGATTAGGCTGCTTCCCACTTCAGTACATTTTATTAGCAGTAGAAAGCTGCTAAGGCTCAGAATCTGCCATTTGGTAATTATAGTTTAAAGTCCTCAGCTGGATGCCACAAGGCTATTAGGAAAGCAGAGAGGCTGTGATCATTGCTGTAAACTGGCAAGTAGGAAAAAGGATAATTGTCTAATAGACTGAGGAGATTTCCTGTCCAAAAAAATGCCTGTAGGATGGCAGACAACTCTCCTCTAAGCATATAACCAAGTGGTCTAGGATGAAATTATTTTGTGCATATTGGTAAATTAAAGGTGGGGCGACAATGTGTAGAGAAAGATAAATCCACCTTGTCTCACGTCTTGCCAAACTTTAACTCTGGATCTACCGTCTACCATATACCTACCGTCTACCTACCATCTGACGGAAGCCAATTGGTTGTTACTGTTCAGTCGTTTCAGTCGCTGAAGTTCAGAAGTCCAACTCTTCGTGACCCTATTTTGGAGTTTTCTTTGTAAAGATACTAGGGCAGTTTGCCATTTCCTTCTCCAGCTCATTTTTACAGATGAGGAACTAAGGCAAACAAGGTTAAGTGACTTGCCCAGGATCACACAGCTAGTAAGTGTCTGAGGCCAGATTTGAACTCAGGGAGATGAATCTTCCTAAATCTAAGCCCACTGTTCTATTTACTCTACCACCTAGATGCTCTAGCTGCCAACTGGGTGCATTACAAATTCATGCAAGTTATCCAACTTCAATCAGACCATCAGTGAAGAAAGGTAAAATCACTTCACCTCCATGTCTAGATTTATGATTCTATAATCTAACATACATAGCAAGGGTTAGTGTCAAAAGAGGTGGCACTAATTTAATACTTTATTACAATTCTCATTTTCTTCCTACTTATTAATCAATTAATAATAAAATCAGTCAACTAATCAAATAATTTCAGACCCTCAATCTATGAACCCAAATAATTTGCCCATTTTAAAGAAAGCCTGTTGGTATGTTTTGATTATGTTCAAGGTAAAAATGTGACATATTGTTTACAATAATGTCTAGTATGTTCTATTTGACATATTTGTGAGCATATGATTTTATCTTATAAACTTTAAAATCCTGAAGTCTCTTTTACTAATTATAATCCTTTAAGGTTAAGCACAACATGCTTTATGGAGCCTCTTGTACATATGTCATTTGGCCATCCTAAATCTCAGATTTTTCAGGCAGAGATGCAAATGCAGTCTGAATTTCATTTCAGGACGTACTCTCAATGAACCCAAATTGTTGATATTTCAAACAGATAATGAAAAGTGTTCGAAGTTTAATATAAGTGCTTTGTTTGCCCCTGGTACTTTGGAAAAGGAGCAACAGAAAATTAGGAAAAGAAGTTTCATTAAGATTGTGCTTATTACCACTAGGATATCAAGTTAAAATAGTGCTTTGAGCAACCAGAACTCTTCAACATTGTATTTTCCAAGTGCTATCTTCCTTAATTTTATTCTCATTTCATTGTTTCCTAGATGATATCATGATTATACTGACATCATCTTCTACTGTTTCTGAAAGCATTTGTTTTTTGTTTGTTTGTTTGTTTCAGAGGGAGGCTTAGAGGGGCAGGGGACTAAAAAGAAGGCAGAAAGGAAGAAAAGAAGGAAGGAAGGAAGGAAGAAAACAAGCTTTTATTAAGTACTCTCTATGTTCCAAGTACTCACTATGTTCCAAATATTATTTCATTTCATCCTCACAACAACCCTGAGAAATTAGGTGCTATTATTAATCCCAATTTATAGTTGAGGAAACTGAGGCAAACAAAAATTAAGTGGTTTGCCCAGGGTCACACAGCTACCAAGTGTCTGAGTTCAGACTTGAACTCGGGTCTTCCTTACTCCAGATCCAGTGTTCTAGCCACGGTACTACCTAGTTCCTTGGAGAGGTCTAGATCTATGATATAATATTGCAGAAATTGCCTCCACTGCTGCAGATCACTGGGTCAGAAGTTTAGAAGTAGAAGACCTTAGTAATCATGTACTCCAGCAAGCTCATTTTAAGGTTGAGAACTGTAAAGCCCAGAAATATTTAAAGATATGTCCAAGTTCACACTAATAGTGAATGGAAGAGTCAGGATCTGAACACAGGACCTCCGACTCCAAATCCCATGCTCTTCCCACTCTACCATGTAGCATCTCCTCTGTAATTTGTGGTCTCAGAGAGTTGCCTATGGCACTAAAAGATTAAGTTATTTGCCCATAGTCATCTAGCTGGCATGTCAGAGGCAGGACTTTAACTCAATTCTTCCTAATTCCCAGGCTAGCCCTCCATCCACTATGACATGCTACCTCTCAAAAATAATTATAGAATTGTACTTTCTGGATTATGTTAATGCCATGGTGAATCAATTTGTCAATAAGGCTAAAATTGACAGAAATAGGTTTGTACTTACCTTTGAAAGACTTGTCAGTCACTACACATGGCAAGAGAAGAAACAATTTTGCCTGAGTGCAATGGAGATTGTGAAAAGGAAGAAAGACTTAAGATAAGCTTATTGAAAACCACTTGGAAGCTTTTGGACTAAAATGTGGTTACACTGGGCTAAACAAAACCTAAAAATCATTTTGTCATTACATAAGGCATTGCATCTGAAATGCTGTTGCAGACGCTGTAAATCACGCCTCAGGATGTAATTTTTTCTCTCAAAAGAACAAGCAAGGATTTTTCCATCAAGTTATAGTGATTTAAGTTCCAAAATGGCTTGTAAATATTGGGCTGATATCTCACCCAAAAGGAAGAAATTGGTAACCCCCCATTTTAAGTACTTATGGATTTGAGGGAAATAGCTGAAATGGGTCAATGGTAGTGCTAATTTGCATTTTCATAGAGCATGAACTTAATCTAAGCGATACCAAAATGGGAAAATTGGATTTCAAATGGGAAGATTTAATAGTAAATGTAACAATCATGTCAAATAAAGTTACAGATGTATATCTCTTTCAGCCAAGTAGGGGAAAGATAGATCAAGTATATCTCCAAATGGCGTGAGAGCATCAGGGAGAATGCATTATGGGTGAAATGAGCAACTCTCCTTCTCTATGGATTGTAGGCAGTCTTCTGGAGTGGAATGGGTTTGTTCCTAAAGCTGATTTTGTATCAAATGGGCTTCTTTATAGACTAACAGAACATTGCTCCTCTAGAAAAGTGAAGGCTATTTCTCAGGACTGGTAGTAGTAGCTTAACTCCTTACCCCTTTGGAAGCAGCAGGTGTAGACTTAATGGTGAATTCTTTTCTGAATCCTTCAGTGCCACATTCTAAATTGCCCAACTGGGGAAAGTGTGCTGAACATGAGAGGTGTTGAGAATCGGGTATTTAATTCATCCCAGACATTTTAGACATTTTTATGGCCTCTGTAGCTTTGCCTGTAAAACTAAGCTTTTTGGGTTGGAGATTGGTTGGGGCAGGAGTAGACAGGAACAGAGGGAAATGGAAGGGATCCAACCTATGATTTCATCAGTGCATTTAATCATCATACTAAATGAAGGAGAGCTATTACTATATAAATTAATTTGGTGACAATTCCAGCTGCCTTACATTAGCAGCAGTATGGGGGACGAGGGCTGGGGCTGGAAAAAAAGTAGGATCATATGAGCCACAATTGGGTTTTTTTCTATGAAATGACAACTTGGTCATAGTATGACTTGGCTTATTTTACTCTCTAAAGCCTATTCTTATTCTTTAATGAAATACAAGTCTGTAATGATTTTGTGGGTTGTCAGTATTTGAATAATGGGGCCCAGGGACTAGAAGAGATCATAAGGTTGTTTAATCCATTCTCCTACCTTTAACAATACTACCCTAAACCTTCTCAGAAAGGTGAGAATCTCTGCTGTTTGCCAAGGGTCAGAAAGGTGATTTCACAGGATCCTGTAGGAATCTTTTTTTTTTCAGTATATATAACTTATACTGTCTTTTCAATATTTTTAGATATCTGTTGCCCATGAATAAGGGTATCTATTCTTCTTTAGCAATAGGGCAGATGGGAAGTGTGGCTACCCTGACAATTTCATTGACTTAATTATATTAAATGTTTTAGCTCCTGGGTAAAGAGCCTTCTCTATGAAAGCTACTCTATTGGCCCAGATCCCTTTTGTCATAAATAATATGCCAGGCATTCTTAAGGGCTAGACCTAATGCCTCTTCTTGAGCCTCATCTTTCTTCTCTTGATAGCATTCAATACTTTTGGTCACTCGCTCTTCTATACACTCTGCTATCCAGCCACAGTGCTATTCTGAATCTCCTTCTTCCCATACCTTTGTATTAGTTGTCCCCCATGTTTGGAATGACCTTCCTCCTGACCTTGATGTGTCATGGTTCTTGGTTTCCTTCAAGACCAGTTTAAATACCACCTTCTACATGAAACCTTTCCTGATATACATGTATACATACATATATATGTATATGAACATTTATATGTATGTACATACACATGTTTGTGTATGTGCATATGTATTGCATATATATACACATACATACACACATATATATTATGCTTTCATATATATATATATATATATATATATATATATATATATATATATATATATAGTCTCACTCCATTAGAATGTAAACTTCTTGAGGACAGATACTGTTTCATTTTTATCATTATAACTTCAGTGCTTCTCATTATACCTGGCACATGGTAAGTTCTTCATAAATGTTAACTGATGGATGCCTGTTTGCTTTCAAAAATTCTTTCTAAATACAAGTGAACAAAGCCACTGTGAAAAATAATGGAATCAGAAGAAAATGTGCACATTGTTGATCCCTTTGATAGGTAATTGGTAGAATTTGCTGATCCAGGGAGCTGCCTTTGAGACAAGTAATTCAATAAGATTGTATGTAGCACAGTGGGTAGAGTACCAGCCCTGGAGTCAGGAGGACCTGAATTCAAGTCTGTCCTCAAATACTTGACCCATACTAACAGTGTGACCCTGGGTAAGTCACTTAACCCCAATTGCCTTGCCCCCCCCAAAAAATAAAAAGATTGTATGTAGCAAGTAGTTAAGGTCATGAGCAGTAATGATCTTTGTTGTACTTAATGTTATACCTTAACATCAAAAGTACTAATTGACTCATAGGATATTTTTCTTTCTTTCTTTCTTTCTTACTTTTTTTTTTTGGCCAAGGCAATTGGGGTTAAGTGACTTACCCAGGGTCACACAGCTAGTAAGTGTCAAGTGTCTGAGGTCAGATTTGAACTCAGGTCCTCCTGATGCCAGGGCCAGTGCTCTATACACTGCACCACCTAGCTGCCCCTATAGCATATTTTTCAATATTTTATTCCACATTGCAACAAAATAAAGTAAATTATTTAGGTGTGTTGTGATTTTTTGTTTTTTTTTAGACCCTTGGTCTGTTTGAAGATCTGTAGCTTGAGTCTCAGACAGAACTAGGGTTACAGAAAACAAGGAGTTACATCATCACCATCACCCCAAACATTCTTTAAATGCATATTTGGTCATAAGCCTAAGTTTCATTCATTTTAATACAATCTAATCTTTATAGTGCAAAAATCAGGCAGAATTTGATTAAAAAAAATGAAACCTGTTTTTATCATAGGGATTGCTGAGCCTTCTGGGAGATGGGATCACTGAAATTAACACTTGATATCTTTCTATTTCATTATTCCCTAATGTTTTAATGAATCATTTATTGAGATATGGAAGAACAAATATTAGCAAAGAAATGAAGAATGCACATGGCATATCCTTTTACTTACCTGTAATCTATCCATTATTACCCTTACCAGCCCAGAAATGAAATGTGACATAAAGTTGAGGTACTTGCTCTTTAGCTGCCATTTAATTAGCTTGTTCCTGATTTCTTTTGCAAAGCAATAAAACTGGGCCAGCGGGAAGGTGGAGGTTGGGGGGGGGGGTGTGGAAGGGGAGTAGAATGCCAGTAGGCCTGAATTTTATTTTATAATTTAGTAAGACACTGCAAGGTATGTGTTACTATAAGATAACATTTTGAGGTCACTGAAGGCATCTGGCTTCACCTCGCACTTCATAATAGCCATAAGGCATGTGTTATCTTATGCTAACACCCATCCTGTCAAGTCTTATTGCTTTAGTCCTTGATGGACAGGGTTGCTATCAGCATCCCTGCCGGAAACTGTTGTTTCAAGTGAGAGTGGTTTTAACCATTGTCTGTTTTCCATAGATAAATATCAGGTGTGCATAATGGAGAAAAGATGCCATAATGAAGCAATAAAAAGATATGCAGTTCCAATAGCAGTTGGAAAAATATAAACAATTGTATGTACTATGTTTTACTACAGATATTGGGGGGAAGGTTATAAACTTTTTTTTGGTCTTTCCTATTTTTTCTTTTTTTGTGTTTCTTTGTATTTCTGGTGATTAGCACAGTGACTAACGCGTGGTAAGCTCTTCACAAATGCTTGTTGACTTGACCTGATTTGTCCAGAAACCACTAAATTTCATCTTTCTTTCCTCATATATCATTTCATTATTATGGGGAGTTCTCCCACCAATACAGAATATAACTTATCACCTTTTCATCATCCTTTGTCATTTTTGTCATGTCTTTCTTTAATTACTCCATAAAGGATGCATCCAACATGCCAGAGGCCATCCTCTGGTTCTCTTCATTTTCTGTACTATCATTGCAATAGTCAGACTGTCAGTCTATTATCCTCTACTTACACCCGGCAAATTTACTAATAACAAAAGTTTAAGTAGAGATTCAGAATCATTCAAGGGCTAACAGTGTTTTAGATTCTACCTGCAAGAAATATGAAAATGCTAAGCCCTGGTGACTAAGCAATTCACATTCCCTAGCATGTGCATGTCTTGGACAGAGTAGGTGCTCAAAATGTATAGATTGATTCTCTTTCATTTGTAATATATATTGCAACTTTAAGGATTCAAGTTAAGTCCCTTTTTTGAAAATTGAATTTCCAGCACAGAAGTGTTCACATTCATGATCTGGCAGAGTAAAGCTCTGGCTTTATCTGAGTTCCACAGTATTTAACTGTAAGCTATGAATGAAAGTTCTGCAGCTAAATCCCACATGCCTGAGGCTTCCTGGTATAATCATGTAAGAAAAAGTCTCTAAGTTGAGTTTCCTTATGTGGTAGTAGCTGTCTTAAAGAAAAGCAGTAATGACTGGTTAACTAAGAAGGCTACAGGAATAACATGTCAAAATTAATATGCCAAGCAATCATAGATTTCTACTATTATGTACATTTATAACAGTTCCTGTATAATTTTTTGTTAAAGCATGGCTAGAATTACAGAACTAAGAAGTACTTATTTCCTGGGCAGACCATTCTGATTTATGGTCTACATGCTCTTCATGATTAATGGGCTTGAATATATCTGTCCTCAGTACAAGGTTTGACGAAGGCAAAAGGCAGGTAAATCAGACATGGAGCATCATGCTGAAAGTTGGAGATAACCTAACACCACTCTTATTTCTTGGCTTTCTTTTAACAAATAACTCAGTGTGTGGCAGGAAGATACAGTATAACACTCTCTTTGGACAGTTCCAGCTGGCTTTCTCTAATCCTGACAAATTTTTCCTTACCCAATAATTCCTTCTCATACAGCTATGCAAATCAGGATGGGCACAATTTTTCCAATAGCTGAATCCCAACAGATGATTATAAGCATTATAAACAAATTATAGGCAAATCCCAAAGCCCTATTATATCAAGAAAGCCTTGAGTTCTTCCTCCTCCCCTCCCACTCCTGTTAGTAATGGAGTTAAAAAGGTATTAAATATCAAAGGTTGAAGGGTTTTGTCTTTTGGGGGGGGCGAAGGAGTGAAATTAGTGAAGGATGGAAGGAGGGAAGGGAGAAATGAAGGAAGGAAGGAAGGAAACAAGCATTGTCTATATTATCTCCATTTAGCAGATGAGGAAATTGAGGCAAACTGAGGTTAAGAGATTTGCCCAGAATCATACAGCTGGTAAAGTATCTGAGATTAAAGTTGAACTCAAGTCTTCCTAACTTCAGGCTCGGTACATGAACATCTAGTGTCCTTATATAGTCAGAACAATTCTTAATCTAGAGATATTCCTTTGGTAACTATCTCTGGATCAGCAAAAAATAAATAATTAATTAATTAACTAAAGTGTCAGACACTAGCAGTAGCTACTGTTAGCTATCCTTTGTGCAGTTGATCTGTAATATATTCCCACTGGTAAATTTTTTTTAAGTAAATACTTTAAATCTATTGCCCTTTGGTCTGATTGACTCTGTTCCCTCCAGTGCGTAATTCTTCATTAATTCAGTTCCTCTTAATGGGAACACAAATAACACCTGCAACTGGCAAGCTGTCAAAGTTCTGTCACAGGATAAGATCCCAAATTCTGATTCTGTTTATGTCATGTCCCTACCATGGTCAGTTAACCTCTCTACTGAAATCTATTCCCCTTTCCACATGATAACCCTTCAAATTCTTGAAGACAATTATCATAACCTCCCCGCCTCCCCCCCAAAAAAGCCCTCCTTTTTACTCATTACCTATGTGACTTAGGCTGAGTCATTTTAAATCTCCCCGGGCTGTAGTTTACACATCTGTAAAATAAGAAGTTTGGACTCGATGGTCTTTGAAGTCCCTTCCGGGTCTGTATTTATGGCTCGATGATTCCATGACCTCTTCTCCGGGCCAAATATCTTCAGTTCCTTTAGCCAATCATTGTATCACCATCACCAATTTTCTTGCCTTCCTCATTTCCATCATCTGGACAGTCTCCACCTTACCAATATCATTCTAAAATTTGGGACCCAGAACTGAAATCAGAAGTCCGGGTGTAGACTGATCCAAGAGTAGCATGGGATTTTTTTTCTTGCTTCCTTCTGAATACTGTGCATTCTTAAGGCAGAATAGAGTCCCATTAGTTTTGGAGACTGCTGTCACCCTGCAGATTCACTGTAGATTTTAATCCATTACAATCTTAGCTATTTTTTCGCATGGATTGTTGTCTAGCCACACCTCCTCCATCCTATACTTGTACAATTGATTATTTAAACCAGGGTAAAACTTTACATTTACATTTATTAAATTTCATTTAATAGATTCTGGGCTTCATTAGACTTAGGCCAAGAAAGCATGAAAAAGCACCTATTAGACCCTTACTATGTGTCGAGTGCTGTGTTAAGCATTGGTGATATCACTACAGAGACAAAGACATTTTTTTCCCTCTAAGAGGTTACATGCTAATAAGAGGAAACAACACATATAGGGGAGTGGTGGCCAGGGATGGAAGTCTGGTTTGGAAAGTTTCAGCAATAATAAGTGGAGCTGAAGAGGGACAGAATGAAACAGAATATCTAGCAGTAGGGGCAATATTGATTATGGTTCCAAATTGGGAAAGGGAGTGGAGTTGGAGGGAAAGAGGGTCAAGAACCCAGTGACCGGTTGCAATTTGTGAGAAAGTAGATGGAAGTAAAGTATGTCTGGGGTCAGTTTGCTGTAGTAGGTCATGTGAGGTATTGACGAATCATATCAGCAGAACCCCAGGGCAAAAGGTCTGGACCTGAAAGGGCTAAGTCTTTAGGGAATGGCTGTAGTTTGAAGGCAAGGCAGCTGGCAATAAGTTGGCCAAGGAGTGATATGAAGGATGACTGGGGCCACTTTTTTTTTAAATAATGGATTATATGGGGCATTAGCTCTTCAGACTAGCTCAGCTTCATGATAACAGTTCTGTTACCTGAAAGTGTTAAGTCCTCATAGCATGATCTCATCTGGACAACAAGGTATTGGTGAGAAGATCATGGTTCTAGCCTACTAGGAATTTCTGAATCCTGAATTGTGTGACCAGTTTGTTAGGAAGCCCCCTTAGCTTTGTGTCATCTGAAGATTTGAGAAACATGCCATCTATGACAAGTCACTGATTTAAAAAAAAAAATTGAACAGAACAGGACCAAGGCCCCTTCATTCTAAACCTCATTGTTGGTTGGCATCAATATTTTAATTATTATTGCTGAAGTTGGATCATTCATTTATTTTTAATCTCATTGCTCGCTTTCCTCTATAGGAATGCTTTCTCCTCTAGGTTAACTGATTTCACCACCATTTCCCATACACGACTTTGGCAATCACACCTTGAGATAAATGACATTCTGACTTTGGCTACATTTTGCTCACTATAATATCATGAACTATGTGCTCCCTATAGACACACTGGTGTCTATACACGTTATAGGAGCTTAATAATTTCTTCTTCATTTGGTTGATTGCTTAATCGTTTATGATTCTTACTTCAAAGTATAACTCCCAAGGAAAAAAATTTCACATCCCTGCTACCTAAGCTGCCTCCAACATGGCTCAGGTCAATACCCCCTTCCAGTCTTCATAGTGTGGACTTGCAAAGTATACTAGACTACATAGGTAGTGATTCTGTGCCCATGTAGAAGCTTTTCCTCCTTCCTTCCCATATGCACTGCTCTTTTAAAGAGCATAAGGATTTCCACATGCATAGGGGACAAATTGGGCTTCAACTGGCATCTGGTTTAGGTTCCACATTTTTACTGACATAATGTAATAATCTTTCCGAGAGTTGAGTGCCTTGTTGCAGATTGTAAATGAGAGGGTCATGCAGATTAGAGGCCAGTAAAAAATCATAGAAGACATATGTTGCACTTTTCACTAATGAATGGCCATATTCAAATCTGTTCACTAATTAATGGCAATATTTGAATGTGTACACTAATTAACGATGGTATTTGAATGTGATATTGAATTTGATACTCTGTGACCATTGTGCCATTTCTAGAGGGAGCAGAATGCTATAGAAGGGCTTGGCCAGTGAAGATTTAAAAACAAAACTGGTCCAGCCTTGCTAGATGTCTCAACAAAGAATTCTGCATGAAAAGATCACTTTGATCACTCAGGAGGTTTTGTAGGCAGAGACCTTGTTTAGATGGCACGAAGCCAATAGGACCCATGTAACTAAGGAATTACAAAGTCCCCTTCCTAACATCAAACCTTACCTTAGTTGTTCAGAGAAAGAAAAAAAAGAATATGAAGGAACTCAGGGTTGGGTGAACATGGGAGATATTGATTCCAGAAATTGCTTCATAAAAGAGTCAAAGTAAAGAAAGGGTTAAAAAAAATCATCATTTCCCACCAGGTTACTCTTCTAGACTTCAGAAACTCATCATCCAATAAGAACACATCAACTCTGAAATTCATACCTCCTCAGTACCCTCTGCCATCTAACTGGAGAGGGTGATGGGTCACCATCAGAGAGTTCCTCCCAGACCCTCCATTTGAGGAAGGAATCCCAAAGCAGCCATCTTTTCATTTCCCACTTGGCTGCACTGTCACAGACATCATCTTGCCCTATACTGGGTTTCCTCCTGTCTCCACATCCCCCTCCTTTACATATATATATATATATACATATATATATATATATATAGTCTTCTCTGATTAGACTGTGAGCTCATTGAGGGCAGGGACTGTCCTGTGCCTTTCTTTGAATTCTTGCCACTGGCATATTGTAGCTTTTTTTTTTTTTTGACTAGGAGGCGCTTGGGAAAGTATCACATATATGAATTAGATGTGTCATGGGTCCCCTAATCTTTTCTGGCTGAGTTCCTGTGCTAGTACTTAGTACACCTTGTCAACTTTGGTCTCCTGCACCTTGGAGGTTCCCAACAAATAGCACAATTATTCCAGTCCAATTTCTCCCTCGAGCTCCAGTCCCTGGTTTCCAATTGGCTGCTATATCTCTATACCCAGATGGGGCCAACACATTAGATGGCAAACATGATAGTTCTAAAATATCTCCACAGGTGAAAATTATGGGTCAAGAAGAAATTTAACAGGAATAAATGTAAAGTCCAACTCTGGGCTTCAAAAAAAATAAGCTGAACAAGTACAGGATTGCAAAGGTACGACTAGACAATAATTCACATCTAGGGAATTTCATGAGCTACAAGTACACAGTTAATAGTGGTCTTAATGTGGCACCCCCCAAAAAGGAATGCATGAGTTCCCAGGTTGAATTAATAAATCCATAGTGTTCAGAATGTCAATCAGACAGAACCAGCCTCTAACCTGTGGATGCCTAGAGCTGAACAAAGCAGGACACAGGCAGAAGAGTCAGGAATCAAACAGAAGTTTAATTTCAAAATGAGGAAAATGACTTGCAAGCAAGGACATGTGCTGGGGCCCCACCCCAGGAGGGGAGGACCCATTTTAGTGTAGACAGATGTCAGTGTGTCTATGCAGTGAGCTGTAGCCCTGGTAATGAGGAGTAATAGCAACGATGAGGCAAGTTCAATCCACAGTGGGGCTTCATGACCAGAAACAATTCTGGAATTTTGAGTATCTATGGTGCAGTGGATAGAGTACAGGGCCAGGAGCAGGAAGACTCATCTTCCTAAGTTCAAATCTCGCCTCAGACACTTACTAGTAGTAAGACTAGTTATGTGATGCAAGTCACTTAACCCTATTTGCCTCAGTTTCCTCCTCTGTCAAATGAGCTGGAAAAGGAAATGGCAAACCACTCCTGTATCTCTGCCAAGAAAATTCCAAATAGGTCACAAAGAGTCGGACACATCTGAAAAATGACTAACCAACAAAAATCTTCCCTCATAAATTTGCTTCGCTCCTAACTTCTCTATTTCTGTTCATGGCTTTAACCATCTTCCCACTTATCTAGGTTTAGAGCCATCTTCGACTCTGTACTCTTTCTCATTCTGCACATCCAACCAATTGTGAAGTTCCATCATTTCTACCACCAACATTTTTCTGGTATCTAGCTCCTCCTTGCCGTTCCCACCACCCTAATCCGTCAGCCACCAAGCATTTATTAAACCCCTGCCATGTGCCTGCCGTTGTGCTAGGCACTGAGGATTCTAAGACAAGGGCTGACATTCTTTGAATTCAGATCCTTCCTTCTTCCCTCAGGTACTCCATTACCCTCCTATCCCTCTCCCAAGACATCCTCCACAGCACTGACCAACTAATGCATCACTATAATCACTTTACTCCTTTCCTTCAAACAAACAACCTGCTGTGGCTCCCTCCATAGTCCACATCCAGCGTTTGTCACCAGCCTTCCATTCCTGCTGAAGCTCTTAGCTCTTCGTGGTATTGCATTCTGTTGCAACCATCTCCCATCTCCATGCATCTGTGCACTCTGTCCTCCTTAAATCTCTGTTATCCATTCTTTGCTCTGGCTCAAATGCTCTCTCTTAAAATATTACTGTGCACTTGGTCACACTTTCCTTTCGTGCTTTAATTCAGTAAACATTTATTAAACACCTCCTATGTGTTTTGCACTGTGCTAAGCTCTGAGAATATGAATAAGAAAAGAAAGACCATCCCTCCCTGTAGGAGCTTGCAATCTAATGAAGGAGGACAACCCACAAAAGGAAGGTAGAAAGCAAGTAGGGGTTGGGGGCACTCCAAGGGATATGAGGCCCCAGGGCATTTTGTTCCATGGAGTTAGAACCAGGCAGAGCTGCAGATGGACAGTAGAGTGAGCTGGAAGTCCAATTTCTGCCCTTTTTTATAAAGCTTTGGGGGCAATTTAGTATTCCACCCTTCATCCCTCTGATCAGAGGGGAGAAGAAGGTGAGGATTCCAAGGCTTGCATTAGCAGCACAGTGATGAGATTAGAAGTTCTGTCCACTTGAAACTAGGCAGAGCTGCAGATGGAGAATGGAGTATCTTGTATCATAGTGTGTGTGTGTGTGTGTGTGTGTGTGTGTGTGTGTATGCACCCACACTTTTCTTCCCTGCACCTCCATTAGATTATAAATTAATTGGAAGAAGAGTGAGTATTGGATACATCTTTGAATCCCCACCACCTAACACATTTAATATTTATTTAATCAATGTTTCTTGAATTGATTTATACTTATTAAATGCTTCCTTATATGATTGTTCTTTCTCATACAAGGCAATGATAGGCCTGTTGTTACTTTATTCTTGTCAGATCTCATCAGGAATACTCAGTTTGATTCTGGGTGCCCCATTCTAAGGACATTGAGAAGGAGAAAAGTGTCCAGAAAATGGAAATCAGGGTGGTGAAGGTCCCTGAGTATAAGAAACATAAGGATCAGTTGAAGA
The DNA here is from genome assembly GCF_900497805.2 of Vombatus ursinus. NCBI lineage: Eukaryota > Metazoa > Chordata > Mammalia > Diprotodontia > Vombatidae > Vombatus > Vombatus ursinus. The sequence goes on along the minus strand of NW_020954953.1, from coordinate 9,641,040 downwards.
AGCTAGGCATATTTAGCATGGAAAAGAGATTTATGGGGGACGTGATGGCTCTCTGCAAGTATCTGATGGGCTATCCTATGGTGGAGGTAGTAGACTTATTTTGTTTGACCCCAGAGGGCAGAACCAGGGACAGGAAGCTGAAGTACAGGAGAGGCAGATTTTGGCTCAAATTTACTCTAAGATTCTATGAACTCATCATCCCCTATAAATTTGCTTCTTGTCCTAACTTCTCTATTACAATTAATGCTATTGATGATACCACTTCCTAACAATTAGAACCTTCCAAAAGTGTAATGGGTGGCCTAAAGAGAGAGAGAGAGAAAGATTCCCCTTCCTTGGAAATCCTCAAGAAATGGCCAAACAACCCAACCCCTTGCCAGATATGTAATAGTGAGGATTCCTTTCATGTGGGGGTTGGACTCAGTTGCAATGAGATCCCTTCCAATTTTCAGATTCTATGATTCTGTAATTTATTTGAATTTTGGTGAAAATGGAATGCTTGATTGAAGGGTCATTTACTACCCTTTTAAAACACATGAACATTTAGAAATAAATGTTTAAAAAAAGTTACTCTAGTTAATATTAAAGTGCCTTTGGCACCAGTCTTATACACTGGGATTGCTAACTAATCATCCCCACAATTAGTATAATCAAAAGTATTTATTAACCTTTCCTCAGAGTGTGTCTCCATAGTGGATATCGTCCAAAGCAAACTAAATGGTCTTTGCTCCGTAGAAGTTTATCATCTAGCGAGGAAAAAGCAGTGAGGGGAGAGGGAAAGAACAATCATTTATTAAGTGCATACTCTATGCCAGCACTTTCCCAATGTTATCTCATTTGATAGAAGATCACTGACCCTGAAGCAGATGTTACTGAATATGTATTTTAAGTAAGTACGTCCTTAAGTAAACAAGTTATATATTCATTCTGTACATAACCTTAAAATGATAAGCACACTTAATAGGATGAGCAGCAAAGAGGGAGTTCCCTAAATGGCAGTTAGTCCATATCCCCTGTGAAGCCCTTCCACGAATGGAAAGAAATCAGGTCCAGGATCTGGATGGAAATCTCATATCCGAGAAAAAGGAAGGCAGTTTTTAGGACAGCAGGACTAAAAAGAAAACTTTAACAGTCCTGACTATGGGTGTCTAGGTCTTCTTGTACCTTCCTTATGACAATCTACATAGACTTGATAGCAGTGTTCATCTTTCTGTGATTCCCATTTATCTTAACTGATTCACAGATTTCTCTCCTATGTTAGTATGCAATATATGGCACATTCATTGAAGAAGTCCAAAGTAGATGTTGTATACTTGAAATATGAACCTCACACTTTCTACTTTTCACGATTTGTTTCAGTGAATTAGAATACCATTTCATTTCCATGGGACTGTAATGTCAGAAATGATCTTGAATATATGAGATGCTATTGCCCATATTGAGCTTTAGCTATTTTTAATATATTGGGGATGAATCTCATATATCATTGCTGCCATCTTCTGGAAAGCTGTATGTTTGCCAAAAAATATTACCTTTTTTCCCAAAGCACTATAAAAGTATATATCCTTCTTTTAATGTTTCCCATGACCATTCTTAGGGGTCCTAAGATGTTATTTGATTTTATCCTGTTCCTTAAACAGACTTTTAGAAACTCCTAAAGTGAAAATAAATGAAAGCTAATGAAATGCTTTCATAACATATGCTGGCGTGACATAGAAAACATCAATACAAAAGAATTCCACTTTCCTCCTAGAGATAGTATTGGGGAGATACAGTGGATAGAACCTGGATTTGGACTAAGAAATTTGGGTTCTAATCCCAGCTCGAACACTTTACTACCTCTATGCCCTTGGGCAAATAATTTCTTTAACCTCATTTTTCTCTTCTGTAAATAGAATGGGTTGAATGAAATTGTTTCTAAGATACTTTCTAGCTCCAAATCTCCCATCTCATGATTTACTTATAAGGATCAAAAACTTCATTTTTAGAGACCATAACTTGTTAATTCTCTTTGGTTCCTAACTTACAGTAATCAGTGATTACTTGGTTCTTCATATTGGAAGTGATGGATTTCTCTTCACAATTCCCAAGATAGATATGCCATTCCATCTTTCTTTGAATTCCATTTGGATTTGTCACACGTGACTTTGGGGAGACAGACAGGTGCTAATTAAACAAAAATATAAACTAACTAAGGGCCCACAAAAGAACACACCAGAACATGTGTTCATGAGAATGTCAGTCTGTATGACCATATGAATGTTTATAAATATCTTGTGGGAATATTTAAGCCATACATAGGCAATCCTAGCTTTTTTTCCCCCCCGCAATAGATTCCTGGAAAGTATATCAGGGAGAAGGATGGTGAGAAATGGATCATTTTCCCTGTAGCACCATCTTAGCCTATAGTTTAGTTTACCTTGTTTTGCCACTCAATGTCACTTCTGTGTTCGTAAAGCCTGATGTTTACTGAGTTTACATTGGGTGGCGGAAATGGCTTTGAATCAGCAACTGAATTGATTACTGAGCTGCCAAGAGTAAAATGATTCAACATAAGAAATTGAGATGATTTCATCAGTGGAAATGACATTGAAGAAGAAGCATCTGTTTTGTCACTGTACCCTAAGGACCCAGGACCTTTCTGTCTGACACCCCTCCCCTCCCCACATGTGTTGGCTCACCCATTAGAATATAAGTTCCTTGAGAGCAGGGACTGACTTTTTATTTGCATCCTCAGTAGTTAGCACAGTCCTTTGCCCATAGTATATGTTTAATAAAGGCTTTATTCATTCATTCATTCATTCATTCATATAAGAAGTACCTTTTTGGGTAACATTAAATGAAACAAGAGACACAGCACAATATAGAAGAAAGAGCACTGGCCTTTGAATCACATTGTGACTCTGGCTGATTACTAGCCATGTGACATGAAGTAAGTCATGGATCTGGATCTTAGTTCCCTCTCAGTAACATGAGAATAATACCGCCTAAATTACCTGCTTCTCATCATTGTTTTAAATACCAAATGTGGGCATTTTTTAAAGCAGTTCAAAGTTGTCACAGGTGTCAGACCTCAGAAGACTTGTATGAACTGATGCAGAGTGAAGTGAGCAGAACCAGGAGTACAATTTACATCATGATTACAGTAATGTAAAGAAAACCAATTTTGAAGACTTTAGAACTCTGCTAAATGCAATGACTGTCTCAACTACTGAAAATTAATGATGGTGATGAGGAGGAGGCTTGTTTCCCACCTCCTGGCATAGAGGTGATGGACTAGAAGTGCAGAAAAAGGCATAATTTTTCATACGTGGTGAATGTGCTCATTTGTTTGGTTTGATCAGTCTTGGTTACAAAGGAAAATTTCTATTAGAGGGCAGGGGAGAGGATGAAATCAATAGATAAGAGTGATGCAAGAAAAGAAAGAACAGATTGTCACTGGAACATTATAAAAATACCTAGAGTAAAGTAGAAATTCAGCAAGGGACACAGGCAAGCAGGGCAGTTTTACTACTAATGTGTTAAATTTAATATACACTTAAACTGTACATAACAGAAGGTCATAAGTTTCATATACAGTCCTCACTTCTGTTTGTCTGTGTTTATTGAAACATTCATGTTTGTTTATTGTCTGTCTTCCCAAACTATTGTTTGGCAAATTGTTGGTGTTTATTAATTTCATAAGAAAATTTTAATTAAAAAAGAAAAATATTAGTCACATGCTAAATACATAAATAGGAACTGTAATTAGTCATCTGAACAGACTGGTGAAATTTTAGGTGGCACAAAGCAAAGCTTACTTGTGAATACAAGCTCATTTAATTTAACAAGCCATTTTCAAGGCTTATTATATTCAAGGTCCCTATACTGGCCACACACATCATGTAAATGGTTTCCATTTATTTTCTGACATGATGTTAATGCTGACGATTGTATATGTGAACAAGAATTTGGTGTCAACATTCCTCTCTGCCCCGTATACATTCACAAACATAAGAACTGCAGCAGGTTTCTATTTCTTAGCAAGGACTAGTTTCATTCAACATTTTCACATAACGATAAACATCTCCAATACACAGGATCTAACTTAAGGGTGGTGGAAGAAACATTTGGACTCAGAGGACCCAGGTTCAAATCCTGCCTCTGATGCTTACTACCCAGATAACTTTGGGCATGTCACAGCTTCTCTGGGCCTCAGTTTCCCCATCAACAAAATAAAGGAATCGGATTAGATGTCCCAGTTCTACATTTAAAAAAGATTACTTTTTATAATGCAATTCCAAATATTGTCCTAGTTGCTAAATTCACTAAGAATTCTTTTCTATTTGTGGACATAAATTCAAGTTTGAATTCATGCACAATGGAGTCAGCCTATAGAGCAGATCAACTTCCACTGAGGTTCTTTCACATTCAGAGCAGTACATAGCTGGTGTGTATAGCTATTGTGTATCTGCAGGTGTGGAAAAAAACCAGTTTCTCACCCAGAAACATTTGAAATCTAATCCTTAAACACATGAGAAAAGGTTGAAACAAAAATGTGAAATATAGATTTAGAACATAGCATTTATGTCATTTGTATTGCTTTAATTTAACTAATTCAATATTTTCATCAGCCCTAAAAGCAGACTCGCAAGAGATATTAATAACAAGATATTAAGGTTATTGTTGTTAAGTCATTTCTAACTTTCCATGACCCATTTTGGGGTTTTCTTGGCAAAGACACTGGCATGATTTGCTGTTTCCTTCCCCAGCTCATTTTACAGAAGAAGAAACTAAGGTGAACAGGGTTAAATGACTTGCCCAGGGTCACACAGCTAGCAAGTGTCTGAGTCCAAATTTGAACTCAGAAAGATAAGTCTTCCTGATTCCAAGTCAGGTACTCTATCCATTGTGCCACCTAGCTGCCCGTAAAACATGAATACTGCTTAAAAATTAATAATAATTTATTCAAGTCATCAAACCTTCACCTTTGTATGATTATAAATGAAGGAAATGATATCTTACTACTATTAACATTTGGTATATTCATAAAACAACTTGGGGCTCTTTGATTTTAAAATGTGCACTAAATGAATTAACTCAGTTTTAATAAATTTGTAATCTCAGTTGTAGTAGATAATTTTTTTGTCCTAAGCAGAATGACAAATAGGTTAATTATTAAGCCATGAAAATGGGTTAACTGAAGAGATGCCATAATTGACTATCAGGGCTTTAGCTAGATAGATCAGATGATCAAGAAATCCATTGATCAGTCAATCAACAGGTAGAAAAATGGATGGATAGATAATAGAGAGAACTAGCAAGAATTGATTAAGTATTTACTATGTGCCAGGCACTGTGGCTTTAATTTTGCCGTGGCTCATCCTTTTCTATTATTTCCTCATAGTCCATTCTCCGTAGTATTGGTGCAAAAGGAAATTTAATGTATTTGTGTCAGGGAAGGCCTATTTATTCTGACAAACTGATCAACCTCCAGAGTGTTCTTCTACCATGAAACTGATTTTATATCTCATCCACTAGCTAATAAGATGTGAAGAGTTTTCTCTGTCATATCAACAGATCAGACTTGCTTCCATCGAAAGCAGCAGTGTGAAATCATCTATGGAATTATTCTCAGTGGTTCAAAATATACAGTCCACATTCATTAAAAAGATGATGGCATGTGAAAGTCTGATGAAGGCTTTGTAGAAACTCACATGTTATCTACAAGGCTGCTACCTAGAATGCCTTAGATGTACTTACCTAGAATTTTCCTTTATTAAGGAGCTCAGACAGAATGCTTGTGGAAGAAAGTGGCCAGAGACCACCAGTGGTGGTGGTGGTGGTGGTGTTGGTGGTGGTGGAGTGTGTGTGTGTGTGTGTGTGTGTGTGTGTGTGTGTGTGAGTATGTGAGTGTGTGTCCATCCATACATACCCACACTAGCAACTTCCCCCATGTAATTTCACGAGCTAAACCGTCATACCTCTTCAGATAGGGCAAAATCCAATTCATTCTATTAGATGTCAAAAGGAATGACAAAATGGAGTAATAATGATAATAATAGCTAACATTTCTATCATAGGCAGTGAAGCCTTGTGGATAAAGGGCTAAGCTCAGTGTCAGGAGGAATTTTAAGTTCCACCTGTGACACATACTCTCTGTGTAACTCTGGACAGATCACTTAACCTTTCAGTGTCCCCAGGCAAATTTCCAAGACTGTAAACTGTAAAATAATTGCATTGATAGTGGGAATTTCCTCACTAGGACTCAGGTCTGACCAAATTAAAAAACAAACAAACAAACAAACAAAACAAAACAAAAACGAATACATTTCTTTTTGAGCTTTGTAAAGTGATACATGTGGAGAAAGAGAGAGATGCATATATAATCTCATGCATCCCCATCTTATTCCTTACTGCAGCAAAGCAATCATACTACTCTCTAATAAGTTTGCTCTCCTAATCTCCACAACAGCTATTTCAAATCTTTTCATATCTCCTCACACCTCCCACAACACATCCTCCCCTCTATCACTTGGCTGAAGACCTCACCACGTATACTTAATGAAACAAATTGAAGCTGTTTGCCTAGAGTTCCATCTAGCCTCCTCTTCATTTTGCATTACCCAAATATCTCTCCCTGCTGTCCCTTCTTTGCTCCAGTCTCTGATAAAGAGGTGACCTTTCTCCCTGCCAAAGCCAACCCCTCCACATGCAGCCTTCATCTTCTCTAGCAGATGTTATTACCCCCACTTTCTCACTCATCTTCATTCTCTCCCTCTCTATTGGTTGTTTTCCCTACTGCCTGCAGACACATCCATGTCTTCCCCATCCTTTAAAATAAAAAAATTTAAAAACAAACACACTTGATTCTACCATAACTGCTTGCAATTGTTTTTTATCTTTACTCCCCTTCTCAACTAAATGTTTTTTTAAAAGCCATTTATACTGAGTGCCTCTTCCCCTTCTCCTCTCACTTGATTCTAAAGCCTCTACATTCTGGCTTCCAGCCTCATCATTCAACTTGAAACAGTTTTCCCCATATTGTCAATATTTTCTTAATTGCCAGATCTAATGTCTTTTTCTCTTTCCTCATCCTTGACTTTTTGGAAGCCTTGGTAACCGTCATTTACCCTCCTCTCCTGGACACTTTGTCTTTTTTGAGTTTTGGTGACACTGCTCTCTCTTAGGTGTTCTCCTGTGTGTCTGACTCGTCTTTCTTATGCTGGTTCTTTATCAAACTTATACTCTCTCACCATGTGTTTCCTCCAAGGCCCTATCCTAGACATTTTCTCTCTCTCTTTTTTTTTCTCTATACAGTTTCATTTGATTACAGCCTCAGCTCCCAGAGGCTCAATTGCTACTTCTATTCAAATGATTCCCAGATCAATATGTCCAGCTCTAGTGACTCTGCTAAGATACAGTCCCACATCACTAACTGACATTTAGACATCTCAAAGTAACTATACCATCGGCATATCAAACTCAACATGTCCAAAACAGAACTCTTTATCTTTGTCCCCAAACCCTACTCCCCTTCCTTTCTGAACTTTCCTATTATTGTCTAGGGTACTGCCAACCTCTCAATTGTCATTCAGTTGTGTCTGACTTTCCATGACAGACTCTTGGCCTCTCTAACCTTTTATAAAGCATTTGTTGCTCAGTCATTTTTCAGTCGTGTCTGACTCTCCATGACTTCGTTTGAGGTTTACTTGGCAAAGATACTGGAATGGTTTGCCATTCCCTTCTCCAGCTTATTTTACAGATAAGGAAACTGAGGCAGACAGGGTTAAGTGATTTGCCTAGGGTCACACAGCTATTAAATATCTAAGGCCGGATTTGAACTCAGGAAGATGAGTTGTTTTCCTACTTGAGGCTTGGTACTCTGTGTACTATGGCGCCACCTAGCTGCCCTTTTCAATCTAGTTACTCTTGCCTACTTGTTCATCCTTGCAAACAATGCTTCATTTTCAGCCTCACTGCTTTCTCAGTGCCCGGGGAAGACACTGCCACCTCCTCTCTAACTTTTAATTTCCTTGGTTTTAACTCAGCTCAAATCTCACATTCTTCAGGAGGCCTTTCCCAGGTCCCTACCCTGCCCTACACCATACACAAAGACACACACACATTACTAGTATTTTCCCGTCAGAAATTATCTTCTATTTCCTCTGTACAGATCATATATGTACTTAATTACTTACAGTTTTCTCTCCCATTTGAATGTGAACTACTTAAAGTCAGGGACAATTTTTGCTTTTCTTTGTATTTCAAGTTCTTAGCACCGTGCCTGGCACATAATAAAATAATCACGATGGTGATAGTAACAACAGCAAAAATGAAAATCATCATCAATAACATTTATGTAGAGCTTTCAGGTTGCAAAGCACTATACTATGTTATGTCATTGGATCCTCACATCAACTCTGGAAGGTAGGTGCTATTATTATCCCATTTTACAGATGAGGAAACTGAGGCAAACAGGATAAGTGACTTGCTTAAGGTCATGTGACCTGTTAGGCTTCAGGCAACTAGGTGGAATAGTCAGGAAGACCTAAGTTCAAATCCAGCCTCAGATTTTTACTAACTTTATGACCCTGAGAAAATCATTTAACCTCTGTTTGCCTCAGTTTCCTCATCTGTAAAATGGGGATAGTACCTGCCTCTCAGAGTTGTTGTAAGGATTTGTAAAGTGCTTAGCCCAGTGCCCGGCACATAGTAGGCACTACATAAAGGCTAGCTATCATTATTAAATATGCAAGGCCAGATTTGAACTCAACTCTTCCTGACTCCAAGCCCAGCACTCTTACTCTCTGTGCCACCTATGATTGCTTAATAAATGATTGTTGATTGGCCAATCCAACTGGTCCCCGCAGTAACTCTCTGAGGTAGGGGCTGTTATCCTCATTTTACAGCTGAGGATACCCATCTATAAATACTTTCTGTTCATAAAATGATCCTAGACTAGAATATTAGAGCTAGAAGCCACCACCTTCAATATGAAACCTTCCCTGATCCACACCCCTCCCCTGCACTGCTGTCACACTCCATCCCCAAATTACCTTGTGATCATTTTGTGCGTATTATTTAAATACTTACACATGGCAACATTTTCTCCCTATTAGAGTGTCAGTTCCTTGAGGCCAAGGACAGTTGGATTTTTGCCTTTGTATTTCCCATGTGCTAAAGTACAGTGTCCCATACCTAGTAAGTAATTATTATTATTATCAATAAATGCTTGTTGATTATTTGATCCAAATCCATCCAATAATCATTAATTAAATGGTCACTACATGTAAGCTCTGCCTTTTTATTTTGTTTTGTGTCCCTAGCCCTGTCTTCAGAGAGCTTCTCTTCTTCATGAGGGCTGTATAACATGTACACAAATATGTGCTGATCTGAGGAGAGAGACAGCGTCCACAACTGAACAGTCCAGGAACAGTTGACCATAGACAGTTGCACATGAGCTCAGCCTTCAGTGAAGCCGGGGAATTGTAAGAGACAGAGGGCAGAAGACAATACATTCCAGACATGACTCATTTAGTCCAACCCTTTTCTTTTTTAAATGAAGAAACTGAAACCCAGAGAGGTTAAACTCTCTATCAATCAATGAATTGCCCGAGGCCACACAGTGGCAGAACCCCAGTCTCTCTTGGAGTCTGCTCTCCATTGATTTTCTATGGCTTCTAAAGAGGTTGTGGTATTTACCTCCAGAATGACACCTTATCTCTCTGCTTGGTGCTTAGTACACAGAGAGAATGGATGGATTTTCCAATTTGATTTTTAAGAATTGAGAAACTAAGTATGACCACATCTGGAGCAACTTGTGTGGTTCTAACCACTGCTTTATAGGAAGGACACCCATAAACTGGATAGTGTCTGGGCCTTGAGATCATTCCTAGGTACTAGTCAGTTGAAGACGCTGGGGATGGGTGAACCAGAAAAGTTTTGCAAGGCACATTCTAGCTATTTGAATATTTGAGTATTTGAAGGTCTCTCACATGGAAGAATTACATTTATTCTGCTTAGCTCTAGAGGTGAAAATAAGGAAGGATGCTTGGACTTGCAAAGAGGCAAATTTGGGCTTGATTTAAGGAAAAACTTACCAACAATTAAAACTCTCCATGAGTAGAATAATGAGTTCCCCAGGGAGTCTCTAAGCAAAAGTTATATGACTACATCTCAGGTGTGCTATATAGGAAGGATTTTTATTCAGGTACCAACTGAACTAGATGAAATCTGAGATCACCAAGAATCTGTGATTTGGGGAAGTGAGGAAATCCTGAGCAAATCATTTAACCTCTGTTTGACTCAGTTTCCTCATCTGTAAAATGGGGATAGTACCTGCCTCCCAGGATTGTTGTAAGGATTTGTAAAGTGCTTAGCCCAGTGCCTGGCACATAGTAGGCACTACATAGAGGCTAGCTATCGTTATTAAATATACAAGACTGGATTTGAACTCAGCTCTTCCTGACTCCAAACCCAGCACTCTTACTCACTGTGCCCCCATTGTGAGGACCCTCATTAGATTGTAAGCTCCTTGAGGGCAGGGACTATTTTTTGTCTTTTTTTTTTATATTCCCAGCACTTGGTAGAGTTCCTGGCACAGAGTAGATACTTACTAAAACTTTATTGAATTGAAATAATATTTGTAAAGCACTTAGCACAGTGTCTGGCTCATAGTAGGTGCTATATAAATGCTAGCTATTATAATAATAATATTATTATTATTGTGTGGCAGGAGGAAAAAAATCCTAGCACAAATGTATGTATGTTAATTATTTCCACAGGTGAGCAAGCTAGTGATATGTTTACATTTAATTTCTTTTTTTGTTTTGTTTTCAAGTTCTTTCTAAGACATTTTTAAGATGCCTCTTACTTTAACATCACAGTCATTTCTAGATAGAGCTCCTTACCCCTATATCCCAGTATTGAACTCTTAATGAAATCACTTTTGCTGAGACAAACAATACACTGACCGTATCTTGCAGAGATAGACAAACCTTCTGAGCTGTCATCTCCCACTTCTCTAAGGAGAAGGGAGGATGTTTCCATTACCTGGTCTTATAAACCCAAGGTGGTCATTGGTTACTCCAAGTTGACTTCATTTGAATGTTCTTTTCATTTACTTTATTGTCATCACCATGCATCATTTCATTACAAGTTTTCCCATGTTCCTATGAATTCCTCATATTCACTTGTTCTTAGGATTGTGTATTTATTTCCAAGGATAATTTCAGTAGCAATTACAGCTTAGCCAAATCAACAGAGTTAAAAGGTTACATGCTTTACTGAGTGTAACAGGAGCAAAGTCCAGAAGTCCCCATCTCTGTCCCTTCCCTCTCCCTGAGTTACTGAATACATCCACGAGCCTTTTGGAATCTTCCAGATGATCAGATGACAGCTATCACCAACTGGGAATGGTTGGGGAGGTAGCTAAATCACATTTGCAATGTTTTATATGATTCCATATCCATATATGTGTGTGTGTATGTGTGTAACCTATATTGAATTACTTACCATCTTGGGGAGGAGAGAGGGAAGACAGGAAGAAAATTTGGAACTCAATATTTTTAAATGAATGTTAAAAATTGTCTTTACATGTATTTGGAAAGAAAAAAAATACTATTAAAAAATCACATTTCCAGTTCTTTTGCTAGCCATACCTATAATACACAGCAGATAAAGTACCTCTACTCTCTAATTCCTCCATTAGAAGTCCAAGTCTCCCTTATATGAGTATCTTTTTCAGATGGATTCCTTATGATAATAGTCCCAGCTCTGCCATTAACTAGCTTTATAACTTTGGACAAATGACCTTTGCTTGTTTTCCATTTATTTATGCTTGGCCCTATCAAGAGACAGTGTAGCATGGAACTAGAAAGCTGGCCCTGGAATCAGGAAAACCGGGGTTCAAATTTTGTCTCTGATGTCTCTTAGCTAGGTGACCCTGGGCAAGTCACTTAACTTCTCTCAGTGTTTCAGGGAACTCTCTATAACAAGGTTGTAGTAAGTACCAATCTTCATTAGTATAGGAAGTTCCTGATTGGGAGATCCCTACCATGATGAAATTACAGGCCTCATTTTAAAAAGAAGAAAGAATTCAAATTTGGCCTCAGACATTTACTAGCTGTGTGACCCTGGGCAAATAACTTAACCCAGATTGCCTCCAAAAGATAAAAAATAAAATAAAAAAGAAGAAAGATCTCTGTTCATTCCTTTGGAATCCATAAATGCCTGAATAAATGTCATGACCTTAGCAAGGTATAATGGAAAAATTAGGATTCAGTAGACCTGGATTCTAGTCCCAATACTACCACTTCCTTTGCCTAACCTTGTTGTTTAATTGTTTTCAGTCGTGTCTGACTCTTCCTGACCCCATTTGGGGTTTTATTGGCAAAGATACTGAAGTGGTTTACCATTTTCTTCTCCAGCTCATTTTACAGATGAGGAAACTGAGGCAAACAGGGTTAAGTGACTTGCCCAGGGTCACACAGCTAGTAAGTGAATGAGATTGAATTTGAACTCAGGAAGATGGATGAGTCTTCCTGACTCCAGGCCTGGTGCTCTATCCACCTAGCCTGTCATTAGCCCCAGTTTCCCCTCCTGTAATGTAGCAACAAAACCGATTGATAATATCATTGTATGCATCAACTTATGTATTGTTTGTAAAAGCACATTAGAAAATGCATTATTATTTTACTTTATTAATTTACTGTATTAGTTCACTTCAGTCTATAGATGTCTTCAGAGGGATGCTCACTTTTCAGAGGGAAGTCAGAGAGGTTAATCAAATGGCAAGAGCACGGATTTTGAATTAGAGGACCTAGTTAGTAAAGGGTCTACTGATTACATCTTGTGTAATATTGGGCCAGTAACTAAAATTCTCTGGGTCTGTTTCATCATCTGTTAAAAAAAAAAAAAAAGAGGCAGAAGAAGTGGGATTTGACCTAGATCATCTCCCTTCCCATTCCTAATCCTATGATCCAATGTAGTGATGCTCTCTTTCTATAAATGTTAGATGGGACACATTGAATAATTAGTTTCTCTTTTTTAATAGTAGAGCAATATAGCAATATAGCTGGGCAGCTAGATCGTGTAGAAGACAGAGCACCAGGTATGGAGTCAGGAACACCTGAGTTCAAATCTGGCCTCAGATACTTACAAGCTATGTGACCCTGGGCAAGTCACTTACCCCTGTTTGCCTCAGTTTCCTCATCTGTCAAATGAGCTAGAGAAGGAAATGGCAAACCAATCCAGTATCTTTGCCAAGGAAACCCCAAATGGGGTCATGAAGAGTTGGACACAACTGAAAAATGACTGAACAATAACAAACTATAGCTATATGTTGCTTAGGATCCTAGAATCATAGATCCAGAGCTGGTAAAGAACTAAGAGGACATCTAGTCCAACCCTCCCATTTTGTAGGTGAGGAAACTAAGGCCAAGAGAGATTGAGAGACTTGCTTGAGGTCACATAGGCAGGTAAATGGCAAAGGTGGGATTTGAACCCAAGTCACTGTCCAGAGACAGTGTACTTTCCACTCTACTGGAAAAGAATAGATCTGGAATAAATAGTATCTCAGAGAGTCATACTAGTATCTAGTATCTAAAATAGTATCTAGAAGAGTAGTGGTGCATAGCAGGGGGACATTAAGTTGATAACTCTTACAACCAAAGGCAACCACCAGGCATCTCTCTAATATAGGCATGTGTTATATTTCAGTTTATCTTCTGCCGTGATTGTAAAGAAGAGTACCATGAAGGGGAATGCAGCACCCTTTTTCAAGCCTCTGGAGCAACAGCCCAGGTACTGACTGAATGAATGAATGAATGAATGAATGAATGAAAAGGCATTTATTAAGTACTTGATATTAAGCACCTAGTTACTTATTAGGTACTTAGTACTTAAGTATTTAGGCACTTTATGTACTTAACAAGTATTTAAGTGCCAAGTACTTGACAAGTACTTAAGTGCTAAGTACTTAATAAATACTCTCAGCCCTGAGAATGCAAGCAAGCAACATGGCCCCTGCCTTAAAAATCCTACATTCTAATAAAGGAGGAGTGGTGGCCAGAGAGGAGTGTTTTGGGTGCTAGAAGTCACAGGGATGGTGATTGGAGTCATAGGCAATTGATTGACACGTGGTTTCCAGGATTGTTGTTTTTCCTTTATTTTTGAAGAGAACCATGACATCAGGGAGATAATGCTATGACCTGCAAGTGAATTGGATTTGAGTGAGGGAGGTTCTGTGCAAAGTCACCAGTCTCACTTTCACCTCTGGAGCCATCTGGGTCCAGTGGCCAGATATAGATCAGGACTACTAGAGGTGGCCCAGGATGCAGTGGAGAACCTTGGCCTTTTCAAGCTAAGGTCTTTAAGAGGTCTCAGTTTGACAGAGGCATGGTCTATTGGTGATTAAGGCTTAATAAGAAATGAGGCAAAGAATCACATCTTTTAGAAAAAAAAAAAGACCTAGGAAGGGAAGACCCTCATGGTTTCTGGCCAAAACAGAAACAATTAGTATTTACATTCATTCTGAGCCAATCAGGGCCTAAACAGTGACCAAGTAGGGCTTGGCCTGGAACCTGTTATTGGCCAATCAGTGAGTAGTAACAGTTGATTGGATTACTGTTCTCAAAATGGTGATTCATTATCTTAAATCAATATTTCTCAAGCAGGCTTCAAGAGCCTGGGTAGGAGTAGTAGGGGTATTTAAAGGGAATCTTGGATATTGGAGCTACCAAGTCCAAAATAGTTGTTTGATGGTGGTTAGGAACAACTAGAAACTACATGATTGGCATGTGCTGGTCTCCGTCATAGAGAAGCTACAGAACCAAAGCCAGCTACTTTGTGTTGTAGTAGTACAAGATCACCTACTGTGGTAAAAGACAACCTACAGAATTTTGTTTCTTTGGGGGGCATAAGGAAAGGGAATACTGTACATCAGGAGACGGGACAGAAGTCTGTAGAGAGGAAGGGATTGGTGGGGTAGGGGAAGAAAGGAGAAGTAGTTTGAGACCCACTGCATTAAAGTAATTTAAACTCTGACTCCAGTTTCATAAGAAAATCCTTTTCTTGGGCTCCAAGACAAAAATTATCAATGCCTGTGAATGACAGTCAAAGTCTGAAAAAGAGGATGAGTACTTGGGAAATTCATAAATTACACTCAGCTTACACCTCTCTTCTTGTTGATTTATTAAACAAACGCCTTCTTCTTACCTTGATTAATACCTTTAGATAATGAAAGTGTTGATTGAAACTCATTATGAAAAGTAAGACTTATGGAACTGAAAATACATTTGCATTTCCTAATTAATTTTAATTATGGCAAAAGATTTTTCTTAAGTGTACCCAACTTAATATAAGAAAAAGAGGTTTAGATTTGAAGTCAGAAGGCTTGAGTTTAAATTTTATCTCTGCTAGTTATTAGCTAAGTGACCTCCTCTGACAAGTTTTTTTTAACCTTCCTCAGGCTCCAGGTTCTTCATCTGTAAAATGGGGGGGGGGAGGGGAGGGGAAGGTTGATAAGGTTGTAGTGACACAGCCACAGCTCTCCAGCTCTAGGACCATCTATTGCTTTTTTAACCTTAATAGGAAGAGGAGAAACTTTGCAAAACAAGTTTCATACTAAGAAAACTGACCCTGCATCTATCAAGGTAAAAGACCCAAAAAGCAGCTTGCAAACAACCACACACAAGAATAAGATTTCCACTGTTAGGGTCAAGAAAGTTTGCTGCTAGGGGCCCTATCCTGTGGTTTTCTGTGAAATTAAAAATTGCAAGTCCAGTGAACTTTTAATTCATCAACTTCCCATCCAGTGTCTGGTGCATAAAAATCACTCAGGACTTCAAAAGACATCTGTAATTTCAAAGTGCTGCTGTTAGTGTTTTCAGAAGGTTTTTCATGACAAATGAGTCATATTCATGCCAAAAATTTCTGGCTAGCATGCCACATACATGAAAGGCATACTTAAACTCCCTCTGCTGGAAAACATTTGTTATCTTAAAAACAGAAGTGGGAAAAAAAAAACTCTTCTTTTTGTTATTAGTAGTTCTGTAGATTTAACTTTCCTCCTCCTCTTCTCTTCATCATAAGATCAAAAGATACCTAAATGATTGCAAGAAGAGAATTTTAAAAAAGAAGAAGAAGCCTGAGCATTCTGGTAAATGATTTGGAATCATTCCAAAAAAAAAAAAGTGATTCAGTCGTTCATACTATGACCCAATAATACTGCTCCTAGGCATACACTCTCAAGGACATTAGAGACAAAGGAACATCCTTCATGCAGGCTGTCCCCAAAATCTTAGTGCAATTTTAATCGAGCTTAGAACTCACATAGTATATGAAGGTAATGGAATAGAGTTGCACCCTGAGAAATAACATACATAAGAAATAAAAAGAGACCTGGGAGGTCATGTGTGAACTAATGCAGAGCACAGGGGAAAAAAAAAACAGAACCTAGAGACCCATTTGTACAATCCGTTCAATGACGTGAAAGAAAACACTAAGAGACATCAGAATCCAGATTAATAGAATATGTAACAGTGATGATCAAAGAAACGCCTGATTCCTGCACCACAGGAAATACTTAGGATGCAAAAGACATGAATTAAGTACAGAAAACAGAAAACATCTCAGATTGCCCATTGCATTCATTATACTCCCCTTGGAAGGTAAAGACAACTCTGTGGGAATGCTCAACAAATAATTTACATTCACCTGGGATCTACACTTCCCAAGCAACTTGTAAGATCTGTACTTCCTGGCCAGCTGGGCTGCAGAATGCTCTTAGCAGGCAGGGGTATTCTCCTCCAAGAAGCTTGGTTTGTAGAAATCAGCTCCCAAATGTAGGTTGTACCTGATTAGATATCTCTTGTACTCATGAGGTAGCCAGCAAGACTGAAAATGACCATTTTGCAGGATCTCTAGTTGCTACCCTGTTATCCGGGAAGGAAACTAAATGACAGGAGATTAATAGCCAAGGATCCTGCTCACCAATCCATCATTGCTGCCAGAGTGGGGAAAGAGAACCTCTGTGCTGCACCCCCCACCACTGCCCCACCTAGAATTCTGTCCACAGGAGAAAAAGAAGAGTTCTCAAAGAGGGGGTGGAGTTTTCACAGCTTTTTTTTTCAATAAAGAACTTCTTCCCCAAGAATCTATCCCCATCCTGATGCTCAATCACCAGTTATCTTCATGAAAACTACCCAGTCACTGGAAACTAAGCAAGAATTGCTTTGTCACCTCAACCAAGAACCAAAATGTAGAGAGTACCCTTAGTCATCCAGCAAATCATGGGCTCCCCTGATCACTCTTGCTACAGCTCAGCTTTGATACCAACAGGAAGATGATGAAACATTGTTCCCTGTTCTTGGCATAGAAGCAGAAAGTTACAAAAACCGTTAACTCATGGCTGATAGGTTGATTTGTCATCTTTAATTGTTTTGAGGTTTGTATTTTGTGTTACAAGGGAGGGTTGTCTTGGGAGAGGTGAAATTGAGGGGAGTTACTGGAAAATAATAGTGACATTAAGGACATTTTTAAAAAATAGAGAATAGGAAAAAAATATTTTTAATTAAAAAAAAATAAAAATAGGGAACAGAGGGCAGTTAGGTGGCTCAGTGGATGGAGCACCAGCCCTGGATTTAGGAGGACCTGAATTCAAATCTGCCCTCAGACATATAACACTTACTAACTGTGTGACCCTGGGCAAGTCACTTAACCCAATTGCCTAGCCAAAAATAAAAAATAAAAATAGGTAACAGAATCACAAACAGAGTCAGGGATTCATTTTCAATTTTGTGAGAAGTTTGAATATAAATATGGGGACATATTATCATCAAAATTTTCTGTGAACAGATTTCAATAATTCAGTGTTGTAACAGTTATAATAAATCTATTACTTGTAGATCAAATTATTGTGAATTATTTGTAAATTAATTGAGATCAAATGAAATAATATTTGTAAAACACTTATCACAGTGTCTGGCACATAGGAGGCACTATAGAAATGCTTATTCCTTTCCCCTTCCCTTCCTTATTATTTATTTTATCTTATTTAAATTTTTTATTTTCAGTTCCAAATTCTTCCCTCCTTTTATCTCCCTCCCTCACCCATTGAGAAGGCAAGAAATACATGTGTGTGTGTATATATATATATATATGAAACCATGCAAAACATTTCCACATTAGCCATGTTGCGGGGTAAAAAGGCAAGAAACTTCTCTATTAATTTTTAAACAAGTAAATTTCTTATTGAGAGCTCCCTCCTCTCCTCTCTGCAAAGATGAAATTGAATTAGGCTATCTGCACAAGCCTTTCCATGTATGATTCCATAATTCTGAATACACATGTAAAAGGAGTAAAAACTTGCTCATTGCTCTTCCTTACAAGGATTTAGCCTTTAAAATGACCAAATGAATGCCTTTGTAGTTATCCTTTAGCTTTATATAAACCACTAAGAAATAGTCATGGAGACTCCCCAAAATTTGTATTTGAATCCTTTTAGGCATTGCCTGTTGATAAAGAAATTGCTCTTAAAATAGGCCTTTTAGGAAATGTGTTTAATACTAAGAGAACTGAATTTTTTTCAGTATATCTGGGCCTGTCCATCAGCTTGGCTGACAAGAAATTGTGGGATGTAAGATTGAATTATCATTTTCATAGCTACTTGTATTCATTTTGTTTTTGCTCAGGGGTAGAAACATGATCTTGTTGAGTAGTGATATGGAACATATACCCTTTTCCTATAATCCTATGGGTGATGCCTGTGGGTTCTTGGGTCCTACGAAGCTTGATGCCTCTTGCTCCATTACTTATAGTGGTCCAGATTTATAGAACCACATGAAAATCTAATCAGTCAATCAGTTACCTCTTATTAAGAGCCTCCTTCGTGTCAGTGTCAGGCACTGTGTTAAGAATTGAGGATACAAACGATTAAAAATTTAAAAAAAAAACAGTCCCTGCTCTCCTGGAGCTCCCAATCTAATCAAGGGTACAATATGCATACAACAATGTACAAATAAGATACAAACAAGATAAACTGGGAGGGATCCCAGAGGATTGTTGTTGTTCAGTCCTGTCTGACTCTTCATGATCCCATTTGGGGTTTTCTTGGCAAAGACACTGGAATAGTTTGCCATTTCCTTCTCCAGCTCATTTGACAGATGAGGAAACTGAGGCAAACAGGGTTAAGAGACTTGCCCAGAGTCACACAGCTAGTAAGTGACTGAGGTCAGCTTTGAACTCAGGAAGATGAATCTTCTTGACTTCAGGCCTGGCACTCTATCTACTACACTGTTAGCTGCCAGCCCAGAGGAAAGGAACTAAGATTAAAGAGGATTGAAAAAGGCTTTGTGCAGAAAGTAGGACTTTAGCTGAGATATAAAGGGAGCCAGGGAAGCTGGGAGGTGGAAATGAGAAGGGAGAATACTGGGGGACAGCCAGTGAAAACTCTCTGAGTTATGTTCAAGGAATAGGTGGGAGACCACCAGTGTCTCTGCATCACAGAGTGCATGACCTGGAGTAGGGTATAATAAGACTAGTAAGGTGAGAAGGAACCAGGTCATGAAGGACTTTTAAAAGCCAAACAGAGGATTTTATATTTAATCCTGGGAATAATAGGGAGCTGAGGCTGATATAAAACAGTCATTTGTTTTGATATTGTGGAGATGAAAAAAAAACTTGTGTAAATCTTTGCTTATATAATAAGTCAGCAGCACAACCTCTATAGTGTATGTGGTAGAGGAGTTGAGAGAAGGGAGAGGTGATTTCAGTCTTGGTTAGTCAGTTAAGGATGGGCCATCTCTAGTTGTCCTGATCCATATCTGGCCACTGGACCCAGATGGCTGTGGAGGAAAAAGTGAGACTGGTGACTTTGCACAGCTCTGCCTCACTCAAATCCAATTCAATTGCCAGTCATATCATCATCTTCCTGATGTCATGGTCCTCTTTGAGAATAAAGGATAAACCACACAGTTAAGGAATGTTTGATAGAGCAAAGAGTTGGAACTGGGCCCTCTACATGTTCTCCTCTGCCGAGGTTCATAGGGTCAGCTTCTAATTCTATCTCAATAACCCTAGATACTGCAGCCCTGTCTGGTTGACTGTCTCCTGGGGGGAAAGGGAATAATTCATCTTTTTTTTTTCTGTCATTCCATCTCAGGGTGGCCCCATGAAGTTAATTTGCCAACGGTTCCATATTTCAACCAAAAGTGGCCCCTGAGAATAGGGAGCAAGAGAGCAGGAAGTCAGTTTTATCAAACTAATTCTAACCTTAAACCTAATTCAGTTTGGTAAGAGGATCAAGGATTTGGTATATTTTATATTGTCTCTAAGCCACCTCTGGGTGGGTGACCTCTATAGCTGTGGGGGCACATTCTCATTCAACTGAATTCTTTAGAAGAAAGGTACTATAGAAGCCTAGCAAATAAATAAATAAATTGGGGCTCAGAGCTTTGCATATGTCCCTTTCTGTTCTGAAACTCTCATACTAACAAAGCACCCTCATTAACCCTCTTCTCTCTCTTTTTATTCCTTTCAATTCCATCCACTTACAAGGCTTTCCTCCCTCCCTTCCTTTTAGTAATTCCTGACTACTCTCTACTGGTCCTCCCTTTTAACACTGATCTGTTTCAGTTCTTTGATATCACAGAACCCAGGCAAGGAAGCCTCATTCCTCTTGGGACCCAATCAGCTTTTCACATCACTTAGCCTATTTGACCAAAAGCTTAAATGCACTTTGTGATTAATGCTGTAATTTTTTAAAAGCAAACGAAGAAATTGGTTTAAAATGGGTTTAAAAAAAATTAGACAAGCTTTAAGTTGAAACTGTGCAAGGAGTTTGGGAATTCAGTGACAGAAGATCAATCCATCACAGGCTAATAAGAGTCCAATTCTATGTGGTTACACTTGCTCTAGCCAGTGAGTTTTCATCCCCACAGTCTGATTCCCTGCATGTATTCCCTCTTGTGGGGTTTTTTCTAATAAGCAAACACTTGCTCTTGTAATACCAAATAAAATAGATTTGTTCCCCCAACAGACCTAAGGACAAGGTTTGCCTCTCTCAATTTAATAGATGAGTAAATTGAGACTAAGCCCCATATACACGTGATGGTTAACAGGATTATGATTGTCGTTGGCAATCCATTCATTTGAGAAACATTCAGTAAGTGCCCATTTTGTGCACAGTCCTATGTTAGATGCTTGGGACATAAATGCAGGTACAACAAAAGCCCTGCTCTCAAGGGGCTTATAGTCTAATTGGAGAGGGTAGCAGAGGTTAGGTAAATAAATAGCTATGATATAAAAGAAGATTAGCTAAGTGGAAAGAAGAAAACCTAGCAAAGTACTTAGGGAAATCTCAACAGGGAGACATCCATTTCACATAAAGTGAATTGGGAAAGATTTCTGTGGTGCTGATTTTCGTGACTCAGCCTTGAAGGATAAGAAGGACATCATTGAATGGAAGCAATAGTGTCATCTATTCCACATATGAAAAATGGCATGAGTGGAGGCATGGGGAAGGAAGAAAGTGGAAAGAAAACAGAGGAGTCATTCAGTTTTGCTAGAATTAGATTACACCAGGCTAGACAAGTAAGTTGGAAGAAGTACTTTATAAATTATAAAGTGCTATGTACATGTGAATTATAATAATAATAGCGGGTAGTAAGTAGTAGCAGGAGCAGCAGCAATAGTTGTAGTGGTAGTAGTAGCAGTAGTAGTGGTGGTAGTAGTAGTAATAGTGATAGTAGTAGACAGTAAGAGTAGTGGTAGTAGTAGTGCTGGTTGTAGTAGTGGTGGTAGTGATGCGGTTTAAAGGTTCAGGGGGTCCTGGGACCCCAAAATCACAACACGCAGGTCCTGCCCGAAAGAATTCGACCCAAGCCTTCTTTCAGCCAAAGACAAGGTTTATTAGAACATCCATCA
Organism: Vombatus ursinus; assembly: GCF_900497805.2. NCBI lineage: Eukaryota > Metazoa > Chordata > Mammalia > Diprotodontia > Vombatidae > Vombatus > Vombatus ursinus. Next base: position 9,619,134 of record NW_020954953.1, on the reverse strand, counting down.
TATTGGGCAGACTCTTAAGGAGTCTGAACATGGGTAAGCAGGGGCTAGATTATAAGAATCTCAGCCTTGACTAGATTTTAAGAATCTGAGCATCTTAATGGAGACAAGATGGACCTTATATACAGAATGACCATGGGAGAGTGGCCAAGCAGTCCATGAGGTAATAGAATTCCCAAGGGTGGGAAGTGGAGCCTAGGTGGGACCAAGGGTAGGAAATGTCCTGAGGCCATAGGGAGGCAAGACAGTAGAGGGCAGATTGGGTGTAGTCACAATGAAAGACCAGTTGATGGGACCTCAGGGGAATGCCAGAGATTTGGCCATGTGGGAAAATCCAGGGTTTTTCCTTTCTGGGGCCCAGATTCCAATCCCATCAGGGCCAGAGTTTTTCCTTTTTGGGGCTCAGATTCCAACCCCATCAGTAGTAATAATGGTAGTAGTAGTAGATACATAACAGTAATAATTTTAAAATGAGCAGAGTAGGAGGTTGGTATAGCATATAGTGGAAACAACATTGATTTTGGTTTCTGAAGATCTGGGTTCAAGTTCTGGCTCTACCAAGACGTAGCTGTGCTACTATAGGAAGTCATTCTCTAAGACTCTCTGAGACTCAGTTATCTTTACTTACTTCATCATTTCTAGGACCTGTGCTTTCGTCACCTGTACTTTCTTCTCCATGTAGGCTGTAACCCCATTGCATTCCAGTGGTACCTTTGCTTGTGATCATGGCTTTGAGATAGTCACCAAGGAAAAGTAGACGAAGTTCTAATATTTGGAGTCAGAAGACCTGGGTTCAAATTTAGCCTCTGTAAATTGCTACCTTTGTTACCTTGGGGGAAGCTACCTAACTTTTCTGGGTCTTCATTCCATTATCTGTAAAATGAGAGAGTAGGTTGGACTAGATCAAAATTAAGGTACCTTCTTGCTCTAAATCTGTGATCCTTTGAACTTAAGAGATAATCTTTAAGAGCTTCTGTAACTAAAAAGTCAATCACTCTGATGATGAGCATCTGTAAACTCAGCTAAGCTAGTCCTTAGACATAGAGCATGTATGCAGAAGCTTTCAAGCTTGGTTGGACTGCCAGAGCTTGTGTTCTACTTAAATATTCTTTAAAAACTCAGGGTAAAAGCTATACCCTAAGAAGGAATTATAGTGGGACTTTATTATCTGTGAAATGGGTATAAGGATACTTGTACACATATGGTTGTCATGAGGAAAATTGAAAGCAGTACATGTACTGTATAATTGTGGATTAATGTTATTATTATGGACATTTCTTTAAACAAGTAAAACTATTCCATCAGACAATCTGAAGTCAACTTTTCTCTCTTCTGTTCTACTTACTAGAAATAGGTTTCTGTCATGCCACTGAGTAGAGAAAATGCACACCTTTCCTAATGCTAGCCTAGCTCCTTTAAAAAACCTACCTTACTCCCACACCATGCCTTTCCCTCCAAATACTCATCATATTGTCATTCTTTACATGACTTGTTCTATGCCCCAGGACATACAATCATTGAAGTAGGACAGGAAGGAAATCTGAAATGAGCACATTGGAATACATTGTTCCATTTAGGTGATGAGATACCTGTTGATCAAAATGATGCTGTGGTACTCTGCAAATTCAACTCAATTCAGCAATATTTATTAAGTGTCTACTGTGTGCAAGGTCCTTTTTTAAGTGTTGGTGATATAAAGACAGAAACAAAATAGCCTTTGCCTCCAGGAACTTGGGGGATATAACATGGACACAGATAAATAAATACAAGATTTGACTACTAATGACTAGAAGAAATCAAGGAAGTCTCCATGGAGGAAGTGGCACCTCAGTTAAGCCTTGGATCAAGATAAGGATTCTCAGATAAGGAGTTGAGAAGACAATGAATTCTAGATATTAAGATGCTTGGAGGCAGGAGATAGAATTTGGGAAACAGCTGGTACTACAATTTGGCTGGAATGTCAGTATTTTAGAGGAGATTGATGTAAATTAAGGCTAGAAAGGTAGAGTGGAGACTAATAACTGGAAAGGTGGAGTGGAAATTGTGGAGGGCTATAAATTCCAGGAATTTGTCTTTTGTTTCAGTGGCAATAAAGAGCCAATGAGAAGTTCTTCAGAAGAAGAATATAATTTGGCCTGAACTTTGAGAAAATCATTTTGACAACTGTATAGGGTGTGGGTTAGAAAGAAGACCAATTGGGAGGCTATTACAATGAGAGGAGATGAAGGCCTGAAATATGGTGGCTATGATAGTAGGGAGGAAAATACAAAAGCTATCATAAATGTAAAATCTACTGGAATTGATGACTGGTTGGATGTGAGGAACAAAGGAAGGGAAGGAACAAAGAAAGATTCTAGAATGACTGAGAATAAACCTGGGAGGGGAGGATTGTAGTACTTTCAACCAAAGTATGGCAGGTTGGAGAATGAGTAAGTTTCAGAGGTGATGAATTCTGTATCAGATGTGTTGAGTTTCAGATGTCCAAGGTATCCAAGTGCAACAGGCAGTTTGCAATATGGGATTAGAATTGGGAAGAGAGATTAGGATCGCATAAATGGATTCAGTGAGTCATCTGTATTTAGATGACAATTCAGTGTGAGTCGATAAAATCATTGAGAAAATGGAGGGAAAAGAAGGTTCAGACTAAGTCTTAGGGGATCACATATGCTTAAAGGTTGGGAGATAGATGGTAATCCAGCAAAGATCAAAGATGTATCTGTCTCATAGGAGGTTAATCAGGGTCTATGCTGACTATAAAATTTCAGATTAGAATTGTTAGGTTTAGAGATAGGATTAACATAGCAATTTTTAAAGTATTTTATTTTTTATTTTATTGTTTTCCATTTAATAATATTTTATTTTTTCCAATTACTTGTAAAGATAGTTTTCAACATTCCCTTTTATAAGATTTTGAGTTCCAAATTTCTTTCTCCCTCCCTCCCCTGCCCCGAAGCAATCTGATATAGGCCATACATATACAATCATATTAAACATATTTCCACATGAGTCATGTTGTGAAAGAAGAATCAGAACAAAAGGGAAAAACCATGAGAAAGAAAAAAAAAAAGACAAAGTAGTATGCTTCCATCTGCATTCAGACTCCGTAGTTCTTTCTCTGGATGTAGATAGTTGGCTCGGATCATTGTATTGCTGAGAAGAGCTATAACTTAGCAATTAAGAGAGAAGTGGGTTACTTGGAAAGTGAAATTTTAATAGAATAGAGGGTTATGAAACTAGAGTTGGAGAAATGAGTATGAGGTGTCATGAGAAGTAGAGGCAATAAATATAGACAACTTTCCCCAGGATTTTGGCAATGAAAGGGAAGAGAGATATTGGATGATAGTTTGAGGAAATGAGCATGCTTGTAGGGAATAGGAAAGAAGTGTAGGTAGAAAAGGAGAGGGATGATGACTGAGAAAAAAGGAGATTTCCATTTACTCAAGTAAGGGCTCAAATAATTTCTCAGCGGATATAGATAATATGGAGTTAATGTGTCCAGCAAATACAAAGAGGAATGGAAAAAGAGGGTTGTATGTGAAACACAAATCTCAATTTTTATAAAGCTTTTTAACAAATATGGGATAATTTTAACATGCTAATTTCAATTATTTTTTTTTTATTGGTGAGGCAATTGGGGTTAAGTGACTTGCCCAGGGTCACACAGCTAGTAAGTGTCAAGTATCTGAGGTCGTATTTGAATTCAGGTCCTCCTGACTCCAAGGCTGGAGCTCTAGCTACTGCGCCACCTGGCTGCCCCTTAACGTATTAATTTCAAAGCAGTCCTATCTCAGTATCTCCCTTTGAACTTCATTCTGTTCTCTTCTGCTCATTTTTACATACCTTAATGATGTTCTTTTCTTTGAGTGAGGGAGAGCATCACTATCATTCCTCCTCTCTCCCATTCCCAAATTCCATCCCTGAATTTTTAAAAAAAAAAACCTTCACTGTAATAAATATATGCCACCATACATACTTTGAGGTGATTATACCAACTCCCACTCCTGCTGACAAGTTGAGTTCCCAGAATGTGGCTACTACGTACTCTCAGAGCTAAAGGAATAGCCCTGAGAGGCTGGGGGTTGCCTTTTGAGTGCTATAATTCATGAGTCCCCCTGCTGTGCTTCCCCTCCCCAATTCTCATTTGATATCACTCAATCAGCCAGACTCAAGTAGGTTTTAGAAGGAGGTAGAATAAGAACACCTACTACAATATGTTGCCCACCCCCCCAAAAAGGCTATAGCACACTCTCCCACTAGGCTATACCAAAAGTCCAAGACAAAGAGGGCTCATGCCTAGAATGCATGTGGCAAAGGGGTAACTCATAGTTTCCAGTTGTTGGAAATCTTTTTCTCCCTTTTGTGTTATGCTCAAGAAGTTCAGGTTACGTCCCAATCCTGAAGAGCAATGCCAAAGAATGGTCAAGTTACTGAACTGAACGATTGTGCTCATTTCAGATGCCAGCATGGAGCAGTTTCGGTTGAGTAGTGAGTTTGAAAACCAAATTGCAAAGAGTTAAGAAATGTAGGAAGGGACGGAGAAGAAATCTTTTTCTTAGGAGTTCAGTTGTGAAAGGGAGTAGGGATGTAGGATGAGGGCTTGAGAAAATGGTGGGATCAAGGGAAAGGGTTTTTTACAGGATGAAGCGGACCTAGGCAAGTTTGTCGTTTGTGGACAAGGAAAGTAGATAAAGAAGGATTGAAGATTAGAGAGAGAAAGGTTGACTGGGGGAAAATTGAAGGAGACAAAGTACTTATACTGGGGAATAAAAAAACACGGCCTTCCTATTATTTGAGCAGTACTGCTGGAATTGGAAAGAGGAAGAACCACCCTAAAGATGTTACCATTTCTGCATTTTGTTTCCATTGATATGCACAAAATCTTTACTCTTGGTAGGCAATTTGAAGGAAGAGGAAATGAGAAAAAAAAAAGAATAAAAATAGTTTCCTATCTCTGTGGTGCTTCTTGCTTAGGAAACTCTTCTCTCACAACCCTGTGACATAGGAGATGCTGATGGGGATGGGATCTGAACCCCTAAAAGGAAAAGACCATGTCTTTAGGATCTGGACCCCAAAAAGGAAAAGCCCCGGATTTTCCCATGTGGCCCAGGTCCCTGGCATTCAGGCTTCAACCCTTCCTAGTTAATTAACTGCCCTTTCATTGTCTGCGCCTGGCCCCACCTGAGACCTCCACTCCATGATCCCATCTAGACCCCAGTCTCCCTTGGCCACGTGGTCCACGTCCCCTGGCATTCTGCCTCCCAGTCACCCCAGCTTACTGGCCACTCCCATGCAGATCCTCCCTAGACCCCTCCTCACAGTCACCTCAGACTACTTGGCCAATACTAGATCCCTCCCACAGTCTTTCTGTATATAGGCTCCATCTTGGTCACCAAGGTGCTCAAATTCTTAAAATCTGCCCAATGGCTTAGATTCTTAAAATCTAGCCAATAGCACAGACTCACTTACTCTTATCTCGCTTATCTTACTCACTTATCTCGCTTACCCCAATCAGTTCTAATAAATCTTGTCTTTGGCTGAAAGAAGGCTTGGGTCAAATTCCTTTGGGCAGGACCCACGTCTCTAGGTCTCACTATTTTGAGGTTCCAGGGCCCTAAACCTCAACAATGCAAACACACTTATCTCCATTTTATAGAAGAAAAAACTAAGATTCAGGGAGGTTATGTCCTACCCGTAGTCATGATGCGGTTTACGGGTTCAGGGGGTCCTGGGACCCCAAAATCACAACACGCAGGTCCTGCCCGAAAGAATTCGACCCAAGCCTTCTTTCAGCCAAAGACAAGGTTTATTAGAACATCCGTCATATTGGGCAGACTCTTAAGGAGTCTGAACATGGGTAAGCAGTGGCTAGATTATAAGAATCTAAGCCTTGGCTAGATTTTAAGAATCTGAGCATCTTAATGGAGACAAGATAGACCTTATATACAGAAAGACGGTGGGAGAGTGGCCAAATAGTCCATGAGGTAATACAATTCCCAAGGATGGGAAATGGAGCCTAGGTGGGACCAAGGGTGGGAAATGGCCTGAGGCCATAGGGAGGCAAGACAATAGAGGGGAGATTGGGTGTAGTCACAATGAAAGACCAGTTGATGGGACCGTAGCAGAGATTTGGCCATGTGGTAAAGCACAGAGTCCATGAGGTAATAGAATTACCAAGGGTGGGAAATGGTCTGGGGCCAGAATTTTTCCTTGCTGGGGCTCAGATTCCAACCCCATCAGGGCCAGAGTTTTTCCTCTCTGGGGCTCAGACTCCATCCCCATCAGTCATAGAGCTAATAAATGGCAAAGATGGGACCTGAACATGAACTGTTTGCCTTTCCAATCAGTGCTGTCCCCAGTACCCTGTGCTGCCTCAGAACTATGGCATTCCTACCTACCCCAGTCTGGGGATTAATTCTTCCATCATGACTCATACAACTTCACAAAGAGGAGCTATGAAGTATAATAGCCACTTTATTCAAAGGGCGGGAAAACAGTGCCTCTTGTCTCTGAGAATTTGTTGCTTCATGTGGGATCTCTGCCTCTTCATCCCACCAGTCCTTGTGTCCTAAGGTCTGCCCCAACCCTCACCTGAATTTTCCCCAGGCATCAGAATTCCTAGTTTGAGAGCCATTCACCAGTTATCAGCAAGGTTAAGGATCTTGATTATTTAGGAATCTTTCTCCTGAGTCACTTTTTTTCTATCAACAGAACTGGGCTTTAAGGGGTAAATTCAGTGCTTAAACATTTGACTCTGGTTAAGCATCCCAGTTAGCATATACAGCTGAGTAAGATAGAATTACTGTGCAGAATCTTCATCAAGAGCAAGTACACCACTCTTAGCTTGTTACTCAGTCACAAAGAAAAAATGTCAAAAGTCAACAAGCCCTCAGCACCATTCCAAAGTAAAGATAATGCATGAAAAGAATTCTATTAGAAGCCACAATATGAAAAACTGTAGGAACTACAGAAGAATGCAGAGAAGGAGAGAAGGAAAGAATTAGGGAAGAACTGGAGATCTCTTCTTACCAATTCTCCCACGACTGGTGTGTGCCCCTTGAACACAGATCCTGTACCATTCAGAAAACTTTCTCGCCTTTCAGATTCTTACCCTTCTGTCCCTTAACTCTCACTCTAAAGATACACAGCCTGAGATAAATTCTGTAAGCTTTTGTTGAATGTATACACCTTTGTAGTATTGTTTACTTCTTTCTGAGAGATGCAATGGGATGCAATGGAGAGCAGGAGACTGGGGCTCAAAAAGACAAATCCTGCCTGATACTTACAAGCTCTGTGATCCTAGGTTACTAACTTAACCTCTCCATAGTCCCAGTTTCACATTTCTTAAATGGAAATAATAGTAGCACCTATCTCACAGGATTGTTATAAAAATTAAACAAGGTGTGTATGTGTGTGTATGCATATATATATGTGGGTACACATATGTATGTGTATATGTATATGTGTATATACAGACACGTGTGTATGCATGTGTATATATCACACTTTACAAACCTTAAAGTGCTATCGAAATGCAAGTTACTATTATTATTTCTACAGTATGCCCAGAAGTATGCTGGTAAATGTTTAACTAGCTCTCCAGGAAAAAAAATATACACAAGACACATTTCTAAGTTCAATATGCATTATTAACATTTTCTTCATCACTTTAAGTTTAGACAATTAACGAAACAGTAAATCTAGCCCTGATTTATAGCATTTGCTGATTTTTCAAGGTGAAAATGCTCATACTAAAAAATTAACAATCTACTCTAAGCTGGCTAGAGTACACCCATGAGAAACCCCTACTTAGAGCAAACTCCTCCACCCTGATACTATTTTTACTCAGGTTCTAGAATATATTAGGAAGCACTGACCTGACCTGCTAGATTCTTCACACTTTCCTTATCAATGTTTTTAGGATCTCATCCAGAAATCTACCCAAAGACCAAACCTGCTACCCTTCCATACTCTCCCTGGATATTCTTGCCCCTACCAAGGTTATACTCTTTTCTGAGACCAGGGCTGACCCTAGGTAATACTGTGAAGTAGGCAAAATATGTCTCTGATGTCCACCCTTCTTTGCCTCTCTCCCTATCTTGCCCTTTCCTGTATGGGGTGTACCAGATGTTCAAGGAGGACTGGTACCTCTGGTGTGGGGTCTTGGTGAGCCCTTTCCAGGGCTGCTCATCCACCTTTGGTGTCTACCTGGCACTTAATTCTCAACCTTGACTCCAAGAAACTGTAGCATGTGCAGTTGTCACAGTGTCGTAAATCACCTTGGCAAACAGGCTAAACCAGAATGAAGGTAACCGACCAGCCTCAAAACCATCAGTGAGTTAGAGGGATGTCTACTCCAAGCATTCGAAGACTCCCTGGGGCAAAATGGGCAGAAGAGAACAATTTGTTCCAACCACCATGAAGGCAGCTGAAGCAGGTGCTGTGAAATACTTAGAAGTTGGTCAGACATTGAAGACACTAAGGTCATCCACTGCATCCCAAGCCATCGCCAGTTGCCCTGACTTTTGGCCTACCATTGGATTTTGGTGACTCTGTAAGACAGTGTGAGGCTTATGGTTTTGTGCAACTCTGCCTCACTTAAATCCAATTCATGCACAAGGCAAGACATCACCTGTGATGTCATCAGTCCTCTCCGAAAAAAAGGACAAACAACAACCTCTTCCTGTTCCACAATGGCCTTGCCTTGCTTCCAGGCTACCTAGGAGTCTTTAGACCACATGTACAACTATTTTCTGAAGTCGTGCGCCCTCCCTGGCATAAGACACTACCTATAAGGCTGTTCTCATGAATTCTGTAGCATGCCTGCATTGATCGTTCTATCACAAGTCATATTCCTTAGAATCTGGCTTCCTAGAATGCAAGGCCTACGTCTTTATCCTTCTTCACTATACAGAGCCTATCTTGTTTTAAGTCAATAATGAAATATTAGAATTTAATAAGTCCTCCTTCATATTGAATTGATTCCAGTGCTACACTGTGGACCTGCTGACAAAGGACAAGCCTGGAAATTCTTTGTCTAAATAGAAATGCTCCTTTACAACTTAAATGCTGGATATCATAAATAAATATGATCTGATGGAGTAAAAGTACTTGAAGAAAAATGAGTTTACAGAAACTCATTTTAGTTAATTCGATTAATCCAGGGCAATGATAATATTGATATAGCCCTTTATACTTTGCAAAGTACTTTACATGTTTTCACTATTTTGATCCTCCAAACAACAGTAGAGTACTTGGTGCTGTTATTATTCTCATTTTACAGTGGAAAAAAATTGAGATTTAAGAGAAATTAAGCAATTTGCCCAAGGTCACACAATTAGCCAGTGTCTTCTAGAGGCAGGATCAGAGCTCAGGTCTTCCTGATGCCAAGTCTAGAGCTCTCTCCAATACACCTGCTGATTCTTTTTCACCCCTGCTTTGTAAAAAAAAAAAAAAATCCATCCAATCGGTATCCTGTAACCAAATCTGCCCAAAATTTCCAGTTAGGGGGAAAAAAAAGGACTAGTTGCACAGTTCACTCAGCACAGCAGATGGCGATATGTCCCTGAAGGAATAAATTTCTCTCTTCCACAGAAACAAAAAATTACAGCAAAGGGAAAAAAAGGAAGACAAAAGAAAAAAAATGAGATCCACTTTCCAGTCACTCACATTTGTCCTAACCCACAAAGGACCTCAACACATCCTCCACTGTAATCACTGCAGGAATGTTTTTACATAATCACTTTAACAAATCAAATAGAGCTTTAATAAACCAAGAGCCTGTCACTAGGCAAAATAAATCCTTCATTCAAGTGACATTTTAAAAATGAAAAGGACCAACATATCACTTGGAGGGAGAGCATTCAGAGAGTGTGGGGAGGGGGGAGAAAAAGCAATCATCTATTCTATTACTTCTCATTCAAGCAAGCAGCTGCTGGGAGCAATAATGCATTTAAATTGATCAGCATTCCTCTCCATTTTTTTTTATTTCAGTCCCTTTCAACAAGTATTTATTGAGCATCTACTGTATGCCCATCACTGTGACAGATACTACAGGAAATATAAAAGAAGTATATGCCACAGTTCTTGCCCTCAAGGAGCTTATACTCTTTGAAGACAGAAGTCTTATCAACCCCAAACAACTTATTTCAAAACCAGCTCCCTGAGGATTTATTCTATGATTGGGTGTAGGAAAAGTCAGTGACTTAATGGTTACACATCACTAGGGGAATGGCTAAACAAATTATAGTATGTGAATGTGACTGTACCAATAGAAACAATGACTGTAAACAGTTCATGAAAATATGGGAAGACTTGTATTAAATGATGACATGTGAAAAAAGAGAATAATATATGCAATATCCATGATTTTGAAGGTAACATTGAAGCACAATGAAATTAATGAATTCTAATGAACAAATTTAGCCCTGGAGATATGAAGGAAGCATGAATTTCTCCCTTGAATAGAAAGGAGAGAATTCAGAGGTGGAATGCAGTATGTGTGTATACATATACACACGCACA
>NW_020954953.1:9543881-9608606 GCF_900497805.2 Vombatus ursinus | reverse complement strand
ATATCTCAGAATGAATCGACCACTGTGTCAGTTGGTTTTGCTTAAATGTTGATCTTTGTTACAAGGAAATATTCAGGTGTGGGAAAGCAGACCATTGTAAAGGGGAAGGGGATAAGAAGTAATTGGGATAAAAACAAAAGACAATAAATATGAGCCTTACTAGCTATGTGGCCCTGAACAAGTTAGCCTCTCTGAGCCTGAGTTTCTTTAACTAGAAAGTGAAAGTAATAATACTTACAATACCTGCCTCATACAGTTGTTGTGAGGCTTAGATCTTTGTGAAGTGGGAGGCATCATGGTGCAGTAGAGAGAGTGTTGGATTTGGAATCACTGCACTTTACTAGCTGTATCAGTCACTTTACCCCTCTGGAACTCAGTTTCTTTATTTATACCCTGGGCTACCTGGGTGCTGACCGGGGTGACTGTCACCTCCTGTGGCTCAGGCACCAGCTGTGCCTTCTACCTTCCCTACCTTGTCTCTCCTCTGTATGTTTCTGGCTGTAAAGCTTTGATCCAATGATTCTACAGTTAAGTACTTTGCAAACCTTAAAGTGATGAACAAAGGTCAATTCTAACTATTATAGTGCTGTCAGGGCACCTTGCACATAGTGGGCATGTAAAAGGGACAACCTGTATTTTGCACATAGTGGGCACTTAAAAGGGGCAGCTAGGTGGCTCAGTGGATAGCAGTGCCAGGTCTGGAGTCAGGAAGACTCATCTTCCAGAATTCAAATCTGGCCTCAGACACTTACTAGCTGTTTGACCCTGGGCAAGTCGTTTAACTCTGTTTGCATCAGTTTCTTCATCTGTAAAATGAGCTGGAGAAGGCAATGGCAAACCACTGCAGTATCTTTGCCAAGGAAACCCCCAAAAGGGGTCATAAAGAGTCAGACATGACTGAAAAATGACTGAATGACAACAGGGCACTTAAAAGGCATGACCTGTCTTTTGCACAAAGTAGGCAGTTTAAAGGGACAGCCTGTATTTTACGTATTGTACGCACTTAAAGTGGATGACCTGTATTTTTAAGTGCTTACTGGATGCAAGATGCTCTGAGGAAACCAAAATAGTTATATTGTTGTTATTAAGTTGTGTCTGCATCTTTGTGACCCCATTTGGGGTTTTCTTGGCAAAGATACTGAAGTGGTTTGCCATTTCCTTCTCCAGATCATTTGACAAATGAGGAAATTGAGGCAAACAAGATTAAATGATTTGCACAGGGTCACACAGCTAGTAAGTGTCTGAGGCTGGATTTGAGCTAAGGTCTTCTGGACTCTAGACCCACCACTCTATCCACTGCACCCTTAGATGCCCTAAAATAGTTATAATTGACTTTTATTCATCTCTTTAAGGTTTGCAAAGTACTTGTTGTGGCTAGAACAAAGCATTAGTGACCTTTAAGCTTTATACAGCAGAAAAACAAAGTCAAAGAATTGAATTGAAAGGTTAGCTCTTCAGCCACAGATTTGCAATTTGTAGCAGCAAAGCACTTGTTCACTTTGCACAAGATACGTTCATTTTCCTCAGAAAGAGAGGGAGTGCTCTGCCTGGAGAAGTTTCTGGGATTCTCATTTAAATGTGTTTCTGTCATTCACATTCATGGTGAATGATTTCTGGTAATTACTAACCTAAATTGGAGGTGAGCCAGATACCTGAAGTCTTACTCATTTATTGAGGATTTGTTGTTGTTCAGTCATTTTTCAGTTGTGTCTAACTCTCCATGGCCCCATTTGGGGTTTTCTTGGCAGAGATACTGGAGGGGTTTGCCAGTTCCTTCTCTAGCTCATTTTACGGATAAGAAAACTGAGGCAAACAGGGTTAAGTGATTGCCCAAGGTCACATTGCTAATAAATGTTTGAGATTAGATTTGAACTCACAAAGATGAATATTCCTGACTCCCAGCACTCAGTCCACTGCACCACCTAACTGCCCCTTTATTGAGAAGTAGAACGACCTAATTTTTCTTACTTAGGCAGCTGGGTTGCTTAATAGTTAGAGCACTGGGCCTGGAGTCAGGTAGAGCTGAGTTCAAATTGGGCCTTAGAAGATTACTGGCTGTGTGACTACTGGGCAAGTCGCTTAATCTCTGTTTGCCTCAGTTTCCTCAACTATGAAACAGGGTTCATAATTCTGCTTACAGGTTGTTGTAAAGATCAAATGAGATTCTTACTAGCTGTGTGACGCTGGGTAAGTCACTTAACCCCATTGCCTAACCCCCCCTCCCCCCCAAAAAAGAAGATCAAATGAGATAATATTTGTAAAACACTAAGCCTGGCACATAGTAGGTGCTTAAGAAATGCTTGCTTCATTCCTTTGTTCCCTTCCCTACTCCAATAAATATTCTTCCCCCATCTGTCAATTTGGTACAATAACAGTTAAACACAAAGTATTCTAAGAACTTCTAATAAAAAGTACTTATATTTGAAATTTTTCTTCTTAATATTTGTACTTCCTTTTTCCTATCCATTGCAAAATGGGCATTTATCATTTGAGGCAATTAGATGGCCTGGATGGAGCACAGGATTTGGAGTCAGGAAGAACCAAGTTCAGATTCTGCATTAGATGTTTGCCAACTGTGTGATACTGACCAAATTCTTTAACCTTTCTTAGTATCAGTTTTCTTATCTGTAAAATGGGAAAAATAATTACACTTATTTCACAAGGTTGTTGTGAGGAACAAAGGAGATAATATATATTAAGTGCTTTGCATACCTTAACACAATGTAAAATACCTATCATTATCATTATTATTATTTAGCTATGACATACTTATACTTTTTCTATGTATAAGATTTATCATCCTAAACATATATCCCTTTGTCAACTCCTTTGCTGCATGTAGTGCCTAGAACACAGGTGGCAGTTTTTGGTTACACCTCAGTCATAAGTACCAATAATAATCATCAGGTAGCATTCCAAATGCTCTTATTTGATTTCCTGGGGAGACTGGGTGGGCACTTAGAACAGGTAGGGTAGCCTCTGGTCTGTCTTTTCAGCACTAAGGGCAGAAATCTCAGCCCTCCTACCACTTTCCTGTTCCTGCACCTATTAAAAACATAATAGTGATGCTTTCAAGAATATTGAATGAATAGAGAAACCCACTTGGAAATGCATAAGGTTCCTGTTAATGCCATGATGGACATATGAAAGCTATTCAAACTTCACTAAAAGATAATGCAGTTTTCTAACTCACCAGTGGGGGGCGTGCAGCTCACAGGGAGTTTACCATCCAGTTTCCTCCATCAGAACATCTGTTTCATCTGTTCTGCATCTCTGCCCCCAGCTGCCCAGGAGGCATGTAGAATTGTGGAAACTAGTTTTTGTCTAGGCTGTAGATTTCAGTAATTATGCATCAGTGTCTAATTGCCGCCACAAGCATGTACCATTTGGGTATTTAATTTTCATGTGAATGGTGAAATTTGAAAACCGAAGTTCACCTAAAAGGATTTCTGTCTGAATTAGGTCAGCTCTATCACGGAAGATTAGTGACTCTCTAATCATGTTTGGAAAGTGAATGCAATTTAGATTTTATTATAATACTTGTCTAATTATTACACAGTCAAACAGATGTCTTATCTAATTTATACATCAATACTTCAGAGACCCATGATTTCATCACTCCCTGCAGCCCTCTACCAGTACAGATCTCAGGCACTATATACTCATCTACCATCTCCCACACACATCTTAAGAGATTATCCTGATGAGTTGTTAGGGCTGTGTCCCTCCTTCCATTTAAAAAAAAAATCACTTTGTGGTCAACCTTCTCATGATGAAACCCTGCAAATTTGATTCAGCTTGTTCTCATGACAGACATATAGACCATAACTTTAGAAGACCTGCTAAAGTTTACAACCTACTACCCTAGCCCTTGAGAATCCAGTCACTTGTACAACATATTATGGCATGGAGGTAGGAATTTCCTGAAGTACATGATGTCCAAAGCAGGAAAAAATTCCTAGAATATATAGAATAGAACATGTATATAAAAATATATTCCTAGAACATATATATATATATATATGCATATATATATATATTTGAGCCCCCTCTTGGGAATTTGAAGTAATCTATGTTTTTAAATGGGGCTCAGAGCAGATCTAGCCAGCTATCAGTTCTTCAGTTAACTCAGGCCACTTCCCATCTTTTTATATACCTTCTACCCAAGGATTCTGAATGTTTTCATTACGGAACACAGCATCTCTTTGACCCATAGATTCACCCTCAGGTATGAGCCTGCTATGGCACTTTGGAGAGATCACATGTGGCTCTTCAGCATTTATCACAAGAGATTAGGGTCTTTCTAACAATCAGAGCTGTCCAAAAGTAGAGTAAGTAGCCTTGGGAGTTAATAGGTTCCCTCTCATTTGAGATCTTCAAGAAGAGAATGGATGACCAATTGTTGGGAAGGTTGTAGAGTTCACTATTTGACATATAAGGGTTACACTGAATGGCCACTGAGGACCCTGATAACTCTGATTCCAAGATGCCATGAAGAGAGTTGAGGGAAAATGCTCCTTTATTCCTTGGTCTAGTGAACAAGCAAGGGAGAAATGTCCAGTCATATAGTATTAGAAAATGGCAGTTTTGGCTGTTCTTCTTGAGACACTGTGATACAAAGAATCCTCATCATTTGAGGTGTTATCAAATGCCATCTCATCTTAAAACTATTATCACAAAGCATTAGGAGAGCAGTATATTGCTCTCCAGTTTTATTTTGTTGTTGTTGTTGTTGTGGTTTTATTTTTATAGACATAAATTCAGTCAAAATTAGTGTCAGATTTTTCTAAATTAATCTAGTGTATTTCACAGAAACTTATTTTTATGCATCTGCAAAATGCAGTTCGGGGAACATAATTAATTTTTATGTAGGCATACTTAATATCTTTTTCCTTTCTCTCACCAATCTTGCTTTTATGTCATTGGAGTTTATATTTGGGGCAGTGCTACTGCCACAGCAGAACCCTCAATTAGGAATACACACACCTTATTTCTTTTTTTTAATTAATTTATTTTGACTTATCAACAATCACTTCCACAAGCTTTTTAGTTTTAAATTTTCTCCCTGTCCCTTCCTGCCTACCTCCCCAAAACAGTGTGCAATCTGATATAGGCTCTACATATACATTCCTATTAAACATATTTTCACATTAGTCATGTTGTAAAGAAGAATTAGAACCAATAGTAGGAACCACAAGAAGGAAGAAACAAAACAAAACAGAAGGGAAAAAAAGAGCAAATGGTATGCTTTGATCTGCATTCAAACTTCATAGATCTTTCTCTGGAACACACACCTTATTTCTTAACTGAGTTATTATACAAAGAAGTATATGATTAAAGATTATTTATGTACATTTGTTGCTTTTGAAATTTATTTCTTTGGTATAATTGGAAAAACGGTAAAGGTTTTCTTCCCATAAAATGTTAAAGTTTTATTAATCTATAACAATCCATAATTTTTTATATGTAGGATATCTTGATGAGAAATGCTTCACTACTCCATTGTAATTAAGAGCATATAGAGGATTCTCTTATGAATTAGATTGATGAAGATGTGAATATTGCATGAGGCATGTGGTGTACATGTAAATTCTATATGTGTGTGAATGAAATGTGCTCTCCAGTTTTATAAGTTAAGCATATATACCCAAGACTAAATGGAAGGCTATTCAATTATCCATTTAATTCTTCAGGCAAAAGTTGATTGTTAAATCTAATAAATTTGTCTCTAATTCATATCATAATCATCAAAGGCCACGCTAACTCTGACAATATGTGGTACTGTTCTAATATTAGGACCGAGACACTTGGTCATGGTCTCTTCCCTCTAGGACTTTGCAGTTACAGATTTTAGAAGATCACCTAGACATTGATGACTGAACAAGCAGTGGGAGAGACCACTGGCCATGATTTCATTAGTAACCTGAGGTCACTTGGCCATACAAAAGCTATTGATGTACCTTGCTACATGTCATTCATATACATCCCATCCAGTGAGTGTGGAAGGAATGCTACAAACTTGACTTTGATGCTGATGGGCCTCTACACTTCATTTTCAGTTAGTCTCTTTTGCCAAAAGAAGAAGCTGTTAACGGTGTCAGATGCTACAGACATGATGCAAATGATTGCAATGAAGAAAAATCTACTGCTTTTGATATTTAAAAGGTCCCTGGTGACTTTCAAGAGAATAATTTTGGTAGAAGGAAGACAGAAACTAGAGCATAAGAGGTCAAAGTACAAGTGGGTGGTGAGAAAGTAGAGTTAGGAGATGACTCTTAAAGGGTAGGAAAAAAGGGGCAGCTAGGTGGTGCAGTGAATAGAGCACTGACCCTGGAGTCAGGAGGACCTGAGTTCAAATCTGGACTCAGATCTGACACTTGACACTTACTAGCTGTGTGACCCTGGGCAAGTCACTTGACCCCAATTGCCTTGCCAAATAAAAAAAAAAGTAGGGAGAAAAAGGAGAAATGAGCAAAATAGTGGTAGAAGGAGGAAGAAATATTTCTCTTTTCTTTGACTGACTCCATTCCTTACCACCCACTCATTTTTTGGCTCTCTGAAATCTGTTTTCCTCCCTTAAAACCCTATTCAGACCTTCTCAAAAGCCTGAACTAAACTCCTGATCCTCAAATCCTAAAGTCTTTTCCCAGTCTTTGTTTTTATTTATTTTTTTTAATTTTTACGCAATTGGGGTTAAGTGACTTGCCCCAGGTCACACAGCTAGTAAGTGTCAAGTGGTTGGTCTGAGGCTGGATTTGAACTCAGGTCCTTCTGACTTCAGGGCCAGTGCTCTATCCACTGTGCCACCTAGCTGCCCCTAAATTTTTTTTTAAGGCAATTGGGGTTTAGTGACTTGCCCAGAGTCACACAGCTAGTAATTGTCAAGTGTTTGGTCTGAGGCAATATTTGAACTCAGGTCCTCCTGACTTCAGGGTCGGTGCCCTATCCACTGCACCACCTAGCTGCCCCTCTCAGTCTTCATCTCCATCACTTCTCTGTAGCATACAGTACTGCCAGCCATGCTTTCCTCTTTGAAACTCTCATCATGACACTCACAGTCCTGGTTCTCCTACCTCTCTCACAGATCCTTCTCTGCCTTTCCTATCAGATCCTCTTCCATTTTTCCACCCCTAATTTTGTACACTCCTCAAAATTTTACTCTTAACTTTCTCTCCTTTGTCTATGTTTGCCCTCGGTGGTCTTATCCATTCCAATGCCTTCATCTATCACCTCTATGCACTTGTCTCCCAAATCTGTATCTCCAACCATAACCTCTTCCCTGAGTTCTAGTCCTGCATAGATAATGACTTGAATTAATTAGCTTGGCCCCTAAAGCAGCTCTGTGTCCTGACCTATACTTACAAAAATATTTATAGCTGATCTTTTCCAAAGAATTGGAAATTGAGGAGATGCTCATCAGTTGAGGAATGGCTGAACAAGTTGTGGCATATGATTGTGATGGAGTTCCATTGTGCTATAAAAAATGACAAGGTTTCAGAAAAAAGAAAAAAAAATGACAGGACCTATAGGAATTGATGCAAAATGAAGTGAGAAGAACCAGGAGATCGTTGTGTACAGTAATAGCAATATTATAATGATGATCAACTGTGAAAGATTTGGCTACTCTGATCAATACAATGTTCCAAGACAATTCCAAAAGGCTCATGATGAGAAAAAATGCTATCTACCTCCAGAGAGAGAACTGATGAACTCTGAGGGTGAATTGAAGTATCATTTTCCCTTTTTTGGCAATATGGCTAATACAGAAATATGTTTTGCATGATTTCACATGTATAATTTATATCATTTGTTTGCCTTCAGGGGGAGAAGGGAGAATTTGGAACTCAAAATTAAAAAAAAAAGAATGTTATAAAACAGATACTTTTTTTTTTAAAGCATCTCTACCCTCAGTGGAATGACTATCTGCTGGACTGCCACAACAGTTCCACAACCACCACTAGACTTGTCCTAGGAACAATATTGCCAGCACAGTGTAGTGGATAGAGAACTTGCCTTGAAAGCAGGAAAACCTGTATTCAAATCCTGCTTCTGACACATACTGACTTTATGACTCTGAGCAAGTCTCAGTACTCCAAGCAACTCTCTTAGGCCACAAATTGTCAAGATGGTGCTGACCAGCATCGGTAAAGAGAATTTCCTCATCTGGGAAATTCATTATACCGATTAAATCTCAGGTCCAGGCTCCATCTCTAGCCCTGCAAAATTAGCTGGTTGCAGCTCTGCCCCTGTTAAAATTGAATGTAATCTGTTCTAACTACACCAAAAATCTGGGTGCTCACTACGAGAGCAAGTCGCTTTCCCCCTCTGGACTCCAAGTTAAACCCTCTAAGAAGGGAAGGATAATGTTCTGTTTCTACAAAGCTCTCAAGGATAATCTAAAATTTATGAACAAGTGTTGAGACACTTAAAAGAAAAGAATATCAGTCTGTCTTTAAACTATATTTATACTCAGTGATACATACTGGCCAGTGTATTTTAATGTATTGCTTCTGTAATCAACATTTTGTTTTGCCCTTATTGAAATATTCATGACACCCGATTCTAAAAGCGTATAAGCACACTCTACATATATACCAAAAACAAGAGAAAAAAAATATAACCGTAACTCAGGTCAAGGGAAGAGACAAATATAAGCTCTGAGGTAGGAATTTAGACAGGGAAGATACTCCATATACCTCCCCTACCTTTTGGCTAATGATAAATCTAGGACAATAATACTTTAAACCAGGATCAGAAAATATTGCAGTGCAGTGTAAGAGGCATGAACTTGGAATTAGGGGAGAACTGGGTTTGAATTCTGCCTCTCATGCCTCATTTACCCTTCTTATGACCTTGGGTAATTCATTTTACTTACTCTGAGCCTCAGTTGTAAAAAGGGGATAATAATGCCTATACCTACCTCATAGGACAATTGAATGAAATAAAAATATTTATGCAAAAAATTTCACAAAACCTAAAAATACATAAATATATTACATTAATTATGTAACATATATAAATGACTAATAATAATAATATTATTAGTCCTTTATACTGTGGTATGAATGAATTTCAGATCCTCACCTAACCAAAAGCAGGTCTCAGAGAGTCTGAGAGGTAGAGAGGGCACTACTGAACCAACTTCAGGATTTCACACAGGGTTTTCATGGCTGAAGCATCAATATAAGGCACATATCTTCATGCATAATGGTGGAAAAGAGAAAATATGAGAGAGGGGTATTTTTTTGAGAGACAAAAAGCGTATTGACAAAAGAGCGCAGTGTTATAGCACAGCCAAAGAATGTTAGAATGTTAGATGACTCATGTTGAGCAACAATTAAATTGGCATGTCACTGGGTCCTTTTACTAAGGGTAAATCTAAAGTCTCAGGATCACAGAATCAGAAAGTTGGAAAGGGGCTTAGAGGCCATATAGTTCAACCTCTACATGAACCCAAATCCCCCATATTATGTCCCCATTAAGTGGTCATCCAGTTTTTACTTGAAGACCTCTAGGAGAAGAAACTCACGTCTTCCCTAGGCAAGCCATTCTGCCCTTTGATAGTGCTAATTCATAGGACTATGTAGACGTAGACCTGCAAGAGACCTTCAAGATCACCCAGTCCAACCCTCTCATTTTATAGGTTAAGCAACTAAGCCCCAAAGAAGGGAAGTGACTTCTAGTGTCACATATGTAGTGAGAGGCAGAGCTAGTATTTGAACTGATTGTTGGGAAGGTTTTCCTTCCTTTCAAATACTCCAACAGATCTGTGATCTCCCTGATTTAGGAGTTTCCTCCAATGATGTGAATCACAGCTCAACCACTCTGCCCATCTATGACACTCTTGTTCATATTCTCACAAAAGCTCATCACAGGAGGTACACCCTTGGTGATGAAGGCTGTCATCACTTTCTCCTGCTATCTTTCCTTACACGAAAAACAAATCTGCCTCTTTGTATCTTTGACGCAAAGTATTCCTAGTTCTTGTTCTCCTCCAAGTTGAAGCAGAAAAAAATCTATCCATCTTTCACACGCAAGCCCTTCATAATACTTGAAGATAGTTATCATGGACCCCTGTCTTCTCCAGGGAAGTTCTAGCAAAGAGAGAGAGGGTGGGAGTTGGTCCCCTGAAGTCATGAGAGAAATCAACATCCCAAGTTCCTTCACTGCACAAGAATGCATCCATATCTCCTTCCTATTCAGGAATCACCACTTCTCCTTCCTGCCTTGCAGAATTGATTTAGCATTGATTGTTTTAGAGGAAAAACCATAAGGTACCTCCTCCAAAGCCTTAACTTTGCATTTTATCTTTAGGTTAAATTGTTTTATCTTGTTTGAATCCAGAATTGAATTCAACTAAATTCAGAATTACATAGTGAAAATGGAAAATTGGCTGCTAGCATTGGGTACCTTTTCTATATTGATACTATCTCCTAATTTCATTTTTTTTTTAAAAAGATGAAGATACAGATGTTTCACTGAGCTGAGTTCCATGTTTTTAATAAACTATGATGGCTGCACTCTGACAACCAGAGGAGTATTTCATCCAAGTCCTTGGCTTCTGTCACTGTTCAGCTTGTCTTTTACACACTTCTCCTTCTCCAATCAGACCACAAGAGATGAACAGCCTCCTGATTGTAAGGCCCCACCCTCTTGGACAGAGAATACTCCTGCCTAATGGTATCCTTGAGACAAGGAATTTTTTAGCTTTATATTCAGATTGAACTGCTGTGAAGTTCCTTTCTGGGCTCAACACCTGACTCCCTCGACTTCATTCTCCACCATTTCTCAGTAACCTTCTCGCCTTGGAAGTTTCCTCCTCCCCACTAGCCTTCTCACCCTGAAAGCTCCCGGTATTCCTAAAGTCCCTACCGGTGACTTGTCATTTCCTCCTGGAACCTCTCTTCTAAGGACAGTACCCAGACCAACCATATTCACTTCTTCATTCTTTTCAAAGCTCTTCTCCTGGGCCCTTCTTCACTCCCCTACTTTTCAGCTTCCCTTTATGTGTTCTTATCCCCCATCAGTCTATAAGGTACTTAAAATCGAGGATTGTTTTTCTTGTTGCTTGAATTTGTAATCCCAGTGCTAAGCACAGTGTCTGACCCACAGTAAGTACTTGATATAGGAATGCTTGTGGACTTGACATGAAGGGGTAACAAATATCCACCACCCAAAGTAGGGGTTAATGAATTTATTAAACTGATTTGGATTTTCAATCGGATTTCAGCATGTGACTATGGCTAAATAGTTCTCTAAAGTTATAATAATAACAGTAGGCATTTATATAGCACTTTATACACATTATCCAGGCCAAAAGAATCACAGATCTGGAGCCAGAAGGAATTTCGGAGGCCCTTGAGCCCAACCCCCTCACATTGCAGACAATGAAACAAATAACTTACCTACAGTCACACAGATAGTAAATATCTGAAGTGGGATTTGAACCCAGGTTCTCTTCCTTCAATGTCAGGGTTTGTTTGTTTTTTTCCATTGTATCACTCTGCCTTCACCAAGTAGATGTTGTCTCATTAGTTCCACTCAACTATCTCCAAAATGGTGGAAAGCCCACTGGCCATGAAGTGAGTAGACCTGAGTTTATATCACAGTTACTATCTATTTGGTGTTGGGCAAATAGCGTATATTCTTTGGGCCCCAGTTTTCTCATCTGTAACATTAAGGGACTGGTCTGGATAGCTCCCGAGGTCCCTTCTAGCTTGAAATCTATGATCCTTTGATCCATGGGGAAATTAAGACACACAGAAGTGAAGTAACTTACTGCAAAACTAGTGTTGGGGGTTACTAAAATGAACCATTTCTGTGTTTCTGTTAGATTGAAAATAAATTAGAGATGGCAAGATAACTTAATCCTGGGAAGTTCTAGCAAAGGGAGAGAGGTTGGGTGTTGTTCCTCTGAGTTCAACGCAATGAGGTCATGAGTGAAAGAAATCTGCCCCATGAAAGAAAAGGCTATTCCCAAACACTGAATCATGCTGTTTGGATTAATAATTGGAAAAACATTTCTTCTCTGAAGTGTCCTTGGCCTGGAACCAAATAAGTACCAGTTTTCTCTCATGTAGATGTTGTTCAGTGCTTAGAGTAAAATGGTACAGATTGTAGCACCGATGGATTAACAGGTACAGAATGAATCTTTCCGATGAAACATTAGAAGACTCCCAACCTCTTCTGATTCAAGAGGCAGGGAAGATTCAGGTCCCAGTGACCTTCCCTGAACACATGCCTTCCCTTCTGCCTCACACCAGCTGAATGGCTTTATTTCTTAGTCCTGCCCCTTCCTTGGCCACATTTCAGTGGCCAAAATCAATGGAAATGTCATTCAGTTCAATTCAACAAGCACTTATTAAGTGGAGGATTTGCCCTGTGGTTGCAGGAATAGCCCTGCCCAGACCCTGCTCTCAAGGAGTTGACAGTCTGTAGATAGCAGTGTTCCTAAGCACTTTTTGTTTGTTTGTTTGTTTGTTTGTGGAACCTTTTTGGTAGTCTGTTAAAGCCTATTGACCCCTTCTCAGAATTTTTATTTAGTTGTTTTTGGTCGTGTCCAACTTTTCATGACTCTTTTTGGGGGATTTTCTTGGCAGAGGTACTAGAGTAGTTTGTCATTTTCTTCTCCAGCTCATCTTACAGATGAGGAAACTGAGGCAAACAGGGTGAAATAACTTGCCCAAGGTCACACAGCTAGTAAGTGTCTGAGGCCAGATTTGAACTCATATCTTCCTGACTTCAGCCCCAGCACTCTATCCACTGTGCTACCTAGCTGTCCCCTTCTCAAGTGTCTTTAAATGAATAAAGTAAAATACAGAGTATTACCAAAAAAAAATTATATTGAAAATATAGTTATCAAAGTATTAAAATAACATTTTCAAGAGCCACAGAATAGAAACACCTGATCTAATTAATGGAATATGTACTTTTATATTCACTAAGCTTTATAAGTGCAGATTATTTCTCAGTAGGAAGATAAAGAATGATAGAATTCTTATTCACAATAATAAAATAAAGCATATCAAACTATAGAACAGGGAAACATTTTTCTAATGTCTTTAGTAGTCATTTATCATATACTAAGGAACTCTTTATGTTAACTGCATTTAGTGACATTTATCACTTTTTTAATACCTCATCTGGAACTAAGAACTGTGATTTCATCAGTATGAATAATCCCAACAGTGAAAAAAAATGGTCCCCATCCACATGATAATGGATAGTTTCATGAGTCATCATGATCAAAAAATATTCCTCACCCTGAGGCTGCCTTTCTGCTCAGCAAAGTGGGTTCTTAAACAACAAACCCACAACCCTTCTCCTGACCCTTATTCAAAACCTTTCCAACTTTCTAGAGCCTGCTAGTTTTGGCCTAGCCTTTAAGAGCACAAAGTCACCTTCACACTATAATGAAGGTAGGCAATATGTTGAAGCAGATAGAATGCTGGACTGGGCATCAGGAAAACCTGACTCCAAGTTTCTTCTCAGGCACTTACTAACTATGTGACTCCAAACAAATCACTTAGTCTTATCTTTTGTTTCCTCATAGGTAAAATTCGAATGGTAATATCACCTCCCTCTCCATCTTCTGAGAGAATCAAATGAGCTACTATATATAATGTGGTCTACAAACTTTAAAGTGCTATGTAAATGTTATTATTATTATTATTATTAAATGCTATTATTGTTAAGTTCCTAGTGTAGAATTGAAGAAGGACTTTACGGGGGGCTACTCTTTACTTATTGGATAAGATCAATTTTACTCTTTTTGTCTGAAAGATTTTAATTATTCCCATCTTTCAGAATTTTCTGAGTCATTTTTAACAAGGGTGAGGACTTTCATGCAGACATTCTTAATCTGGGGTCTGCGAATTCCTTGTTGTCCTCGTTTTTTATATCTTGATAATTGCATTCCAATATAATGGTTCCCTTTTTAATCCTGTGTGTTCTATTTTATGCGTTTTAAAGCATTATTGTGAGAAAGGGTCCATAGGCTTTACCAGACTTCCAAAAGGATCCATATAACACACAAAGAAGGGCTAGGAACCCCTATTCTCACCCCTGATGAGGAGCTGAACTCAGTAAGACCTCTCACCTTTCTTCACATAGGCCTTTATGGTGGATGAACAAGCCGCGGAGAGAGCAAGGTGGGAAGAGGCCTCCAAAGAAACAATCAAGAAAACAACCAAACCTTGCCCCCGGTGCCATATACCGGTGGAAAAAAATGGTGAGTCTGTCTTACAGGTTAAAAATAGTCAGGGCTTAATGAGGCCATCATCTATGCAAGTTAGCCGTATGATTACAATCGTAGACAGAGTCATAGATCACAGCATCCAGGCCCAATCTCATTGATGATTCTTTTGTGGGATTTCAGTCTATTAATTTCTATTTCAGTTACCGTCTGTAACGTAGCAACAATTATGTAGCTTCCTGGATATCCCATTCGTGGATGTATTTTGAGGTTCCATTGAAAATTTCGAATTCTTAGCTTTTGAAATTACTTCATTTGAACAGGAATCTGTACCTTTAGAGCTGGAAGACACCTCTGAGGTTATGAAATCCACCCATCCCCCATTTTACAAATAAGACCCAGAGAGATATCCATATATTGCACCTACTGACATGTTAGCAATCATATTTCCATTAATGTTTAAAAAGAGATATGCAGTAAAAAGATTGCTAGAGGTGAAGGCTGAAGTCCTGTTTATATTTCCTAATAGAAGCATAGGTAAGATCACTTAAGCTATGTTACTGAGCCAGTGCTTCTTCTTTTGAGGGGACGAAGGCACTTGTAGCTATAAGTCTATGGTCCTGTGTCCTAAAAGATCATCAGCTGGATTAAAATCACAACAAAAGGCATGAAAGTCCTAACGAATTGCTGGGCTCTTCTAGTCCTAGAAATGGATTCCTTTTCCTATTCTCTGAAACCAAATGGCTGTCATGCATCATTCCCTAGAGTAGCAGGTATAAATTGCCAAGTAAACTCACCGACGTTTTGTCTAGGAACTTCTACAGTCTAATTAAGACTCAATGAAAGTTCACTTGGAGGCAATATAGCGTAATAGTCAGAAGATGTGAATTCAAATTCTGACTCTCCCGTTTATAAGTTCACTTAAATTTCTCTCGGCCTCACTTTCTTCATCTGTGAAATGGTATGGGGAGTAGGAAGGGGCCTTGGCACCCTCAAAGGTCCCTTCCATCTCCAACTCTTTGATCCAGTGGTAGTACTGTGGGGACCTGCAGTACTAGTAATTGTTTGTATATCAGCTATTAAAGAGTTTGCCATGTTTTCTGCTCCTTACTATTGTTGGAAGATTAGTATTCCTTTACCAGCAGTGCTTAGCTTTGTCTGTCAGCAGAACCATTAGTATGAATTAGACTCAGTGGCACTCATGTTTCTTTCCGTTGCTATCAGTTGAATGTACAGTTTCACCATCTCTGTTTCTGTGTCTTTTCTTTCTTTTCCTGTGACTCGGTTTCCACAATTTGGTACTATCAGATTCGTTATAATTTTATATCCATTACATATTTGTATAGAATTTTTTTTTAATTATTATTAAGACACCTCACCCAGGCTGGAAGCACAGGGACCACTCAGTAATAGTTTAGTAATACGTCCTGCTCACTTCAGCACAAGAAATTAAATCTCCTCTGTATACAGCTTGGATCTTTTTGTGCCTTCTTAGGCAACCTGGTGGCTCCCTATTCCTGTGGGCTTACTGTATTAATGTCAAACTTTTTTAATGCAAAGACCAGCAAAGCCCAGTCCAGTCTAGAACTCCTGACCTCAAAAGATCCACCAACTTCAGCTTTCCCGGTGACTGGGATTACTCCCACCACCAAAACCCTGTTAACCTTTATATTAAAATTCAGACATTCTAAAGAACTCAGATGGGTTTAAATGTGTACCCCAAAGAAGAAAGTGCTATGTTCAAGTTATTTTCCTTAAAAACTAAAGAGTGTGTGGAGAATCCCAATATTTCTTAATGTAACCTAGATAATATATACAATTACTTAATTTAATAATAGCTAATGATAGTTACCATTTATATAGCACTTAATCTCTCTTCCTAAGTTCAAATCCACTCTCAGACACTTACTAGCTGTGTGACCTTGGGTAAGTCTCTTAACCTTGCTTGCCTCAATTTCCTCGTCTATAAAATGAGCTAGAGAAGGAAATGGCAGATCACTCCAGTATCTTTGCCAAGAAAACCCCAGATGGGGTCACAGAAAGCTGGACATGCCGTAAATGACTCAACAACAGCATTGTGTCAGTTTCTATGCTAAGCATTTTAGAAATAGTAACTCATTTGATCCTCACAACAACCCTGGAAAGTAGGTGCTATTATTATTCCCATTTTACAGTTGAGGAAATAGAGGCAAAGTCAGACAGCTAAAAAGTGTCTGAGGTCCAATTTGAACTCAGGGCTTCCTGAATCCAGGCACAGTGCTCTCACTCCACTGCACCACCTAACTGCCCGTGGAACCTTTTTGTTGTTGTTGTTATTGTTCAGTCATTTCAGTTATATCCAGCTCTTTGCAACCTCATCCAGGGTTTTCATGGCAAAGATACTGGAGTTGTTTGCCCTTTTCTTCTCCTGCTCATGTTACAGATGAGGAAATTGAGGCAAACAGGGTTAAGTGACTTGCCCAGGGTCACACAGCTATTAAGTGTTTGAGGTCAGATTTAAACTCAGGAAGATGAGTTTTCCTGACTCCAGCCCCGGCACTCTATCCACTGCACCATCTAATCCTAAATGCAGTAAATTATAATGAAATAGGGTCTTTAACTTTTTGTTATTATTGTTGTAGATCTATGATTTCTTTGGTGTAGGGAATTCCCAGTGTAGAAACTCCCTCCACCAATATGGATGGCTAACTCATCTGCAAGGAGTAGTCTTAGAGAATTGTCTGTGGTCACACAGCTAATATGTGTCAGAGACAGGACTTGAATCCAGGTCTCCTAGACTCTAAGACAGGCCTTCTATTTACTATACCACACTGACTCTCATAGTATACATGTTCAGAATTGATTGGGATTCACTGGAATTGGGTTTTGGGTGTCTAGGTGGCACAGTGGATAGAGTGCTGGGCCTAAAGTCAGGAAGTCTCATCTTCCTAAGTTCAAATCAACTCTCAGGCACTTAGTAGCTGTGTAACTCTGAATAAATCAGTTAACCGTGTTGCCTCAGTTTCCTCATCTGTAAAATGGGCCACAGAAAGAAATAGCAAACCACTCCAGTATCTTTGCCAAGAAAACCCCAGATGGGGTCAGGAAGTGTCAGGCACAATTGAAATGATTCAACAAAACAAAGAATTGGGTCTCACAGTAGACTCCCAGTGGTAAAATATAATAGCATGAAAACAATGATTGGTATAATTTGGCAAGAAGGCAAGAGAGAGGGAAAGGAGAGGAAAGGAGTAGGAGGGGGAGAGAGAGAAAGAGAAAGAGAATGAATAACAGAATAATAGGTAGAGTTAAATAACAAACCCATTCTGGACTGAATGATCCAGAAAATTCTATCAGAAGCAGATTCATTGCTGGAACCATTCAGATAATTGCCTCAGTATTTCAATCTACTTTGCTAATGAAGACTTGGGTTTCCTGCTTCAGAAGCAGATACTGTTTGTATTTGGGAATTTTGAAGTAAACAGGCTAAATTGTGAGGCATTTGCTTTATTTTTTGAAAAGCCAATTCAGGAAATGCCAATCTCATGTGCAAAGGAAAAGGGCATTATAGCTCACAATCTGCGTGGAGCTCAGACTCCTGTTTTCTAAATCTTACCAAATTCTACCACACTGAAGAAATATTGAAAGATTAGCCACAAGGGCATTGCTAACAGAGATGGAGATCCAGCCTCAGAGTCCAGAACGCCTGTGCCCACCCAATTGTCTAAGAATGAGTTGTGGAGCAGATATTGACCTGCATTGGTAAAAGGAGTTTCCTTCCTGGGAGTTACTAACACCAGTGAAGATCACGGGTTTGATCTACATTTAAAACACACACACACACACACACACACACACACACACACACGCACACACACACACACACACACACACACACATGCACACACACACGCAGAACCATATAAATGCCCTAAGGGGAGAACTATAATATACTCAGATATTTAATTGTGATTTCAACAGTTTGGATTTCATACTAAGGATGCATTTCACAGCCCATCCATACCTACCCAATCTGTATACCTCTTGTCTATTTCCTGCCATAATTTTGCTGCAGGATATTTGCCCAGCCTGCTTTTGTAATTAACCACAAATCATGAAACATAATATAATTTGTCAGAAAAAGCCCCATGGGCCTAACACAGTAATCAAACTCATCATTTGCTACCTTGGCCCTTGACAAATAAGAGTGGTTGGTTACTGAAAACCTTACATTCACTTTCATCCTTTTGGTCAATTACATATTTTTAAATGTAAAAGAAAAGCGTTCTGAAAATCTCATTCATTTTGACCCTTTGTTACTGGTGAGTCAGTCTCATTTTAGCAACGACCATTCTCCCTCTTGTGTTAACAGACAAACACTTGTCCTTTCATGTCGTTTGCTCTAGAGTTCCGAGTAATCATGTCCTTTCCTCCCCACTCTGCAGGAGGATGCATGCACATGAAATGCCCTCAGCCTCAGTGCAAGTTTGAATGGTGCTGGAACTGTAGCCTGGAATGGAACCGATCCTGCATGGGAGACCACTGGTTTGACGTGTAGCTCAGTAACAAAAAAGCAGGGACAAGCTTCACTGACTACCCTGAGACAACTGGTAACATCCCAGTTGGTCCACTGGCCTCTTGTCATTTTAATATTCTTTCTTTTCACATGAACAAAAAGAATTTAACATTATGCTTCTTCCAAAATTCGCTCGAGACAAATTATGGTAGAATACCATTTCAGATCTCATTTTAGACACTGTTTTAGAACCCTATGGATTCGAGCATGGCTAAATGTAAGACACTTAAATGTTGTTTACCAACCTCTGTAATGCATAGATACAACAGGGTAGATTCCAAGTGGAGTTTAAGCATTAACTGTGGATTACCTGTCTCCTGTGAATTTAAGACAGACTTGAATTACCATATGAATTCAGCTCTCTCAGGTTTCATTTTGTATACTTGACTTGTAGTTTTAAAAAAAATTATTGTTAAATGAGTCACTGGAATGATTTGAAGAGATCTTTTGTGGCTCATTGTCAGTGGGTTTGTTTGAGATTGATTAAGTGGTTAACCTTTTTTTTTTTTAAATGTGGGTCACAGCTTCAATACTAATATCTCCATTTAAATTTTCACAATACCATAGGCAGAAGCCAAAATTTTATTGGGGAAAATTTTTGTTTGTTTTTAAGAATAAGCCCAATTGATAATCTTAAATTGTATGGGTGAGATTGTAGCTAAGCATAATTCACCATATCAAATGAATGGGAAATTGGGAAAACTTCATTTGAATTTTGAAATGCTGAAATTATGGGGAATTAATTAAAACAGTGTGCTCCTATAACATCTTGTTGATTTTCATCTTAGAAAAAAATGTTCTCAAAATTTTTAGGAGTGTCAAATTTTAATAAAAATAATGGCATTTCTGAGCTTGAGAACTTTTCTAACAGTTTGGATCCATTGTGAAATTTAATAGAGATACTAAATCATAAAATTTAGGTGCCTGTTATAGTAACGTGATAGAAATCAATTAGTAGTGGTGCTCAATGTTAATTAAAAAAACATATTGTTAAACCAGAATGTTTATAAATATTAGCTTTTCTGGGCCTACATATGATACCCACCTAAATCTCTGGCAGGAAAGATTTATAATAAAGGGAAATAATATGTACCTAGTATGTTAGTTTAGCACCTCTACTAATGCCCTATTGGTTTGAAAAACTACTATTTTCCAAATGGGCAGAGCCCAGGAGGGTCTATAAGCATCCAGTGATATTCATATTTTCCCAGGGATATTTATTTTAAAGATGTGATACACTAAAAAGCAAGTCAGCACATTTAAAATATGATCTGATGACATCGCTTGAATATTAATGGGTGCTTTGAATCCCATTTGGTGTAGCCGTAACAGGCAAGAAATGTATAAGGACATGTTCATTTTTGTTAATGTCTGTTAAATTCATGATAACAAAGAAAAATTTTTAAAGTAATCGTTTTAGTAATAGTAATAGTTTTGCTTTTTAAAGTAATACTTCTCCACTGACAAAGATTTGTACCACATGCGCTAAAGAAGAATTCTTTCACACAGTTCTTAAGTGAAAAAGTATTACTCTCCTGAATAGCTGCTGTCTTTAGATGAGTCGTTTGACTGTATTCTGTGGAGGAACATTAGAGAAACTAGTAATATCATGAGTTTCATCAATACGTGAATCTATTAATGATGATTTTAGGGTCCCTAGTAACTTAAATCTATAATATCACTTTTGTTTTAATCCATATTTTTTTGTTTTAGTCCAAAATGTTTTATCTATCCTTAAAGCCATGAGGCTTTAAAGACCTGTTAGAACAAAATTTAGTCTGAGAAAGACAGACTCAGGGGCATACCATAGTACTTCTGGCCCCACCTACTCCCACCTTAACATATCAGCTTCTTTTCCTATTTCCTCCTAACTCTATCCTGCCTTGCCTTTCAATCTGTAGGGATGCCATAGACACTATAGGGCAAAGAGAGTTATACAGTCACAGTATGAGAACAGAGGTGCCTTGAACACCTCCTCTGGGCCTTGCACTCATGGCAAAAACCACTGGGAGCTCACCTTATGACCCTGAGGGTGCCAAATCTGCAATTCTGTACCCTGGTCAGGAAGCTGGGAAAACCCAATGAAATATCCCAATGAGAAATGGGAGAGTCACAAAAGTTACTTCCTACAGGTCATGAGTCAATAATATCCCAGTGGTGACTCAGAAATCACCTCACTGTCATGGAGCCCAAGTAAGACCTCTTGGGTAAGAATGGAAGTTGAATAAGTGATGACCAGCTCTCCTACAATCAGCAGCCCCTGACTGATGACCTCATATGAATGTAGCTGTGGCAAGGCCAAAGGCAAACTCATCTCTTTCAGTCATCTGGCCTAATGCAGACTCCTCGATCGTCTGGCGATCTTTTTTTTCTTGATTTTTAATGACCACCTGCTTCCAAATGTGTGATGTTTGGGTTTAGGAGATTTCATTAGCTATTATTTACACAGAGCCAGTCCCATTGCATCTATCTCCTAAACTGTTTTGCTTTGTGATATAATTATATAATATAATGTTTTATTATCTGCTTTTTTGGGATGATAGCTGTTTTTTGTTCCAGAAAAGAAAAATAGGTCTGAGTTATTAAGTGGGAAGAAAAAAAAACCCAACCAATGAATGTATTATAAGTGATGTTATCTTCACATCACATCAACAATAAACATGAAATGTGTATCAAAGTTCTCAACACATCACAAAGAACAGAAATAAAAGTTCTTCACAAAAGTATCTTTGTTTTCTATGCAACACCTAAATCTGTCCTTCAGTGCGCCAGCAAAAACAATCAACAGCATGATTGTAACTTTGTTTGACGAGGTATTTTCAATAAATACTGAAAATGTGGTTGGGGAAATGTGGTGTGTTTTGTCCAATGAGCCAAGCTCCCATCCTAGAAGAATTATTTGGTAATTCAGTGGTTGGTTTTTAGATGTGTAGAGCTGAGTCCCAGAATAGTTCTGCTTGCTCTACTGTGGTTTTGGAGAGAGCACTGTCACAATACAAAAGGGTAGTTATAAAAAGCCAACATTCATTTAAAAACCTGGCCGTGTGCTTTTTATCTCTGCTAATAAACTTCCCTAAAAAGCTAAAAACTGACACTCTGGTTTGAGGGAAAGGTTGGCCTTTGGCACCAAATGTCTCTGCCTTTCAAAGTCATCTCTATGAAAATCACTGATATTTGCATTGCTATTATTCTCCTAGAAAGTGTACACTGCTGTTTGTTTAGAATGAGCAAAAAAAAAAATTCACAATTACAATTACAGAAGGAACTTCAAAGCCCATCTAGTCCAAAGGAACCTGAACAAGAATGTCTTATAACCAAGTTCTATTAGAAGGAATACGAGAAATGTGAGGAAAGGCCCATTTGACTATTTGAAGATAGATGTGTATTTCAACCATCTTTGAATGGGAAAATGTCTTCATATATAAATAAATAGGTATGTATTTATGTATATATATGCATATGTGTATGCACTTAAGCATACATGTATATATGGGTACATGTATACATGCACATGTACATGCAAGATTCAAAAGTCTTGGTGTCATTTTAAAGTTTAATATCTTTATGAATATAATATATAACTTATATATGCACATACATCCTGGTATGTGTGTATGTGTGTATGTATGTATGTATATTTCCTGACATGGACTGGCCAGATCTCCTGTCTACCAGTTCATTGCTATGAATGCCTATGAATGGCATTCAGAGAAATTAAGTTAATACTCCCTGAAGTTTCCTATAATTCTATATTAAATATGGAAGTCTATATACCCATACGATGATAGTGTATGGGTGGGTGGATTGAGTATATTAAATATGAAGCTAATACTTTGGAACTAACTTCATCCTAGAAGCCTCATGGAAGAAAAGAGATTTTTAGCAGTGATTTAAAAAACAGAAATAAAATTTCAGTAGTATGGGAGGGAGATGTCTGTCTAGTGACTGGAATGAGATGTTAAAAGTATGAATGTAAATCACGGCAATGATGTAGAACTTTTTATGCAGGACGTAACTAAATCTGACTGAAACATTTCAAAGAAGATTGAAGATCAATAGACTTGAAGCCAGAAGACCTAGATTTGAATCTGTTCTCTGCTACTTGGTGCCTGTGTGATCTTTAGTAATTATAGAAATAACAACAAAGAGCTG
Organism: Vombatus ursinus; assembly: GCF_900497805.2. Taxonomy (NCBI): domain Eukaryota; kingdom Metazoa; phylum Chordata; class Mammalia; order Diprotodontia; family Vombatidae; genus Vombatus; species Vombatus ursinus. Next base: position 9,585,705 of record NW_020954953.1, on the reverse strand, counting down.
CAGGGAACAAAAAAGTTTTTAGAAAGTAGAGACCTGGTCAAGGAAATCAAAATCACATGGGACCAGGATGAGATCTGCTCCATCCCCATTATCCTGTCTGCTACTGGAATTATAATTTTTTATACTTTCAGTGGGCCTGCAGAAAGTGAGCTTATATCTTAATAATTTTATTCAACTACAGAAAGTAGTTATTTTATCCATCTATGCAATAAGTGGTGCTGAGAACAGAGTGCTTACACCTGGAGTTAGGGTACTTGGGTTCAAGGTGATGCAGTGGATAGAGCACTGGGTTTTCTCTTCTGGTCTCAAGACGCTTACTAGTTGTATGACCCTGGGCAAGTCACTTAACCCTGTTTGCCTCAGTTTCCTCAATTATAAAATGAGGATAATTATAGCACCTACTGCCAGGGTTATTTTGAGGATCCAATGAGATTAAATGCTTGTGAAGCCCTTTGTAGTCTTAAAGCACTGTATAAGTGCTAGCTATTAGCTTTATTATAAAAGAGTAGTACCAGCATAGCAGTTTGTCTGAATCCAAACAAAAGAACAACAACATAGAAATAATAACAGGCTCATATGTTGCTTTGGATCCTTACAACCCTGATTATTATTATTAATTATTATTATTATTATTATTATTATTCCTAGCTCACAGATGAAGAAACTAGGAACTAAAGAGGTAGTGACTTCCCCATGGTCTCATAACCAGAAAGTGTCTGGGGTGAGATTTGAATACCCAGAGATTTCTGACCCTAGTTTCAGAACCTCCACACAAGCTCTTAACTTAGACCTCAGTTTTATCATCTTTTTGTTTTGTTTTGTTTTGTTTTATTAAATTAATTTATTTTTAGTTTTCAACGTTCACTTGCATAAGGTTATGAGTTTTAAATTTTCTCCCTTTCCTTCCCTCTTCCCTCCCCAAGCTGGCATGCAATCTGATATAGGCTCTACATATACATTCGTATTAAACATATTTTCACATTAGTCATGTTATCATCTTTAAAATAATGATTTTGGATTAAATAATCTGTAAATTGCCCTCTGTGTCTGAATCCTGTGTTATTCTATGATTATAATGAAAACAGTCAATGAATTAATCGGTTGCATGTCACCCAAACAATCCCAGCTTTGCAGAAAGTTTCATAAATGAAGCCCTACAAATGGAGGGAAATGTCATTTTTCAATTAACTGAGGATAAGCATTTTGCTTCCATTTCCAGACATTAAGTTTAAATCCCTGAAAAAAATTCATTTCATCTCCTTCTAGTATTTCTCTTGATTCCAGCCCCCAGCCTCAAAATCTCTAAGTTATATTCCCATGACAATTTGAACACTACATAGTACAACTTTACAGCAGTCTTTATTATTTTTCTTAAACTGTTCTGAGTATTTCTAAAATAATGCTAGGACATGTGGAAGTGGTGTTGTACTTTTTAAAGGAAGCTGCTACAAATACATTTAAAGGCTGAAATCAGCTCACAGGGTCGGGGTGGGAGGTGTAGAGGCCTTACCCAATAATAACAAATTAGAGCAAAGTTGCAAATCTACATTTGGTTCCCTGAATGAGGAGGACTGTTCAACATAGCCTCCTGTATCCCAGGAGAAGCTGGAAAAGAAATCTTTTAAAAGCCAGTGCTTTGCGTCTGGCCCCTTTCTACTGAGGAAAAATGTGAGTCAAAAGCACAAATATGATTTTAATCAGACACGTTAGAATACTTTCTGAGGGAATGCTGTCCATCTAGGTGATTCAGTGGATAGAGCAGTGGACCTGGAGGCATAAAGACCTTCATTCCAATCCAGCCTCAGACACTTACTAGCCACATGACCTTTACTTATTCTGTTTGCCTCAGTTTTTTGAACCCCATATAGATGGTGCTTAATAAATACTTATTTCTTTCCTTCCTTTTTATTTATTTTTTATTTTATTTTATGGAATAAAACAAGCATTTCTGTAACATAGTACAATAAAAAAAAGATGATTGCCTTCCTTCCTTCTTTCCTTCCTTCCTTCCTTCCTTCCATCTTCCTTCTTTCTTTCCCTCCTTCCTCAACATGAAGCACACAGCAAAGAGGATTTAAACAGGGGACCAGTCTTCACAGTATGACATCTTGCTTTTGTTTAAATGGAACCTTGGAAAACAATACTCCGACTTTAACAATGTGAGTGGAAGGAACAACAGCAAAAAAAACAAAAACAAAAAAAACAAACCCTAAACACTCTAATTATAATGACCAAGCTTGCCCTGAAGAGAAAAAAAATCACCTCCCTACAGTCTTTTTTGCAAAGGTAAGGAATTTTGGATGTGAAACATTATATTTACCGTCTGTCTCAGTTGGTGTGTTGGTCAGTTTTGCTGAATTGCTTTCATATTTTTCTTTCTTTTTTTTAGCATTTATTTTAAAGAATAACTTCTTTGTCAGGGGACAGGTAGGGGAGAAGAAGGAAATGTAATGATGATGATGATGATAGCAGCTAGGATTTACATAGACTTCAAGGTTTGCAAAGCATTTAACATATATTATCTCATTTGGTATTCATAACAGCCTTGTAATGTAAGTGCTATTTTTCCCACATTTTACAAATGAGGAAACTGAGTCTGAAAATGCTTAAGGCAAATGCCTAGAGTTGTACAACTAGCAGGTGTCTGAGGTAGCTCTAACTCTAGAAGACATCAATAAAAATTAAAATTAAAAAGAAAAAACAACAGAATGAACTCAAGTTAAGAGGATGTGTGAACCTGATGCTGATATTTAAATGAAAAAGAAAGGACATGCCAAAATCAACATAAATGGCTTGGATTATCATCCTGTAACAGAGAGTTTACTGTGCATCAGTTAGATGAAATGACATATCTGTGATGAGAAACAAAAATAAATCAAATCAATTAAACAAAAAACAATTGAGGCTTTTATCAGTACCCAGGGAGCAAAAAAGCCAGGACAAGGGACCTAATGTTGAAATCTGGGCCAGTAAGCAAACAAAGCTGTGACCCCCAGGGGCAACATCAGAAAATGCAAAAATTGGCTGGAGAGAGGAAAAATCTGAGTGAACAGCTCATCCTGTGGGTCTGGATGCTTCAAGGATACCATTCAACCTCCTCTCTGTATTTCAGTAAACAAGATCAATCTTTTCTTCTTCAATGTCATTGCCATCTGACCACTTAAAATGAACCGAACTCTGGGAAGCAGGGCATCGGGTATTTATGGCAGCTGTTTAACTTGTGGGGATTAAAAGTGCTCTCCATTAAAAATGTTGTCATGTTTGTCTTTGAAAAAGCATTTGAACAGATGCTTACGTGAGTTAACACTGCAATCAGTCATTTTATTTTTAGAGTGATCACTCCCGCAAGCATCCCAGGGAGTACTGCAGCCTTGATTGTCAATGAATAATGCTAAATGGAATGGTGCTCTGCAACAAAAAAAAAAATTTGAAAGCAGAATAATTGAAAATAACATTTAGTCTTGCCAGCCGGTGAGGCTGTGGGATTAAACTCCCTGGGTAGAACCTGTTCTCATTCACCTATGTGAACTGAACAAAATCCAAAGGGACATCACTTATCACTGCGGCTGCTTCCAGTAGACTCAGGGCCCAGGAGGAATTTGCTCATTTAACTTGCATACAGAGTACCTAGGGAGGGGTCAGTTCTCCATAGGATAGGAACGGCTCATTATGTTATTATTTAGAAAAGAAAAATCCATGCTCCTTTTCCCATTAGTATGCATTTGTCTTTGTATCTGTATTATGTCCACTACTTCACTCCTACTTAATATTCTTCTGTTCATCTAACTGCTAATTGCAAACTTTTTTTTGTCTTTTTTTTTTTCCTGTCACTGGCAAAAATGAGTCTGGAAAGAATGGTACCAAATCAATTATGTAAACCTAAAAAATATCTTTAATTGAAGAAGAACAAAATAAAGTATATTATTTAATCCTAGCATGTTCCAATACAGTATGTCCCAAAAGTCTTGGTGCCATTTTAAGCTTGAATAGCTTTGCAATGAGCATTTTAAAATTGTTGGGGGGGGGGCTTGGGGGGGTGTTTAGTATTGTAATTTTTAATAGCTTAAAGCTTACACTAAGACTTTTGAGACAGTCTATATTATGTAGTCAACCAAATTTTGGGCAGTTTCAAAAAAAAGAAAAAAATGGAAATTGTACAATATTTCTTGTTCTGAGTTTAATCACCTTTACATTCAGGAAATTCTTACATATAACTAACAACTCCCTCTCTTGCTGAAAGGTGTGAAGTATAGTTTTCTTTTTCACCAAATAAAGAAAAAGACCTTATTGGTGTTGTTCTGTTGTTTCAGTCGTGTGCAACTCTCTGTGACCCCATTTGAGTTTTTGTTTTGTTTTATTTTGTTTTTGGCAAAGATACTGTATTAGTTTACCATTTCCTTCTCTGGCTCATTTTACAGATGAAGAAACTGAGGCAAACAGGGTTAAGTGACTTACCCAGGGTCAGCCGGCAAGTATTTGGGGCCAGATTTAAACTCAAGTCTTCCTGACTGCAGGCCCAGCACTCTCTCCACTGTGCCAATTTTTTGTTAGCCAAAAGATAATTTTGCTTTGATAAGCTGACTATGTCACAAATTTCAACAATAGTAGTCTGATGTTTCTCTAATAAAAATCTACCTTTCTGCTTTCTGTGTTTAATAAAACAAATTCAGTATGAAGTCCCTTTAGCTTCCTAGACCTCAGTTTTCTTATGTATAGAAGGAAAGAGCTGGGGGAGTTAGGTGGCACAGTGGATAGAGCACCAGCTCTGGAGCCAGGAGGACCTGAGTTCAAATCCAGCCTCAGACACATAATATTCACTAGCTGTGTGACTCTGGGCAAGTCACTTAACCCCGATTAACTCACCAAAAAAAAAAGGAAAGTGTTGGGCTATGTGCCTATGAGGTCACTTTTAGCTGGAGCTCTGTAAACCAAGGAGCCTGGGTCCCTTCAACAAGTTACCTGATCTCCTCAGTGTTACTATACCCTTTAAAAGAGCAGGTTGCAGCCCATTCATACTTTCTCATATACACTCAAATGAGGAGCCTTTCAACAGGCTGAAGGTCTTCTCCACTTCTAATGGCAGCACCCACGGGCACATTTTTAGGTACTGAATGTGGAGGGCACATGCCCGGGGCCCACATCTGGAGGGGCAGTTCATGCCTCAGTGCTCCAGGGTCACCCCTGTCTTCCGTAGATGTCACTGTGTTATTTAACGAGCCTGCTCCACGCTGGACATCCACCAATCTGCTGCTCTTGCCCCATTGAGATATTCTCACAGCTTCCTCCTTGTATTTTGGGGGTACTCTTCAGCTGACTTTCTACCTTCTCCCCGTTAAGAGGAGTTACTTCTTTTTGGGGAGTAACCTAAGGGAATTACTCCTTCTTTATTTTTTTAAACCCCTAGGCCAGAGGCTAAGCATCAGCTCCTGTAGTGAGAAAGGTAGGCTTGCCTTTTCTCTCCATAAGGACCAAGCTCTTTGGGAGCACCAAGAAGCCAGTCAATCAATTAGAGGACACAGGCATCTGCCCTTTTGAGCTCCCTTCCTCCAGCTAACAGGATTCAATTTTGTCCGAAGTCTCTTATCTGACACAAGGAGTGAAAATCACACTTTAACTCCAGTCAATTCCTGACTGGTCATCTGCATTCCCCCTTAAACCATTCGGTAGGGGGTGGCAGGGTTATATTCCAACAGACCACAAAAGGCTTTCCTGGTCTAAGATACATGGCTTCCCTCAGACACCCCTGAAAATCCTCTAATACTCTTATACAGAACATGTGGGGCAATAATCTACAGGCATTTGTTAAGCACCTATTCTATACCACAGGGGACAGCTAGGCGGCACAGTGGCCCTGGAGTAAGGAAGACCTGAGTTCAAATCTGGCCTCAGACACTTATTAACTGTGTGACCCTGGGCAAGTCGCTTAACCCTGTTTGCCTCAGTTTCTTCATCTGTAAAATGAGTTGGAGAAAGAAATGGCAAATCACTCCAGTATCTTTGCCAAGAAAACCCCAAGTGGGGTCGCAAACAGCCAGACACAACTGATACAACTGAACGACAACAGCAATGTGCCACACACTCTGCCGGGCATACAAAGAATGAAACAATCCTTCTCTAGAGACGTTTATATTCTAGTGTGGTACAGCAAGCACTTAGTATACACAGAATAATTATAAATAGTGTAAATATGAGATAATTAAGCAGTTGGAGGAGGGGATGAGGAAAGACTTCATGTAGAAGGTAATGTTTGAGCTGCATTTGAAGGAAAAGAGGGAATCTGAGATATAAGGGAGGAGGAAGTATATTCCTATGTTCCAAACAGCGAGTGTGTGTGTGTGTGTGTGTGTGTGTGTGTGTGTGTGTGTGTGTAGAACAGAGAGATTGAGAGTATGGGAGGGGAGATAACATACAGTGAAGAGGGAAAGATGACTTAGAGTAAAAATAGCAACAGAAAAGCTAGGTGGGGCCATTGGGACATAGGTCTTTATGCCCTCCACCTCAGATCATTTATTCTAAGTTCTTGCCTTTCATCCATGGATATTGCCAGAAACAATCCTCCTAGGAGTATTTTGTGGATTCCAGTGCAGTACTTGGTGTATCCATGTGTTACCTCTTATTTTTGCTACTTAACTCACTCACCTCCATTTTGATCCCACTAATCTTTAGTAATGATTTTTATGCCACGTCTCTCCCACAAGTTGGTCATAAGCTGTAGTCTATTTATATGTATCCGTTCCCTTTTAGGTCACCTATAATTTCTGAGACCATGTTTCACAACTATATCGTATCCCTAGTCAGTCGGTCAACTAGCATTCATTAGCACCTACTATATGGCCACGATTGTACTCGGTGCTGGACCACTAGACGAATATTTCAGTACTTCTGTGGATCTCATGGATATGGGGACCCCTTCCATTGGTACAGATCAGAACTCAGCCAACCTTCTTGACTCTTGTCCATGTTCTTCCATAGACCCTTCCCCAGAGGGTCCACCAAACGTGCTGGAGGTCTTCCTCTCCATCTTCTACCTTTTCCTCTTTCCACATGACTGCGTTTTCTAATCTTACACTCCCTCAATGAAATTCCTCATGCTACTCCTTGAGCATGAGCTATCATTGGAAATGTGATGCAGGTGACTTGCATTCACCACAAATCTCTACGTGGCATTCTTGAGCAACTTTGTTCCTCAGGGATTTCAGTGTTCCAGGATGTGCCACCGTACAGCATCTTTGGGAAAACATTTATTTGTGTTAGAAAGTTGGTTCTTTGTACCAAAGCATTCGTAGGGATCATTAAAAAGCGTCGCTGCTGTTGTTGATATTGTTGTTGAGTCCCTTCAGTCGTGTCTGACTCCTTGTGACCCCATTTGGGGTTCTCTTGGCAAAGATGCGGGAGTGGTTTGCCATTTCCTCCTCCAGCTCATTTTACAGATGAGGAAACTGAGGCAAACAGGGTTGAGGGATTTGCCCGAGATCACACAGCTGATAAGTGTCTGAAGCTGGACTTGAAAGTACTCTATCACCACCTAGCTGCTCCTAAAAGCATTGTGCAGTATACCAACTGCAATCACTGCAGTTCTGGGCCCAATTCACTATCTATATAGAGTGACTATCCCAAATATCCCTCCTGATGTACTAATTCAATGAACTGAATATCCATTTGCATGCTTGGAAAATAACAATTTTTGTCCATTTGGTTTTTTCCCTATATAATTGTTAAATTCATTGATGAAATCATGTATCTCATATAGGAGTCCTTGTAATGTTATGGGGATTGATGTGCTCTGCCTTGTATTATTTGTAGCTAGGAGCATCTAGAGAACCACACCATGTATAAGGAATCCCTCTTCCATTTGAATCCTATGCATAATATTCTCTGTGACAATGGCAAACACTTTAGGAAAATATCCATCTCCCCATTTTTGTTTTACTTGTTTGAAGTTAATAACTGAGGGTCTTTGAACAGTTAGCTCTCTAGTTGGATTTATTGAGGAATCTTATATGATCTTATCTTATGCATAAGAAACTCCTTGCTGGTCTTATAGTTCTAACACTTAAAATTATAGCTTAGGAGAGAAATCCTCTTATGAAATTAAAATATCCTTTCATTTTTTTTCCATTTCTTGATAATGGGCTGAGGAAGCAGACATTATTACCTCCTGTATGGTGTTCCATCCAACATCACTAGGAAAATGGTTCCAGTTAAAAAGATAGATTAATAATACTTCTTATAAATAGAACTGCTTTCAGTGCCAGAAAATCCCACTCTGCATGACACAGAGATATTTATTTTGTGAATTTTTAAAAGTCACATGTGTCTCAATGAAGTCTGGGTCTCAGCTATAGAAAATTACCTGAGTTATGCTAAAGAAAATAAGTAAGAATTATTGTATCACATGAATAAAACTGGTTATCCCTCCTGTTACCTCTTTGTTTTTGCCAACCAGAAGGTCCCTCAGATCTCTCTTAGGGCAGGATTTATATGCTGTGCATCTCTAGTTTGTCATAATTTGAACAATAACAAAATCACACAGAAAATGGAAAAATTATCCAATTTCATTCAAGCTCTTGGATTCCTTCCCAGACAACATGCTCCTTGTCTGTCCCTAAATAAGAGGGAGAAGAGCAAAAAAGAAGGCCTTTTGTGCTATTTCTCTCATACAAGTTGATTATATGCTTCAGTCTACTTATCCCCAATGGAAAGATCACTGTCTCCAGAGTCAGAGGTTCTGGGTTCAAACTCTGTCTCTGATACTTACCATCTGTGGAACCTAAGGCAAGACATTTAACCTTTTGGCCCTCAGTCTCCCTCGACTATAAAATGAAGCAGTTGTAACTAGCTGGCTTCTGAAAACTCCCCCAATTCCACATCTCTGATGTTATGGGCTAAACTGCCAGAAGGAGGAGGTCGTGTTTAGTTTACCCTGTTATAATAAGGGTCCTTACAGGAACTGGTTTAGCTCTGATGTCAGTACCCATGAGTGTTCTCCTTGGTGGAATATGCCTTAATATTTAGTCTAGTTACTTTGTGGGTAAGGAAATATTGAGTGGCAGCCTTCCTTTAAAATGAAAACCATAAATACTCTTCCCTGCCTTGATTTTGAAAGAAAGATCCTCTCTCTCTCTCTCTCTCTCTCTCTCTCTCTCTCTCTCTTTTTCTCTCTTCCCCCCTCAGCCTCTCTGTCATACACACACACAAACACACACACACACACACACACACACACACACTCATGACAGCAAGTATGAAGCATCACAGGGTATATTCTACCAACTCCTGTTATCTCGTAAAAGAAAACAATCAAACAGCTGGTCTTCAGAATCAAGCCTAGGGTTTAGGCAAGTCTACCTAGAGTGAAACACATAGAGTAGTGAACAAGGGATATTTTTATTTATGACATTTTATAAATGCCCACTTAATAGTGTTTTACTTTTCCCAATTATGTGTAAAGATAGTTTTCAACATTCACTTTTATAAGATTTTGAGTTCTAATTTTTTTCTCCCTTCCTCCCACCTCTATCCCCTCCCACCTCTCCAAGATAACAAGTCATCTGATATAATGCCTATATTTTTAATGCCAGAAAATTGCTTCCTCCATGACACATAGATGGGGTTTGTTTATAGTAAACCAATTCGTATCTGCAATGAAGGCTTTTGCTTCTCGTGGCCAGTAATAATAATAATAATAATAACAACTAGCATTTACATAGTACATACTATGTACTAGGCATTTTGCCAAGCACTTCACAAATATTTTTTTCAGTTCATCCTTATAACAACCCTGGAAGGTAAGTGCTATTATTTCCTTATTTTGTTGTTCAAGGAACCAAAACAAACAGAGGTTAAGTGACTTGCCCAAGGTCACACAGGTAGTAAATGTGTGAAGTTGGATTTGAACCGGAGTCTTCCTGACTCCAGGCCCAGCACTCTATCCACTGTGCCTAGGAGCAGTAAAGGGCAAGCAACTCTCAAATCTTGACTAGAGCACATAAACCCTGCTCCATTGCCTACTCTTCTCCATAATAATTTCCCTCTTGCCTAATGGTACTCAGATCCATTTCCTAATATCTCAGTTCTATAGATAAACATTACCTGCAAGCTTTGTTGAGGTTCCTTCATCTTACACCACATCTGTATGTGCTGATCGTATAATGCTTTGCCTATACAAGCATTTAATATTTTTTTCATTTATTACTTAATTCATCTCACACAAGGCAAAAAAAAATAGATTTAAGACCTATATCATCATGTCTATAACATCATTTTAAGGACATGTTGTTAGGCTTAAGGCCTAAAGTTTAAGCGAATTTTTGCCATATTTTATCAATGTAGAAAATCAAGACATCTACCAAATCATGTGGGAGAATTCTATTGCCTGTCTCATTCAACCAGGTCACAGGATCCTAGATCTCCAGAATGACTTCAACTAGGTCATCTTGTAAATCTGTGGAGACTGGGGAGAAAATTCAGGTCTTATAACTTTCAGGCCTGTGATCTATACACCCCAAAAATGCTTATTCAAATTACTTGCCCATGTTAGTTCATTCTATGGAAAATCTCAGTCAACTAAAGCAAAAGCTTTCTCAGCACAGAGTGTTATGATAAGTCATATTTCCCCAGTATTTGTCTCCAGTAAGAACGGAAATAAAAAGTAATACATAAATTACAAATTAGACAGCTGACCAGGAGAAGAAACCAATGTGACCTGACTTGGTGCATTTTGGTAATGGCCTTACTAAATAAGAATGTTTCTATCTTTGTTCCATTGCTTATGCGGAATTTTAAAAGAAAGGGAGTTTATAAGGATTGGTAAGAACTGAAGGTCTTTTTTTCCCCCAAACTACAAAAATTGGAATATTTCTTAAGAATTCAGATAAAGGAGCTCTCAGTTAAGGAAAACATGTTGAAATTTTAAAAATATATATACTTCAGTATATACTTGAAAATATATATATTTTTCAAATATTTGTATATTTGATATATTTTCAAATACCTTATATATTTTTCCACTCCATCCATATATTTGAAAATACATATATTCAAATATATTTGAAAGTATATATAATATATATTTATTGTATATTTATATGCATTTATATTATACATTTATATATTATATTTACATATACATATATAAAATATATAGGTAGAGTGAAAAAATATGTAGAGTAGACTGGATTTAGAGTTAGGAGAAGCTTGAATTGAGTCCTGACCCCTGACTTTTTTAGCTCTTTCTCATTAACTAAGTCACTTAACTTGTCTAAGCCTCAGTTTCCTCAGTCATATAATGGGAAAAATAATACTTGCACTTACCTACTTCACAGGGCTGTTGTAAGGAAGGTACAATGAAGCTTTAAAATGTTATATCAATGTGAATTATTATTATTATTATTATTATTATTATTATTATTTTCTATGTGACTAAGTAAGATCCTTCCTCTCTCTGGGCCTCAGTTCTCTAATTTTTAAAATGAAGTTGAACATCAGACCTCCCAAATTGGCAAAATTCTGAAAAAACAGAAATAATCAGTGTTGGAAAGGTTGGAAAGCAACACAAAACTCACTGGTACTCTGTTAGCAAAGCTATGAATTAGTCCCATAGTTCTGGAAGAAAATTTGGAATTAACCCCTGTGCCCTGTGGTAGTACTATTTCTGTTCCAAGGCAGAGCTTCTTAAAATACATAATTCTAGTAGTAGAATTTAAAAAGAAACAACAGCTCAAATTTGTTCTTATTTTCCCCAGCTGTAAGTTTTAGCACCCAATCTTCAGCTGTGACATCTACATTTTGAAATAGTTTATTTTGTATCTTATCTAACCATGGCTTTCACACAGTACTTAGGTACTTTGTAAATGTTTTGGGTTGTTGAATTTTAAGTGTTACCAATAAGTAAAATATATGTTCTATTTATATTCTCAAATGTTGTTTGTGCAATGTAGCTTAGGAAACTAACATCTGCAGACTAACTTCATGTATGTGTGAGTGATGTGGGCAGAGGTGTAAGACGTTATGTCTCTAAACTCTGAGTGTGACCTCCCTAAATGAAAGGGAAAAAAAATGGAGTCAGTTTAAAAAACAATGACAAATTTTAAAAACCTTTTGTTGACTCAAAAAATGACTTCTGAAGTACTTAATAAATTAATTTAACAGTCTTTCTCAATTCGTAGAAAGTGAATTGTTAAAAGACATTTGGCTTGGATTCACTATTAAATATATACAATTAGCAAGAAGTATTTTTAGTTAATGGCAGCTGGGTGGCACAATGGATAGAGTGCAGGGCCTGGAGTCAGGAAAAGTCATCTTCATGAGTTCAAATCTGGCCTCAAACACTTACTAACTGTGTGACCCTGGACAAGTGTAAAGAAGGTGAATTTTAGTGTGTGTAAAATGGATTTTTTGTTATTCTTTCTTTGAGTTTTCTTCCCAGGATCCATAGCCATAACAGTCTCGACTTCCTAGTTGTTAGATATGAGTTCTCACGATGATAGTTCAAAACAGTTTCTACTGCGCAGTTACGGTAGGTATAGGGATAAAGTAATGTAAAATTGTGAGGCTGTTGCTGGCAACGTCCCTTCTTTGTTGCCCTATAAAGCAAGTGGGCACTGGGCAGTGACTGGGGACCCTCATAGGGGTAAATGTGCAGGCCGAATGCTGTGCATGCCCGGATCGGCCCCCATGAAGGCTTGGGAGGGGGAATCTTGTTTTTGCCTCAACTGGCCCCCATTGAGGCTTGAGGGGATTTAGAGGAATGCACAAGTTGTGCTGGTCTCCACCGATCCCGTCGAGACAGAAGGGTAGTTGCCCACCCCGCTTCACCCCGGTCCCTGCGATAAGGGTTGTTAGGGAATGCAGAAGGAGTTGGAGCTCCCATCATCAACAAACTCCCTTTGACAAAACTAGACTACAATAAAGTAAACTTATTTAACCCCTTATAATGACTCCATTCCTGTCTTCCTGCCTGACCAGATCAACAGCGAACCTGCTAGTGAGAGAGGTGCTAGAAGGCCTCCTGTTTCTCTTTCTTAAGAAATGGCATAGTTAATATGTTTGCTTGTCCAACAACAAGTCACCTGTTTGCCTCTGTTTCTTCATCTGGAAAATGAGCTGGAGAAGGAAAAGGCAAACCACTCCAGTATCTTTGCCAAGAAAACCCTGAATGGGGTCAGGAAGAGTTGGAGGCAACTGAAAAATGACTGCAAGGAGGAGGGATTTGGGGTTAATGGAGTAATCCTTCTAGTACTACTTTCTAACTACACATTTTGACAGGTTGATTCTGCAGAGGATGGTTAATTATTTCTCCTCTTAGGATCCTCGTGGTAACTCTAGGGGTTTGGGGGTATTTCTCTCTAGTACTCCTGCTTATGAGCCCCACTGATATGCTCTCTGTTGATTATCCAGTTGATAGCAATTAGCTAGCCAGAGTTAATTAGCTTTTGATTAAGGGTGCTTACTAACCTGGTGTAGTAAGAACAGTTGTTACAAAATATTCTCCTAAAAGTCTGGGAAAACCTCTCCCACAAGTATATATAGAACCCAAGGGAAAGTGGGCTTAGTGGAAGTCCCTTTCTCCCTCCTGTCTCTATACATGGTCTCCTCCCATGATTGCAAGGCACTCATTCCTTAACCTTCTCGTTAGAGAATTGTTCTCTCCCTTTATGACAGGCTCAAGCACCATCTTCTGCATGAAGCCTTTGCTGCCTCCCCACCTGCTAGTGCCCCCCCATAGACTACCTTGTCTTTAATTGTGTATATGTTTGTATTTGTTAACTATAATTATTATGTACATATATTTTATAGGTACTAATTATTTCCCCCCATTAGAATGTAAACTCAAGGGGAGTTGAGATTGTTGCCTTCTTTGTACTTAGGGCCTAGCACAGTGCTGGAACATAGCTTAATAAATACTTGTTGATTGATTATATGTGTTCATGATCTTAATTAGTATCTGTATACCCCACAGTCCAGCTTTATATGCAAAAACGATTGCATATGTGGCACCTTTTTGACATAAGCGTGGCACTTCTATTGATTTAAAGCAAAGGTGTGTTTTTTAAAGTAGCTCCAAGGAAGGAGAAATTATTGGAATGGACAGGAAAGCATTTATTAAGCACCCATAATATGTCAGGAATTGTGCTAAAATTATCTTATTTTATCCTCACAACAACCCTGGGAGGTAGGTGTTATCATTATCCTCATTTTACAGTTGAGGAAACAGACAGGTTAAGTAACTTGCTCCCTCAATTAGAAGTGTCTGAGGCCAGTTTTCAACTCACGTCTGTCTGACTTCAGGCCCAGAGCTCTGTCCACAAAACCACCTAGCAGCCCAGAAGTTAAATGGAGTGTGTGTGTGTGTGCGCGCACATGCGTGCATGTGTGCATGTGTGTTGTGTTGTTTTCAGTCATGTCAGACTCTTTATGACCCTATTTGGGGTTTTCTTAGCAGAGATACTAGAGTTGTTTGCCATTCCCTTCTGAAGCTCATTTTACAGATGAGGAATCTGAGGCAAACAAGGTTCAGTGATTTGCCCAAGGATCACACAGCTAGTACATGTCTGAGACCAGGTCTGAACTCAGGAAAATGAGTCCTCCTGACTCTAGGCCCAGCACTCTATCTCCCGTGCCGCCTGGCTGCCTTGTTAAATAAATTACCTACATACCAGTAGCAAGCAATCATATATAATTCACTGTTATGTGGTGCTGTAAGATTGTCAAAGGGTTTTTCACACAACACCCTTGTAAAGAAGATAGTGCAGGTATTATCATGATCATTTTACAGATGACGAAACTGAGGCTGAAAGGTTAAGTGTCTTATCCAAGGTCATATAGCTAGCACATATCAGAGCTGAAATTCATACTCATTTCTTCTAAAGTTTTGCTCCACCAAGAGGACATCATCACTAGTTGGAAGAAAGAGTTAAGGGAAGGAGAAGTTTAAGATAATCCTGAGGTTTCAAACTTAGGTGACTAAGAAAAGGAACGACAGAAAACAAGTTAAAAGGAGAAGCTAAAGAAGCTCTCAAGAGGTTAGCCTGTCTACTGCCTCACCTCATACCTAAATCGCTTAGAATGAATGTAGCCTGGGAATGTGCCTTTCACTTCTTTAATAATTTTCTTTTATTTTTAATTTATGGAATAAAACAAGCATTCCCATAATATAGTATAATAAAAAAGATGATTGCCCATGAAAACATATATATACATACACACAACTTGCTATTCCTGTTAAATATGCAACAAAGTTATTATGTAGATTCTTTTTTTCCCCTTTTTTTTCTCTCCCCTCCACCACCCTAGAGATGGCCACCATTAGAAACAAATAGGTGCCTTGCAATCTTACAATAATAATAACAGTTGCTAACATTTCTGTATTGCTTACTATGTGCCGGGCACCGTACTAAGTGCTTCACAAAGTATCTCATTTGATCCTCCCAACAACCCTTGAATTACCATTTTGTTTTGTGCCCAAGGGGGTGATTCCAGAGAAACTGACAGAGCAATTTCTCATGATCCTGGTATGTATGAGAGGATAATTACCTCCTCTCCTTCATCTATGGTCTCAGTGAATTCTCATTGCAATAATTATACTACAGGATAAGGGAGGTACCATCTGTGTGGCTCCATGCCCTCACTTTCCTTCTAAGACTCCTTTCTCCGATCCAAAAAGGAGAGAAAGGACAGCGACTGGTGTGATGTGGTACCAGATGGAAAGATGTAGACACCAGCCAGATGACTCATTTATGCTTAACTCTAGCCAGAAAATGTGGGGCTATGTGGAAATGGCATTCAGCTGGAGCAGAGATGACCTGGGGGGGAGGGGTGTGGTCCAGAGAAAGATCCAGAATAGATGAGACTGACATCCCATTTGGCTTATGAACTGGGGAAACTGGCTTCCTTCTTGGTTCATGAGTGCACTGTCCTTACACACATATTTTTCCACAGGCCATAGGCACAGGTGGTTGGGGTGCCATCCTGTCCATACCCAGTTCTGGGAGGGAAAAAAGGAAAAGGCCTAAGAGATAGTAGGAAGCAAACCTCTCCACACAGAATTTCTCACTCTAGTTTCCTTTTTCTCTCTATTCTGTGTACAGTAAATTATATGAAAGCTGCATGTTAAGTCTCTAAATTTATCAATGTTGTGGAAAGGGACTTGAGAGAGTGGAATCCATTACCCGATATGGACTCCAAGCTGGGTAAAAATAACAGATTTCACATTTAATATTTTATGCAACATTTCATTCTATCTCCTAGATTAAATTCTGATACTGATCGGGTCTGATAGTTGGGGAGCATTTTATACTGACAATAACCCTGGGAGTAGGTACTGTTATTATCCCACTTTACAGATGAGGAAAATGAAACTGAATGAGGTTGAGTGGCTTGCTGAGGTTCTCACAGCCTATGCTTTATAGACTGATTACTCTCTGGAAGCCAACAGAATTTCTAGCAGATGTCCAGAGGGAATGCCTTTCAAGGATTGGACTGGTGGCTCAATTAGAATTCTGACTGATGTGTGATAAATTGTTCCCAAACTGCTAAAGCAGGCTAATTAGCACTCTGACATGCTATCTCTCTGTAGGTGCTCCCACTGCATCCTGGGCCATCTCCAGTCATCCTGATCTATATCTCGCCACTGGACAAGGATGACTCTGAAGGAGAAAGTGAGGCTGGTGACTTTGCACAGCCCTCCCTCACTTAAATCCAATTCACTTGCATGTCGTGGCATCACCTTCCTGATGTCACGGTCCTCTTTGAAAACAGAGGACAAACAACAACAATCTCTGAAGGTATCTAGGTGGCACAGTGGATAGAAGATATGAGTTCAAATCCAGCCTCAGAAGCTTATTGGCTGTGAACCTCAATGAGTCACTTCACCATTTTCTGTCTCATTTTCCTCATCTATAAAATAGGATCATAACAGCACCTACCACCCAGGGTCACTGTGAGTGTAAAATGAGATAATGTCTATAAAGTGCTTTGCAAACCTGAAAGTGTTTTATATAAATTCCAGCCAGCTATCAGCAGCAGCAGCATAGTGTTGCTTTTGCTGTTGTTGTTATCATTTAGAATTAAGGAAATCAGAACTAAAGCCGTAGAACCAAAGAGTTCCATTCTGGATCATTGTCACAAAAATAAATACATTCAATTACCCTTTAAAAAAAAGAAAAGAAAAACAAAATGGAGATCATACAACGTTTCTTGTTCTAAGTTTAATCACCTTTACATTCAGAAAATTATTATATATAACTAACAACTCCCTCTCTTGCTAAGTAGCAGAATCAGAAGATGGGGTCTGTGGTTTTGGCTTTGCCACAAACTGACCATCTGAACTCAGGCTTCATCCTTCTCAACTGTAAAAGGTAAATTGTAATATCTGCCATGAGCAGCAGCATGGTAGAAAGCTAGTCTCAAAGGTTAGGAAGACCTGGGTTCAAGTACTGTCTCTGAAACATCCTGGTTATAAGACCCTGGGCAAGTCTCTTGACCTCTCAGTGGCAGAGGTGACTCTCTAAGACTCTATGTTGCAGGATAGTTTCTATCTGCATTAATAAAGGAAGTTTTCTCACAGTGAGCTGTCTATATCAATCAAATCACAGGTCCAGACAAAAAAACAGGCATCTGCCATACCTACCTGATTGTATCATTCACACAGAAATGGGGTTGTATATTGGTAAAGTTCTGAAAAATAAAAGATAAGCCAAGGTGTCTTAAGGATGAAACACATAGCGTATTCCATTGAATACATTCCAGTATCATGAGATCCTGAAATAAGAATGTGGGTTTTGTTCATGCCCCTTTTTTCATCCAATGTTAGTGAGTCTGAAGTTGATGTTTTCATCTGGGAGATGTCTCTTGTACATGAAGCCTCAAGCGAGGGAAATTACCATCAGAGGTTGCTGTTTGTCCTTCATTCTCAAACAGGACCATGACATCAGAAAGGTGGTGCCATGACATGCAAGTGAATTGGATTGAAGTGAGGGAGTGCTGTGCAAAGTCACCAGCCTCACTTTCTCCTCCAGAGCCATCTGGGTCTAGTGGCCAGATATAGATCAGGATGACTGGAGATGGACCAAGGATTCTATGGAGTTGAATGGCAAAGGAGGAGCAGCTATACACCTGGGCCTACTAGGTGGCATGCAATTGCTGGTTATTTATTGCCTGGGCATTAAGGGAATCAGGAAGTACTCCTGAAGTTAATAATGTTAGTTTTGAAAATTAAAGTCTATTTTATATGTAATTGGGGGGGAGGGATAAAATATTATTTAAAATAATAAAAAAAGAAAGAAGAAGAAAGGAAGGAAATAAGGAAGGAAGGAAGAAAGAGAGAGAGAGAATGAATCTGGCCTTGTTGGGTGAAGGACAAGGCAGGGACTGAGCATTTGGGATGAAAGAATGTTTAGTTTGAGAGAGGTAGCATGGAAAGAGAAGCTGGAAAAAGGGGAAAAATGAAGGGAAGCTGGGAAAAAGTGAGGGGAAACATGCCTGGGTATGCTGGAACCAGTTCAAACCAACTCATGAGAGCCAATTGTTAAGTTATGAGTGTGAGCATTTACATCAAAGAAATCAGCAGTGCTACAAATCGGGGCTAGATTTATAACTTTGACCTGACTTGTTCTTAATTAACCTATGCTGGTTTGTAATAATCAATGGTCCCCTTTACAACCACACCTTTTGACAATCTGCTCTAAAATTTTCCCAAGAACTGATGCCAAAGTCACTGGTTTATAATTTATAGTCTAACCTTCTTCCAGCTTTTGGAAAGTTAGAACATTTGATTTCCCATACCCATGGAGCACCTCTACCATTCTCCACAATTCTATTTTTAAAAATTGAGGGAAGTACAACAATACGTCTATAAATTCTTTGAATGACCTGGGGTCAACCCCATAAGGGGCTCACCTTCATGCTTGAGCAGATTGAGAGAAACTAGGTGCTTCCTCACTACCTCCACTACTAGGTTTCAGTTTTCACCATTTTTGTTCCATTCTTTCAAGTCCGAAGATCGTTCACCTTTATAGACCAAAAGCAAAATAGTAACTGCTTAGTTTCACTTTCTTCTGGGCCTCTCATTATTATCCCAAAGTCCACAAAGGAGGGGTGGGGATGGGAGGATGCTCTACCTTAATTGTTCCTCTAGCCTCCAACGCAGCTAAAAAGAGTCCTCTTGTGAAGCTTTCAGCTGTCCTTTTTAAAGGGATTTCTCTTGCAGGACATCTCTTCAGTGTTTATTCTATTTAGTACTATCAGTGATTATTTATTTTTTCTTAAGCATCTCTTACACAATCCTTCAAAGTGGCTACTTCTACACTTAGGGGCTTAAGTTTGGGAACAGCCGGCTTATTTCAAGAGGACTACTCCAAGGCTGTCCACTATTTACAAATATATTCAAATTTAATCCAAGGGCATTACAAATTTCAGAATTTGTCATCATGAGATGAGAGCTAATGTTTACCTTTATACAGTCTATAAAGAAGTGACGGATAAACAAATTTATTTCCTAAGCAAACTATATAAGAAATAGAAAGTGTTTTCAAGGACCTTCACACGCTTAGAAGACCTTTTAAAAACAATCATAAATATTGGATGTGCTCTTTACAAAAAAGTCTCATTCATACATTCATTAAAACAATTCCCTTAAAGAACTCTGTAAGGCCATATTTGTTTTTAGTTTAGTTCTAATTATTGTGTGTATCCCCTTATTCCAAAAGGGCTAATGGGAAGTATAGTTTTTCTTATGTGGAGACACTGAAAGATGATGTGGGGTGGGGCTGGGTGGGGAATCTCATTGGGGGGGTGCCAACTATGCTGAATAAAATTATGAGAGGTAAGAGATTTGACTGGCACACACTGACCCATTTAAGAGAAACAAGATGGAATATTACTATTTTGTTGCTACTAAAACATGATAAATTTATCCCTTCTTCACTTTCTCCCTCTCCCCTACCTCATTCCTGCCTAGAAAACTGGTATTGCTTACTTTTAAATCATATTTATCTGATTTTTGTAACCCTTGGCTCAAAGAGCCAGTTGCATGAGACTGTCTCCTCATTGGTGGAGATTAGTGCCCCATACCTGCATAAGGGGAGGGGCATAGTTTATGGGGGGGGGGGAAGAAGAGAGATCTCTGTTCTGGCTTCTAGCATTGGAAAATGTATAAGATTCCAACCTCTCTTTAGGTTGCTGAAGGGAGAGAAAAAATTCTAGGAAGAAGTCAACGTGAGAGGAGCTGGCAGTCTCTACCATGTCCCTATACCTAGTTTCTGCACTAGAGATATGGGATACTTTCCCCTTGGGTGAAATCGGAGATTCTCTGCGGGTTGAGCTGAATTTTCTCACTCCCAGTAAGAGATCTCATTCACTCTGTGTATTGTCTAGTACACATTCTCATTTGTATCCTTTCTGATTTCTGTTTTGCTGTTGACCTTGAAATGGGTTGCTTTGCTATTTACTAAGTTTGTTCATTATGAAGCAGGCATTTGGTGGAAAGGAAGTTAAGCCTTGGATATTTTGCTTGGGGCCCTCTTTACCCTGTTAAGAAAGAGTAATCAGGGCTCAGATTCTTATAATCTACTCAATAGCTTACTAATGTTCAGACTCCTTAAGAGTCTGCTCAATATGACTGATATTCTAATAAACCTTGTCTTTGGCTGAAAGAAGACTTAGGTCGAATTCTTTCAGGTAGGACCCTTGTGTTGTGATTTTGGGGTCCCAGCACCCCTAAACCCCTAAACCTCAATAAGGAGGACCTCTGAGCATCTTTGTTTTCCAGAGGTTAGTTTTGAAGCTTGTCCTGCATCTATGCCCTGAGACCCAAAGAGTGACCTTCAGGAATGACCAAACCAATAGGAACTGAGACAAGGTCTCTTGGCCAGTAGTGATAGTGTTTGGATAATGAAGTTGGTGGGACAAATGCTGTGTAGGAATTGAATTAAAATTTAAGCCTATGCTGAGATTGAGTTGGGGGGAGAAGTACATATGCCCTAGAAGTATTGGGAGAAAAGTTTGTGCTTTTTTCTTGCTCTATATCTTTTTGTTTTGTTTTGTTTTTCATAAAATTTTTTTTAAATGTGTGACCATAATGATAAGCATTGAATTAATTTTCAGTGATTATGGTTGTACCCAAAGTTTCAGATGTTCTCTGTAAAATACATATATATAATAAATGCATGACTTATTGTTGTTATGAAAAAAAGAAATAGTAATAAGAAGCTATAGAATGAACCTTAAAATTACATCTCCTAGACTAATAATACTTAAAGGGGCAAATAGACATGATTCTAGCCCAGTACCCCCTCTCTCTAAGAACTGCAAAGTGGCCAGCCTCTGGCCCCAACCTCTTGTTTTCCCTCCTTCTCAAGAATCAGTCTTCCTTGGAAAAGGGTAGGTGGAAGAGAAGATAAAGACGTCTTTTCTCTTTCGTGAAAGCCACATCTAGACAGACGCATGTGGACATACATAGGCAGGGGAAAAGCACTGCACACACACAGCATTCTCTCTTACATGAACTTTTATGAATAAATGAATAAAACATTTATTAGTGCTTACTATGTGCAAAGCACTGTGTTAATCACTGGCTATCCAAAAGAAAAGTAAAACCATCCCTGATCTCATGGAACTCACATTCTTTTTGGGTTTTTTGTTTGTTTGTTTTTGTTTTTGGCAAGGCAATTGGGGTTAAATGACTTACCCAGGGTCACACAGCTAGTAAGTGTCAAGTGTTTGGTCTGAGATTAGATTTGAATCCAGGTGGAGCTCGCATTCTAATGGGTGAGAGAATCTATATGGAAGATTTCAGCTAGGAGTCTGATAGAAAGTTTCCATGGTCCTTCAGGTAATCTCTGTCTTTGTCTCTCTCACTCCCTGTCTCTCTTTTTCTGTGTGTCTCTCTCTCATTCATAACTAGCAAATTGTCTTTATGTTCACACATTCACCAAGCAATTATTAAATGCCTAGGCACAGTTGGTCAGCAAGCATTTATTTACTGTATGCTATGTGCCAGGAGTTGTGCTCAGCACTGGGGAGCCAAAGAAAAGCAAAAACACAGTTCCTGTCTTCAAGGAGCTTCCATTCTCATGAGGAGAAGGGATAGACAGGATCACAAATAAGAAAATTCAAACTAAATATGAGGTAGTATGGGGAGGAGGCACTAAAAAGTGGGGGGATCAAGAAAGACTTCAGATATGGGGTAGTATTTGGGTTGAGCTTTGAAGGAAGCTAGGGATTCTGAGAGGCAAAGGTAAGGACAGAGTGAATTCCAGGCACAGGAATTGTGCGAAGGAAAGGAGATAGAGGATGGAATGTTCTGATAAGAGAGCAGCAAATAAGCCAGTTTGTCCAGGAACAAAGTGATCTGTGGCACTGTGGCAAATGGCTGTTGTGCAGACTCAGGGATGATTTGTCTTCCCAAAATCATGAGCTGGAATAAATTTGGTATAAGTCTGGCATCATTCATCAAATTAGGGGAAAATGAGCTGTCGGGTCTGGAAAGGTACATCATTAAATACCCCAAGTTCTACTTGTGTAAATTTAAGTTTCTCATTACTATGTATTCTTCACCTATCATAAATTTTTGTGGCCATCTAATTATAAATGTTAGAATTTTGCTATCTCCTATAGCATTGAGGACATTTTAAAAAATAATAATAGTAATTCAAACAAAAAACAGATGAAACAAGAGCTTGTCATATTAATGAATAATTTTGCCTTTGCTGTAACAATAGATCCCCAAATAAAGATACTTGTCAGGACCAGCCACCTCTGCTACTTTACTCCAGACCTAGATCAGTTTATGAATCCTCAGCTTCCTTATGGAGCAAAGCCTGCACCTCTACATTCTGCTCTAATTAGTGAGCTTGTATCCAAACCTTCATTTGAGTAAGCACTGACACCTACCATGCTTGGCTCAGCCTGTGACTTCCCAGACTCCTTTTGGACCTTGCACCTGCAAAAAACACACACACACACACACACACACACACACACACACACTCCTTTTTTTGCTCTATTTCAGGTGTTTTTTTCCTCCATTATAACTAAAGCTTCTTGAGGGCAAGAACTACCTCGCATTTGTATCCATAGAACTTAGAACAGTACCTGCCATATAGTAAGTACTTAATAAATCCTCTTTCTTCTTTCCTTCCTTTCTTTTTTTTATTAATTTATTTATTTTTAGTTTTCAACATTCACTTCTATAATATTTTGAGTTTTAAATTTTCTCCCCATCCCTCTTCTTCCTCCCCTCACCCCACGATGGCGTACAATCTGATATAGGCTCTATATATGCATTCACGTTAAGTATATTTTCCCATTAGTCATGATGTAAAGAAAAATTAGAACTAATGGGAGGAACCACGAGAATGAAGCAATAAAACAACAAAGGAAAAGGAGAGCAAATAGTATGCTTCCATCTGCATTCAGACTCCATATTTCTTTCTCTGGGTGTGGATAGCAATTTCCATCATGAATCTTTTGGAGTTGTCGTAGATTCTTGCATTGCTGTAAAGAGCCAAGTCTATCAAAGTCAGTCATCCCATAATGTGGCTGTTACTGTGTACAATGTTCTCCTGGTTCTGCTCATTTCACTCTGCATCAGTTCATGTAAGTCTTTCCAAATTTTTTTGAAGCCTGCTTGCTCATCATTTCTTGTAGCACAATAGTATTCCATTACATTCATATACCACAACTTATTCAGCCATTCCCCAATTGATGGGCATTCCCTCAATTTCCAATTCTTTGCCACCACAGAAAGAGCTACTATAAATCGTTTTGTACATGTGGGTTTTTCTTCTCTTTTCTTTCTTTCTTTCTTTCTTTCTCTCTCTCTCTCTCTCTCTCTCTCTCTCTCTCTCTCTCTCTCTCTCTCTCTCTCTCTCTCTCTCTCTCTCTCTCTCTCTCTCTCTGTATATCTGCTGCCTGGGAGGGGATTGGAGCATCTCCAATCTAAGTGGACAGCCAGGAAATTCATTGTTTAAAAAGATTGCTTTCCAGTTGTATCGATGTTTTGCTTTTACTTTACAAACATTTACAGATTATGTCCACTTCCTGAGAGGTCTCTTGTAATAATGTAAAACAATTAGTATAACTAAAATAATAGTGACCTTATCTGACTTCTATAGCACTGCACACACCACACACACTTAGCTATTTTTTTTAACCAAGAGAAATCTATTTTCTCTCCCTCCCATTTTCCACCCCACTGGGAAAAAAAAAAAAGAAAAGAAAAGAAAGGAAAAGAAAAACAAATTCCTTGTAACAAATATAGTCAGACAAAACAAATGCCCTTATTGGCTATATACAAAAATAGATATGTCCATTCTGTATCCTAAAGCCATCACCTCTCTGTGGAGAAGTAGATAGTATGCTCCATCACTGGGCCTCTGTAATCACAAGTAGCCATTGCATTGATCATAGTTTTTATAGCTTTCAAAATTATTTATCTTTAAAGTGTTGTTATTGAACATATTGTTCTCTTGGTTCTGTTCTTTTCATTCTTCATCATTATAAAAGTCTTCAAAATTGTTCATTTTTATAATATTAGTGTTATAGTATAAATTGTCCTTCTGGCTCTGCTCTCTTCATTTTGAATCAGTTCATGTTGGTCTTGCCATATCTCCTTGAAATAATCTATTTCCTGGTTTCTCATAGCACAACAGTGCTATTCCATCACATTCACATACCCCAACTTATTTATCCATTCTTCAATTGATGGGCAGCGCTTTAATTTCCAGGTATTTATCATCACAAAAAGAGCTGCTATAAATATTTTTGTCCATATAGGACCTTTCCCGTTATTTTAATCTCTTTTGGATATATGCCTAACAGTGGGATAGTTGGGTCAAAAGGCATATACCATTTAGTAACTTTTTTTATATAATTCTAAATTGCTTTTCTAAACAGTTGTGCCCATTCACAGGTCCACCAACAGTGACCTGTTTTCTCACAGCTTCTCCAATATTTTTTATGTTCCTTTTTTGTCATCTTTGTCAATCTGATATGTATAAGGTGGAATCTCAGCATTGCTTTAGTTTCCATTTCTCTAATTAGTATTGATTTGGACTTTTTTTTTTTTTACAGAGCCTGGGTTTCTTCCCTTGAGAAATGCCTGTTCATATCCTTTCATATCAATTAGGGAATAGCACTCACTCTTATAAATTTGAATCATTTCCTTATATCTTACAAATTAGATCTTTATCATAGAAACTTACTGCAAAGATTTTTCCCAGTTAATTATTTCCCTTTTAATCTTAGTTTTATTGGATTTACTTATGTAAAAACAACTGACTTGCAGACATCCCAAAGGGGATGTCTAGTAGACATCTTAAATTCAGCATATCCAAAAGAGAACTCATTATCTTTCCCCCTAAACACTCCCCCATTTCCTACTTTCTCTGTTGCTGTAGAGGGCAAAAGCATCCTCCTAGTCTCAGGCTCACAACCTGAGAGTCATCCTGGCTTTTCCACCATCTCTCACTCCCCATCTAATCTGTTGGCAAGGCCTTTGCAACATCTCTTGAATATGTCCCCTTCTCTCTTCTGACATTTCCCCCCCTCTAGTGCAGGCCCTCATCAACTCTCACCTCAACTACTGCAATAGCCTGCTGGTGGGTCTGCCTGCCTCAAGTTTATTCCCACTCCAGTCCATCCTCTATTCAGCCACTAAAGTGATTTTCTTCTATTTGGCATTCAAAGCTCATTTTAACCTAGCCACCTCCTACCTTTCCTATCTTCTTACACCTTCCAAACTGACACAGATTCTTCAATCTAGTGACACTGGCCTCCGGGCTGTTCTGCAAACAAGACATTCCATCTCGGCTGCAGGCCTTTTCTCTGGCTGATCCCTGTGCCTGGAATGCTCTCCCCCATCTGACTACTGACCTCCCTGACTTCCTTTAAGTCCTAACTAAAATCCTACCTTCAACAGGAAATCTTCCTCAGCCCCTCTTAATTCTAGTGCCTTTCTTTTGTTAATTGTTTCCTATTCATCCTGTATATGATTTGCTCTGTGTATGTATTTTTTTTTGCATGTTGTTTCCCATGTTAGATTGTAAGCTCCCTGAGGGCAGGAATTGTCTTCTGCTTCTTTTTGTATCCCCAGAATTTAGCAGTGGCTGCCACTCCTACCCATAAATTTGATGGGGTTTTTTTTCATGTTTCTCTAATTTGTTTATGATGTGACCTTTTATATTTAGGTCATGTACTCAAGAAGTTCATTTGTAAGGGTACTGGGGAATAAGAGATAGAGTGTTATCATATCTAAGCCAGAGTCTTATACCCAGATTCATTCTGTTACAAGATAGGACACTGAATACAGAGACCCATACCTAGAGGGGATTACACCACAATTGCTTACCAATTACCAGTCTTGGATCATTAAAGAGGCAATGTGGTGTAACATTAGAGTTATTCCTCTCCCTCACCCCCTCCTTCTTCCTTTTACCTCTGTAACATCTCTTTCATAAGTCTCCTTTCCACTCACTTAGCCTCTACTCTAGTTCAGGTCCTAATCACCTCTCACCTGAGCTATTGTGTTATTAGTTTCCTAAATCTTCTTCTTGCCTCCAGTGTTTCTTTTCTCCAGTCCATCCTTCACATAGGTGTCCAAATGATCTTCCTAAGATGTCATTCTGCTATACCATCAAAAATCTACAATGGTTCCCTATCACCTCTGAAATAAAATATGAACTCCTCAGCCTGGCATTTAAGACCCTACACATCCTGGTACCAACCAACTTTTCCAGCATTATTTCACGCACATTCAATGTTCAAGACAAACTAGATTCGCTATTCCTCTAACTTGACCATACGTTCCCACAAAGTGCCTTTTTCTATAGGTAGAATGTGTTTCTTCCCCATCCCTGCTTTTTGGAACCTTTATATGCCTTCCAGGGTCAGATCAGGTGCTACCTCTTACCTTTGAAGCCTTCCTGGACTCCATTAGATGTTGTTGCTCTCTCACCTCTCAAATGACCTTGGATTTGTCCTTGTACATGTTGTACCACTTCCCATCTATTCCCATACCAACTGAAATCAATTCAAGAGATATTCATTAAGCACAGACACTGTGCTAATTGCTGGGGATATAAACAAGAAAAAGAAAGATAGGACCTGCCCTCAGGAAGCTTACAATCTAACAGAGAAAGACAACACTGAAAAGGAAGCCATAAAAGTATGACATTCTGGAATAGAATGAGAGCTGGAATGTTTAATTTCCAACTTTGTACACCTCCCCCACCCCACCCCCAGCACCTGACACAGTATCTTATATAATATATATGACTATCAACCTTACATATGCACAGATTCATGGGTAGAAGAAAAGTTCGTAACCAAACAAGGGATAGAGAGGATCACAGAAGATAAAATGGATAACTTTGATTACATCAATCAATCAATCAATCAAAAGACATTCATTAAGTGCCTACTATATGCTAGGCCCTGTGTTAAGCACTGAGGATGGGTTATAGTAGGGGCTGTCTGAATATAAAGACAGTTCTGCTTGGGTGTGGCATGGACAAATATCTCATCAGAGATGTGGCCCTGCCTTTCTCCAAAGGAGACTGTAATTACTTTATCTGCACTGCTAACAGCCTAGTCGGGGAGGGGCAGGAGAGTCTCGGCCCACTTCCTATTCTCCTGTTTCCAAGAGGGTACTGGGCTAAAACAATAATGGGTACAGATTAAAAGCTATGTCCTCAGTGTTCTCACAGGGAAGGTAATACTTGGCTTACTGTACCCAGTTTAGTTGCCTCCCACCAAACAATAGTTAAACAAAAGACCACCAAGAATACTAGTACACTTTTTTTTTAATCAAAGTAATAGTAAGCAATAATTGGGGAAATTCTGCCATTTGGAATATAACAAAGTATACACAATAAATGAGTTCTTTAGCTGAAAGTGAAATTAGATCTCAGTTCATCAAAGGAAGAGAGAAAACTATGTCACCAAGGGGAGGCCAGTCATAGACATCTGTGGAGTTATCATTTAAAATCAAAGGATGGCGTTGAGGGCCAGCTGCCCACAGATCTGCATCTCCAAGGTCTTTTTGTAGCCTTTCTACAATTTTCACAAGACTTTCACAAGTCTCTCATAATTCCTTCTCTCAAAGTTTTTGAGCCATCTCTGAAGAAGTCCCTTCTCCACTCACGTAGGTACAAAATATTGAGGCTTATTCAGCCAGTCAGAAGTTACATTCCCTTATAGGTATGTAGCATTGAGGCAGCTGGTGGTGCAGTAGAGTGCAGGGGCTGGAGTCAGGAAGATTCATCTCCCCAAGCTTAAATCTGGCCTCAGACACTTACTAGCTATGTGACCCTGGGCAAGTCACTTAACCCTGTTTGCCTCAGTTGCCTCCTCTATAAAATGAGCTACAAAAGGGAACGGCAAACCACTCTAGTATCCCTGCCAAGAAAACCCCAAATGCGGTCATGAAGAGTCAGACATGTCCGAACAACAACAAAAATAGGTACATAGCACATAGTTTTGTAGGACCATCTCTCAGAAGAAAAGAAAAAGAAAGAAAAATGAGTGGGTAGGAATAGATGTTACACATAACGGATTACACATAATGGATATACATAATTAATAAATGTTAGTTGAACTTTGAAAAACTTAAGAACTCTGATTAATACAATAACCAATCACAATTCTAAAGGACCAATGATGAAGAATGCTACCCACCTCCTGACTGAGGGGGTAACATTCAAGGTGCAGAATGAAACACACATTTTTGGATACAGCCAATGTGGGAAATTATTTTGTTTGATTATGTATACTTGCTAAAAAGAGTTTCCTTTTTCTTTTTTAATTGGAGGTAGTGGGTAGAGTGTTGGAAGAAAGAGGAAGGCTAGCAAGAGAGTTACCAAAAAGAAAAAGAAAACATGGATCCTGAAGCTTTTTTTAAAAAAGAAACAGAAGAAAGGCCAGAAGGAAACATTAAAAGAATAGCATTGAAAATTACATGTTGAATTTACAATTATCCCTTCCACATCTTGAGTTTCCCCATCATAGTTTTGATATATCACTGGTCAGTATAAGAAATTAAATGGGAATTTGGGGAGAGTTTTGCTGAAGCCAAAGACAAGTCACAAAGGCCAGAGACAAGGCAGAAACAGTTTAGAAATGCATAAAATATTTTATTGTATAATATCAATATATTTTATCTTTCAGTACCATCCAGTAATTCAGACTTCTTCTCTGGTATGAAGAAAGGCCAAAAAATTTTACATGGATTTTCCAGGTCGTGGGGCACCATGCCCCTAACCCTTGTGATGTAGAAGAGATAATTGTATTAATTACTTAAAGGAAAAGCAAGCTGTGTATAATAGGAATTTATGGATTGTTGCACAGACCTCTTTTTCTGTTCCACTTGTACGAAAATATAAAAATGCCCATGGTATTTAATGTTTATGTCCGGGGAGAAAAAAGCAATAAAAAGGATATAATAATACTTGCAAAAACTCAATCTCAATCAAGAGATTCTATGAATAGGCACAAATGCAGAAGAGTGGAGTTTTGTCCGTGCACTGCAAGGAGATGTTGCCTTTCAAGCCTACCTCCCACACCCACACTTTTCTTACCAAAGCACCAACAGTCGGCATAGTTGATTCACGATTTCAATGATATAGTTGCTATCATCTATATAGCATAATTATCACCTTAGTCAAAAGCAGGAACATATATATAATATATATATTATATATATAATATATATTATATACATAATATACATATTATATATAATGTATTATATATAATATATATAATATGTATATTATATAAATAATATATATATTATATATATATAATTTTACAGGCTGTGGGAAAGCATGGACAAGAATAAGCCATATTAAAATGGAAAGGAAATCAACAAAGGAAGTACACCCACCATTGAAATTATAGATGCAGTAAAGCATCAAGTTACAATTTTATAACATGATGCTATAGACATCAATCTTGTGCCTATGGAAAAGCTTTCTAGATAATGACAAAACATGAGAACTGTCAGAGCATTTGATAAATACTTTATTGACAAGTAAAGCTTCCACACACCCAATTGAAAAGATTTATTCTGTTATTCACCGATGTAGATAAGAGAATGCTTAGTTTCTCCACCTTCCCTCACCCAGAACCACAGAATCTTATAGTTAGGGACTTCATTGACTGCCTAGTTTAACCCATAGCTGAAAAGAATCACCTTAACTACATACTGAACAAGTGGTCATTAGGCTTTGCTTTAAGAACTCCAGGGATACCTACTAGGTCCCAAGGCAATAGAGTCTCATCTGCCTCTAAGGGTTTGGGCCCCTAGATGGTGCAGTGGATAGAGTGCTGGGTCTGGAGTCAAGAAGACTCATCTTCCTGAGTTCAAATCTGGCCTCAGATATTAATTGTGTGATCTATTAACCCTGTTTGCCTCCATTTCCTCATCTGTAAAATGAGGTGGGAAAAGGCAAACCACAGTGGTATCTTTGCAAGGAAATTTCAGATGGCATCATAAAGAGTCAGACACAACTGAAACAATTCAACAATAAACAAAGATTAAGAAGCTTTCCTTTATACCAACCTTAAATTTTGCTCTTTTTAACTTCCACCTATTACTGCTTATTCTAACTTGTGGGGCGAAGCAGAACATCTTCATTGTAGTATTTGAAGTATTTGAAAACAGCTATATATATAAACCTGCTATAGACATACCCAACCCCTCCAAAAAAAAAAAAAGACCTTTAATTTCAATATTCCCAGTCCCTTCACCAAATTTTCACATGGCACAGGCTCACTACCATTCTATTCGTCCTTCTTTGGACACTCTCCAATTTGTCAGTCTCCTTAATAAAACAGAGCACCAAGAACTAAAGAAAATACTAGTCTAACTGGTACAAGGAATACCGTTTCCCAAGTCCTTGACCCTGTGCCTGCATTATATCAAGATTGCATTCGATTTTTCACTGGCCATATCACACTCTTGTGATATGTGAATTGAGCTTATTATTGATTAATATCCTTGGGTCACAAGATTGTAAATTTAGATCTGGAAGGAACATTAGAGGTCACATAAACAAACCTCTTCATTTTACAGATAGAAAAACTGAAGCCTAAATAGGTTAAGTGACTCACAGTGGGCCGTCCCAGTGCCCCAGTAGGAATTCTATTCCAGGTTCTTTAATTTCAAATCTGTTGCTTTTTCCGCTGGTGTTA
The DNA here is from genome assembly GCF_900497805.2 of Vombatus ursinus. Classification (NCBI taxonomy): domain Eukaryota; kingdom Metazoa; phylum Chordata; class Mammalia; order Diprotodontia; family Vombatidae; genus Vombatus; species Vombatus ursinus. The sequence goes on along the minus strand of NW_020954953.1, from coordinate 9,554,514 downwards.
CAAAGTCACTCAAAATATCAAGTTTAGGACTTGCACCCTCCTCTGACTTACTTTCCTAATCTCTACCTCACTGTTCCTCCTCCACCTAACTGTGCCACTGACTTCTTTGTTAGATCACGTGCTGTCTAACCACACCTCTCCCATTTTGCTCTTCTGGAATTGATTCTTCGAACCCAAGTCTAAGGCTTTCTGTTTACTCCTATGAAATTTTGTCTTACTAGATTTACTCCATTGCTCTAACTAACCACTTCAGATGTTTTGGGGATACCCACTGTAATCCAACACAATGGTTCTTCCCAACTCAGTGTCAAGATGAAAGGTATCCCATCTATGGAAGTCATTAATTAAAAATGTTAAACAACCAACAGTTCTGATCATGTGCTATAATGAACAGAGTGCTAGACTTGGAGTTAGAAAGACCTAGATTCAAATGTTGGCTCAGACAAATTGTAGTTGTGCGATACTAGACAAGTCAAAGCCTCTCTGAAGCTCAGTTTCCACATCTATAAAATGGGGAAAGCAGCACCGTCTTCACAGGATCGTTGGGAGCTTCTGAGATAATGCAAAATGCGTTCAAAAACCTTAACATATTATACTAATATGAGCCATTATTATCATGATCACTAGAAATTGCCTTCAGAATTAACAACATCAAACTACTTTTGGGAGGTTGGGTTTTTTGTTTGTTTTTAAAATATTCTTTCTTTTTTTTTTTTGAATTGTGAATTTGACAAATGAACCAACATGAACATTTCTATATTCAAAGAAGAACCTGACTTCCTTTTAAGACTCAGTTCCCCACCTTCCACAAGAAGCCTTTCCTGGCCCTCCCTCATTCACACTTACTCCTGCTAATACCTCACATCTGAGATTAAACCTCTATTTGCACTGAATATATCCTGTATGTACAATTATTTTCATGTTGTGTCCTCCATTAGAAACCAATCAATAAACACTTATTAAGTATCTACTAAATGCAGACCATTCCAGTATCCTTGCCAAGAACAGCCTATGGACAGCTTGGTCCACGAGGTCACAAAAAGAGTCAGACATGACTGAACAACTGAACAACAACAACAATAACATCAACAACAACAACAACAAAAACAAAAACAACTATATGCTAAGCACTGGGCTAAGTGTTAGGAATACAGTTAATAAAATCCCCAACCTTCGAGGAGCTAACAGTCTAAATGTGGAGACAGCAAACAGAGAGAGGCAGGAAAGGGGCAGGGAAACCATGTGACCAGTGTATCTTTTATTTCACTCATACATTTTTCTTACAACATCCTTTATTCTAGATCTCTTTTATAATTCCCAGCCTGCTTTTACACCCACCATATGCCTCTCAAATGCTATGGGTAATATTCCTTCTTAATCATTTGAACCTCTAACCACCATCCATATAGCATGAGGGAACAGATCTTCAAAGAAAAAAAAGTTTCATATTTTAATTTATATAAAAAACCCTCAACATTTAGTAATGGGAATATCATTAATTTTTTAAAATGTATATTTTAAAAACTTCTTTCCTCTTCTAATAAAATAATATATTTTCATTAAATAATACTGATATTTAAAGACTTATTTATGCTGTACCTTAGGTTTTTTCACCTTTTTTGTATCATAGGCTCCTTGGTAGTCTGATGCAACCCACAAACCCCTTGTCAGAATAATATTTTAAATGCATGAAATAAGATACAAAGATGACGAAGAAAACCAGTTATATTGAAGTGGAGATGCAGCTTTTTTTTTCCATCCAAGGTCATAGCTCCCCTGAAATCTATCCAGGGCTTGTGGACCCCAGATTAAAAACCTTTGCACTATACATTCTTCCATTTAAAAGTAGCAGACTATGGGGGCAGCTTGGTGGCGTAGTGGATAGAGTACTGGCCCTGAAGTCAGGAGGACCTGAGTTCAAATCCGGCCTCAGACCAAACACTTGACACTTACTGACCCTGGGCAAGTCACTTAACCCCAACTGCCTAAAAACTAAAAAAAAAAAAAAAAGTAGCAGACTCTTAGCATAGTAGATAGAACTTTGGCCTTGAATTCAAAAAGTTAGAATTCAAGTCCTCCTTTGACTCATATAAACAGTTGTATGTTGGGGAAATCACTTAACTTCTCAGTGTCATAGATAATCCTCTAAAACTGTAAGTTTCAGAGAAGGTGCCAAGAGAGTTTCAACATCTAACAATTCCCTGTACCAATAAATCCTAGGTGTCGTCCCTATCATTTTTCTTTCACGTCATTCTTTTTGGCCAGCACAACCTTCCGCAGCTTGTCTAATAAAGTTCCAAAGCCCACGGCATTCTTACTGTGTTGATTTCTGTATTTCATGGATGGGAGAGTGGTATTGAAATTCCATGTCCGTCACAAAATGATAGACTAGAATGAGTAATGTTTGTGCACTTTATAAGCTGTTTAAATATCCACTGATTTCTGTGTTGGACTTGATTTTCACACTTGAATAGTTTCCTTCTAATTTGCAAGAAATCTAAATTATAACTAGAAATTCCTCAGTTGAGTTACAACAGAAACAAAAATCTAGAAAAGCTTGTTGGGAAAGCAAAAGCCTGGTTAGGGAATTGTCCTCAAAGTCACACCTTTAGCAAGAAGCTCTTTCCAATTTTCTTTAATCTTAGTGCCTTCCCTCTGGGACCATCACCTATTTATTCTGTATACATCTTGTTTGTGTAAAGTTGATTGCACGTTGCCTCCCTTATTAAATGGTGAGCTCCCTTGAGAAAAGGGACTGGTTTTTTTTTTTGTTCGTTATTATTATTTTTTACCTTTCTTTTCATCCCCAACACTTAGCACAGTGTCTGGTAAACAGTAGGTACTTAATAAATGCTTTTTAACTGAGGACTTCTGGCAAATTGAGTTTCCTGGTTTCCTTGGCTTCCCTGAATTCTCAAACTAAAGTCCTAGCTTTTACAAGAAACTTTTCTTGGTCTTCCTTAATCTTTGTACCTTCCCTTTGAGATGACCCCCAATTTATCCTGTATATATCTTCTTGTCCATAGTCACTTCAATGTTGTCTACCTCAATAGGCTGTCCTTGAGAACAAGGACTATTTTTGCCTTTCTTTGTGTCAACAGCTCTTAACATGGAAACTGGCACATGATAAGTGCTTAATAAATCTTTTGGGAAATTGATCTTTTATTGAAAATAAAGACTGTATTCCACACTTTGCAGAGGGGAGGAGTTGGGGGATCCAGATTTGTAATTTTGTCTATATAGGACACTCCCAATGTGGGAACTCCATCCCATATAGATTGGCAACTCACTTATAATAATCTTAGAGAGTTGCCTGAGGCATTGTTTGATTAAGTGACTTGCCTGGGGTCACACAGCCAAGTATGCCTCAGAGACAGGGGTTAAACTGAGGTCTTCTTGATTCCAAAGCTTACCCTCTTTCTACTACTCTGAACTGCTATTAGTGAAAATAAGGGAAGTCTCTTTATATTGGTAGGCTCAATAAAGAGTACTTAAGTCATGCTCTGAGGTATGACCCTTTTCTGCTCCCATTAGATTAAAAAAAATCAATAGAACTTATAAACCAATAGCTAATGTGACTGCAGGAAAGACATAACAATTAGAAATAACAATTAAGCAAAAGCATCCTCATCTAATAACGTATACAGCATTCTGCCCTAGGATTTTCATTCTTCCCTTCCCCCCTCTGCTCTGGGGCAAGAAGGTATGTTTCATTCACTGTTTTTCAGGACTGATATGAAACCATTCAGGGATTCATCGATAAGCACTGCTTCCAATCATATTTATCATGACACGGAGACATTTTAATAACCAGTTTATTATATGCTTGGAGCATAATGTCGTGGTACACAAAAACCAATAGGTCACAAGTAGCATTTTCAAAAATCTTATGTAGGATAAATCGAATTGGAAGTTTTACAGAGGGAAAAGTGGAAAGGGAACTGATAGCAGAAGGGAAAGATTTGCTTCAGGTAAAATAGTAAACTAATCAGTAAACACAGAGATTTATTCTGGAATTTACAAACTAACCAGAAAATATTCATCATAAGTAAATAGAGTTAATAAAGCCAAGCTAGAAATTCTTTTATCATTAACTAGTTAATCACCTGAGTTAAACTTTTGGAGGTCTCAGTCAAATTTCAGAAAGTTTCGGCTAGTTTCATGACTTGCTTTAAAAATTGAATGGCTATCCTACAGACAATGTGGAAAAAAATTTTTTTTAAAATTTTTTATAACAGGACCACCATTGATTTTTCCATTAATCATATTTTGGTTTCCTTTTAGTGGCTTTTTCATTTACATTGTTGTGAAGAAAGTTTTTGAAGTGACTTCGTAAGCCAGACTCAATAAGAAAAAATCTAGGTACTTAGTCTCTAAAAACAGTGATGAGGTTAACTCTCACTTTTTTAATGTTTGGAGAGCTTTTTATTTATCTTAATGTTGTTATTTATTAGTATTGTTATTTATTAAATTTAGAGTTGTCCTTCTTAAAGCTCTGCCTTCTGCAAAAAACCTTCCTCAGTCCTCTTTAATCTTAATACTTTCCCTGTGCGACTATCCCCAATTTATCCTGTATACACCTTTTTGTATACAGTTAATTGCATGTTGTCTTCTTCATTAGATTATGATTATTGACCTCTTTCATTTCTCTATACTTTAAGAGACTGACAAATCAGTCTACCAGTATTTAGAAACTAACCCTGAAGGTTTAATGATAGTGTCCAAACATCTGTGCACACCAGGGTCCCTCTGACTGCTCTTTATAGCCCTCTTTCCTCTCCCACCCAGCGCCTCTGACACTAATGCAAAGAAATTCTTAACTTCTTATCTCTTTCTAGAAAGAGGAAAAAAAGGTAGTAAAATCTGGGAATTGAATTAGGCCTACTTTTATAACTAGCACGTCCTGTTGTTGTTAGGGCCTCAAGGAAATAAATACAAGGTCCTTTCAGAACAATTCTCTTTTAAGCTTTTTGTCAAAATAACTCTGGAGAATTATTTAGTTGTTTGGAAATCAGACTAAAAAGAAAGGACACGCAGCTCTTTACCTCCAAATTACTGTGTAATTAGAGCCATTTCCAGAAAAGTAAATTTACCTAGACCAGCTTAAAGGTCATACTTCTTGTATAATTGGAATTCTTAATCCCTTTTTGTCAGTTTCTTCAATGAGCAACCACCATTATCAGTTCCTTTTGCACATTACCCAACTCAGTATCCACCCTCAATCCCATTGCTTCAAACTGGACTCAGGGAATAAGGATTTGGTTCTACCCTGAAGTGATAAAGTGATTCAGAAAATGTCCTTGCATAATTTTTCCCCTGAATCTCCCTTCACTCTGCGTCAGAACTAGGATTCTCTGAAATAATCTCTTTGTTTATTTCTTATGGTCTAATTATATTCCATTACATTTATATATTACAATTTGTTCAGCAACTCACCAGTTGATGAGTAACCCCTTAATTCTAGTTCTTTTCTTTTTTGTTCCTTTTTATCCCTTCAGGACAAAAGAAGTTTGTTTTACTTGATTATTCCTTCTTAATAGCCCCCCCCCCCCACTATCCCTACCAGATTTCCTGTTTGGCTTGATGCATTTCTACAACAAACTGTTGCGTGGGGATAAGTATTCATCCATCCTTCGGCTGTTTTGGATAAGATTGAATTTCATTTGATGTCCACACCAATCTCTTCTCCTTCCTCCATGTTTACACACTCTTCTGTTTTTGCTCTTTCTACTTCTATTTACCATGATTTGATCAACTCAGTTATCATCTGTATGCAGATGACTCTTAGATATACTTGTCCAGTCCTAACCTCTCACAATCTCCAGCCTCAGTTTTCCAACTGCCTAATAGATTTCTCAAACTGAGCTCAAGTTTAAACAGAGGTTGACGTCTTAAACTCAACATGTCCCAAACTGAACTCCTTATCTTTCCCTTAAAGATCTGGCCTCTTCCTAACTTCCCATCTAATGTCAAGAATACTATTAGTCTTCCAGGCATCAGGGTTCACAATCTTGATGTCATCCCATTTGTCAAGTCCTATTGCTTCTACCTTCCCAACATTTTTCTTACATGCCTCCTTCTTTCTCCTGACACTACACCTTTTGATGTAGGGTCTCATCTCTTCATCCTAGACCATTACTGTAACCTGTTTATTGGCCTCCTTGTCTCAATCCTCTCCCCACTCCAGTCCATTCTACAACTCACCTATCAAAGTGATCTTCCTAAAGTAAAGGTCCAACCATATCACTTCCCTATTCAGTAATTACATTGACTCCCTATGGTCTCCAGGATCAAATATTAAAACCTTGTGTTTGACTTTTAAAGCTCTTCATAACCTGACCCCTTTCCTACTTTTCCAGTCTTCTTATACTTTATTCTTACCATATACTCTGTGATCCAGATACAGTGATCTTCTTACTGTTCTTCTAAATGACATAACTCTCTATCTCCCAACCCTAAGTGTCTTTTAAAAAATCATTTTCAAGGACCTTTCCAACTCTAAATAGCCAAACAATGAACTTGTATAATTTTTTCCATTTTCTCAGGAAGAAAAATAGGAGAATCATTCAGTAAATATTTATTAAGCATCTGCTTTTTGCCAGACACTGTGCTAATTTCTGGGGATAGAGCCATTAAAAGACTTTTTGAAATTATAGTTTCAAGGAGTTTTGATTCTTAAATTATCTTTCCTCAACCACTTTTACAGGTCAGTTGGGTTTTTATATCCTGCATATACATTTTCTTCAGGTTTTTCTTTTCAGTCTTTTGATTTTGTTCTAGTATTTCTTTACTGTGTCATTGAGTCATTGATTTCTATTTGGTCTATTCTAGATGTCAGGAAGCCCATTACCTGGATAAGCTTACTGCTTTCTCTTCTAACTGATTTATTTTCATTCTACTTCTTTCTTTCAGGTCTTTTATTTCATTATTTATATCCTGCTTCATTTCTTCTAGATATTCATCTAGTTCTTGTAGAAAATCCATTTTTTCTCTTTGACTTTCTGTTATCAGTTGTTACCAAGTTTGTCTTGTCTTCTAGGCTGGATTTTTGATCATCTCTGGTCCTTTGATAATTTTTTATTCTAGTTGGTATCTTTTTTAGTGTACTTATCTCTCCAGCTTTAGTTCCAGAATTGGGACTTTGTGCCAGGGTCAGTCTTTACCCCTTGCTGTTCTCTCCAACGTGGATGGTCATTCCTACTTAGTCTTGCTCTGGGTTAGCTAGGTTCTTGAACTAACTTATACCACCAGAGTTTCAACACACCTGGATCACTGAGATTCATAACGCTGGACCCTCTATGGCATCTCATGATAGAGTGAGAGGGGCCTTGGAGCACTTGAGTGTCTGAGCTGTCTCAGTCTGAATGCTGCCTCTCCACACTGGTCAGTGCCATTCTTAGTGACTTCCAAGGTTCCCTCTATTAGTCATTGACAACCCTGGGGCTTTACTAACACCCTGGGGATTTCTCAGGGTAATCCTCCAACCTTGTTGTCTCCAGATACAAAACTTTGCAGGCTAAATGTGTCTTTGGCCCATTTCTGGACATATGCAGAGGCTACTAGCTTATTTGCCTGTGCTGGCAAAGGCTTTGCTGTCATCTGCTTTTTTAATGCCTGTGGGCTTCTGGCTGACTTTGGGTGCAATTCTGGAACAGAAGTAACTTACAGTGTTTTCTCATTTGATTTCTTGTTCATTATTTGGTCAGATGTGAATTTCATGTTTTTGCTGGAATAGGAATGTGGGAGTTAAATGGCCTGCTTCCATTCAGGCAGTCATCTTGACCAGAAGTATAAATCTACAGATTTAAAATTATAACAATCAGAAAGAGGGAATCATTTTCAAAATTAGACAAGTAAAATTAACTTGAAGTAACATAAGTTCAAGATTTTTTTTAAAAAACCATTTAAAAAGTAGAGAAGAATGAAGAATGGCATTATCACATCCCAAATTATATTGTATTGTAATAATTATCAAAACCATTTGCTACTATGTAAAAAATAGAAAAACAAATCAATGGAAATAGATTGGACAAGCAATGTTTAGAAGCAAATGTGTACACTAATCTATTGTTCAGTAAATTCAACAACAAAGATTGTGGCTAAAGGAAATCTGCAGTAGTACCAAAGATAAATATGCTATAGAGTATACCCTTGAAAACAACATGCTATGTGGAGTTTTAGAAAGACTGCTGGATTTGAAATCAAAACATCTGGTTCATAATCTCACGTACTTATGTGATCTTGGATAAATCACTTAACCTCTATCTTGGACTTTGTTGTTTTTTTTTTATGTGCAAAAATAAAGTTTGGACTAAATGACTCCAAAAGTCCCTTCTGGGAAAAAATCTATAATTCTTGTCCTCCCAATATACAAACAATTCCTCTTGTTTCTAACCTCTATATTTTAAAGGAAGTTTCTGATTATTATATATCTTATACATGAGAAGAGTTTCTCATAGTGGAGGAAAAACAAAAAACCTAAAAAATCTCTTTCTTACTTCATAGAGAAGTGTAATGGGACAACTGGACAATGAGGGCCCAGTCCTGTGAACATGTGCAGGGAGCTCTATCCTCCACATGAGGGGTTTGATGAGCCTTCTTTCGGAAATGAGGATGACTTGAGATAGAGGTCCCTGCCCTGATTAAGATCACTTGTAGGTATTCTGTGATTGTTTCCTGTCTGCTTACAGGTGAAATCTTTTAATTGGCTGCTTCTTGAACTGAATGTGTATGTATACAAAAGGCTCCAACACAGGAATTCTACCTCTCTTTCCTTTCTCTTAGCCATAAGGAATAAGGACAATTGTCCGAGCTATGACAGTCTTGAATGGGGAGGTACCCTTGCCTTCACTGGGCCAGTCTATGGAGTCCATGGCTTCCTAAGCAAACTTGTGTCTAAAATAGGGCTGTCTCCTGTTAGTGTCATCGTTCCTTTGGTATATGATCTGGCTAGATCTTTAAAGATCAGAAAAACCACCAGAGATCCAACACCATCCTTGGAAAGGAGTCAACCCTGAGGAGAAAGATACTCAACACAGCCCAACAGTGAATCTGCATGGCAGCTAAATTATCATGGGATTTCTGAAAGCATGGAAGTGACTTATCTGTTGGCTATGCTACATCAGAAAGTGAACTTGGCAATGAAAATATTTGTAGCAACCACTTTTAAGTTTAGAACTCCTCTCCCTAGGGACCAACATGGTAGAGGGGAGAGTATGCCACAGTTTGGGGAGGGGGAGGAGGGAAAGAAGTGGTCATTTTTTGCTATGTCTTGTAATGTTTTTAGAAAGTGTCCCTTTGTAAAAACTAATTGATGTTAATTTGTTATCATCTATTTCAAAGGGATATCAATTGCTAAGTGCCTAAGACAGTCCCTGGTACATAGTAGGTGCTTACTAAATGATTGTTTCATTCCTTTCAATGATATTGAGATATTAGTCATTATTGATGTCATCACTGGGGAACATGACAAATAGGGGCTCAAGTCAAAAGCATTAGAGCCCCACAGTCCCTCAGGGGAACCCCTGAAACAGTGAGGGAAATGTAGCCAGCCACCCTCTGGGAGCCTAACCAACCACTGTATGTGTGGGTTGGGAGAGTATGTCTAGAGTCTTGATATAGAAGTTTAGAGAATCAAAATTTGCCACAAAGTAGTATGAGACTTTTAAAAGAAAGACAAGTTATTAGTTCTTTTAGGTGAATTATTTCTATCCTTATTTCTCAACATAATATCTGTTTGTATATGGCTACAGTCTTTGAACTAATCCATGCTGTTCGAATGATCAAATATGTTCACTTTATATGGAATTCTAAGACCATAATAGTTAAATTAGTTATTTAGTAGTTGAGGGTGGCCAAGGCTCATTTGGCAAGTAGTGAGTAGCAGAGCTGCTATTCAAACCTAAGTTACTCAGCATGAGGGGAATCAGGCAAGCCCAGAAGAAACAGAATGAGTATAATACATGGCTAGGGAAGAAGGAAAGATATTAGAAGGCAATTCTGCCAAATACAAAGGAGCCACAGCTGTAATATATCCCTTGCCTGACAACTTTTAAAATACCATGGTACCATATGCTTGACATTGTTATCATATACTTCAAGCAAGCATACTCTGTAACAAGATTGTTCTGCCAATGGGTATTTGGCACTTTTCAACCCCCTAACTAGTCATTAGCTGTCAAACATGAGAACGAAAAGGAAAAAAAAAATCTGCCTTATTTAGACAGCAGATCCCTTAGGCAAAGGCTATGCTATCATGTTTTATGTCAGAAGCAGGACCAAGCAATGGTTGACACTCAACAGATATAACAATGCTAAAATCTGTGATGTTCTCCTCCTTGAATGTCAAGTAGTTTAATATTGCTCTCTATCTTCCTGCTTCTTTCTCAGTGGTAGTTAGTTTAGGAGAGATAGTATAGTGTGGGGGATGGGGTGTGGTAAAAAGAGTGTTGAGTTTGAGTTCCAACTTGACCACCTTGGTCAAGACATTTGACTTTTCTGAGTATTAATTCTTCATGAATGAATAAATGAAAGGTTATTTCTTAAGCTCTCACTAGGTATCAAGAACTAAGATAAGTTCTAGAAGAAAGGAAGGAAGGAAGGAAGGAAGGAAGGAAGGAAGGAAGGAAGGAAG
>NW_020954953.1:9515895-9543871 GCF_900497805.2 Vombatus ursinus | reverse complement strand
AAGGAAGGAAGGAAGGAAGGAAGGAAGGAAGGAAGGAAGGAAGGAAGGAAAGGAAGGAAGGAAGGAAGAGAGAGAGAGAGAAAGAAAGAAAAAGAAAGAAAGCATCCTGTGCTAAGTGCTTTACAAGTATTATCTCATTTGATTTTTCACAACAACCCTGCTGGAAGGTAGGTACTATTATTGTCCCCATTTTACAATTGAGAAAACTGAGGCAAACAGATATTAAATGATTTGCCTGGGGTCACAACTACTAAGTATCTAAAGGTGGAATTGAATTCATGTCTTCCTGACTCCAGGCCCAGCACTCTCTCTGCTGTTCATCTAGCTGTCTCTAGAGATACAAGTACAAAAGCAAAGAATATACCTGCCTTCGGGGAGCTTAAAATCTAATAGGGAGAGATAACAAATGCAGGGGAGTAGTGTTCATGGGGGGGGATTTTGGTTTAGAAAGTTCTACTGAGATGTTAACTAGAACTATAGCAGAGTAGATTGGTATACCCCTTTCCAGTAGCAATTGTAGCATTGATTATGGTTCCAAAACTGGAAAGTGGAAGAGGGGAAGAGTGACACAGAGGGAAAATGGTTGGCAGCAGGGTAGGATATGATAAGAAGGTAGCCTGGAAATAAAGTAAAATATGATTGGAGCTGGTGGAAATAAGAAATTGAGGCAGTCACCAATCAGGTGTGAGATGTGAATGGGGGAGGGGGAAGGGAAGAGCACAGGAATTCCAGGACTGAAAGGTTTGAGTTTTCCAGGACAAGGTCTCTGACACATGTGTCAAGATGGTTAGTGGAAAGATGGCTGAAGAGTTAAATGACACATGCTTCAAACCTGCTTAGATATATAATGGGATGCATGAGGCACTCAGCAATCAGAACAGCAAGATTCCAAGGTAAGAAGTTCCAGGAGTGAAAGGTTTAAGATCCTCCATGAATTGATCTCTGGTAAGGGAGGCAAGATGTCATTTCTTCATATAGACCCCCACAAACAAATGAGCCCTCCCTTGTGACAAAGGAAAGCCATTAAGCTGAAGGCAACATCTTTCTTCTGAAGGTTTAAAGTACTTCAAAGAAAACCAGTCTTATTCTCCAAATAGTGAAATGGCAATGTATGTGCAGAGAGAAGTAGGTGAAGGAGAATTTGTCTTTCCGCTTCCTGAGACAGCATAGTCAGTGTAGTAGAAGACGTATTTAGAGCCAAGGCACCTAAACCTAAAACTTCTCATTTTCATATGACATAGAGTAAGTCACTTCAGTCTCTGGGCCCTGGTTCCTCATCTCTGGAATTTTTCTCCTCCTTACTAAGAATCTTCTTAGCCTAGAGATGCCTCTGCCTCCCACTCTCTCCTCTAATTGGTGTGTTCCTTTTCAGTGGGGACCATCTCCAGTCGTCCTGATCTACACCTTGCCACTGGACCCAGATGGATCCAGAGGAGAAAGTGAGGCTGGTGACTTGGCACAGCTCTCCCTCACTTAAATCCAATCCACTTGCATGTCATGGCATCACCTCCCTGATGTCTCAGTCCTCTTCGAGAACAGAGGACTAACAACAACAATCCTTTTCAGTACTGCCATTTCTGTAAGTTCTTGGGCCATTCTTGCTCACTTTTCTCTTGTCTTCCCTTAATAACTCTTCAGATTTTTCCACCTTGACCCACTAACCCCACTTCTCAGCCCCTTCTTATGTGTCTTTCTCCATTAGAATATAAGCTTCTTAAAGGTAGGGACTCTTTATTTTTTTTAATATATTTTTATTCCCAGAATGTAGCACCGTGCCTGGCATTGAATACTTTATTGAACTATCTGAAAGAGAGGAGATTCACTGAAAGGATCTTTAAGATCCTTTTTAAGATCCATAAAAATCACTTCTAGATTTTTTATGACCCTTTTCCCCTGTCTAGTTCTAGACAGCTGTAGGTCCTTTCTGAATTTTTGCAGAACCACAGAGCAAAAGCCAAGATGATGATTTGTTCTGTTCCTTGGCTAACAACTCTGTGAGGGAGGGGTTTGGGGGGAATCACCAGGATCATTAGTCCTAGTTGTCAGCTAGGGGAACTTGGGCACAGAGAGGATAAATGAGTCAGTGACAGATCAAAGAACAGAACCCAAGGAGCCTGGCACCAGGGACAGTCAGCGTTCCCATTCAAAACCAACTCTGTTGCTCTTTATATTTCTATCCTTATACCCTTTGTTTAGGGCCAGCTTTCTGCTCTGTATGTCTTTGAGCACACACACACACACACACACACACACACACACACACACACGTACAGATTCTAATTGACTAGAGCAGGATTCATTTCTTCTGAATGTGATGTATTTTATGGTTTTCTTGTATTAAGTCAGAAGTACCACATGACCTTCATCTTTCTGTATTTTCTCTGCTATTATAGAGAGATGTTTTCTATCTTTTTAAAAAAGCATATAAAGAGCTTTCTTTATTATTTAGATACTTTCAGCATTGTACCATTGAAACTTGCTATGGTTTCACAAGCTTATATTGTCTAAAAACTGTTGAAATATTTCTAAGAGTACTTTACATTATTTTGTTCTTTTGTGGTCCTCTATTACACTATTTTTAAAAAATATCATGATCCCTTGACTGATACAATCCAAACACAGAACTGACCAGCCTTGCAAGCTAAGAAGAAGAAGAATTCATAAAAACAACGTGGGTTTTGAGTCACAGATCCCAAATGGAAAATTTAAGGCTTGATTCCAAGGGAAGTCTTGGTTGGGAAATGAAAACATCTTTAACTTTAGCTCTTGCCCATGAAGTAGAAGAGTCAACTGTAGCTTATTAGTCTTAAAATCCAAATCAATTGAACTTAGTAAAAATAGTACACCTTTAGCTAGACTTCAAGAGAAGGTCCATTGGGATGCCACCAAAGAGATTGTTTCTAGGATGGATAAGCCAAGACTGGCCATCCACATGTTAGCTGATAATCTTAGCATGTTAAACTCTCAGCAACATAAACCAGTTATGGAAATTATGATAGCTTTATGTAGGATGTTACTTAATCTTTTTTTGGCATATTTTGATACCGAAATTTCTGAAGATTTTCTATTTATCTAAGTCTTGCTGGTCTCCAGTATTCCAAAAAATTATTCTAACATTTTACCTATTCAGGGATAAATTTTCTAACAACCTCAGCTATATAGTATATAACCAAAAATAAAATCTGAAATCAAGCCCCTAAAAAGCCACTGAACAGATAAAGTAAATGTTATAAATTGTCTGCATTCAAATTGATGCACCTTATTTATAGGAAAATTCCTTTATACTCCCACCAAGTCTATATATAATATTACATGTGCAATTCTAACAAGTTTATAAATAACAAGCTTAGTTATATAGTTTATCAGCTTATAATAAATAAGAAAGTTAACTCCCACTTATGTGGCACTTTAAGGTTTGAAAGTGGTTTCCTTGTAAAAACCATGTGAGTTAGTGAAAGTATTGTTATAATCATTCCCATTTTATAAATAAAGAAACTGAGACTCCAAGAGGTTAAGTCATTTCTCCATATTCCCCCAATAGTAAATGTCTGAGTGAGGGCTTGAATCTTTGAGTCTCCAGACTCCAATGCTATCCATGACACTGTGGTGCCTCTCTTAAATGCAGCAAATTAGAGGGAGAAAATACACACACACACACATACACACACACACAGGTGTATAGATGTATATGTATATAAGTCTATGTGTTTATATTTACACATGTTATACATGTATGTAATTTTTTGCATATATATTTTAAGTTTTTCTTTAAAACTCAAGAAAGCAAAATTCATAGTAGGCTGGGGCTATTTAATATTGAAACATACTATACATTTTGGTAGCCTCCTGTCTCCAAGAAAGTAAAGAAAATGAAGGGGAAGCATGGTACAAACTAAAAGCACTAGATTGGGAATTGTGAAAAAGTGGATTCTAATTACAGAGCTTCTAGCTGTGAGATCTTAATAAGTCATAATATCTCTGGGTCTCTATATCTTTATTTCATTTATAATATGACAGAATGGAGGCATATGTTTACTAAAGATATTCTCCACTCTCATGGCGGATGTCCTACACAGAGTTCAAATGAAAGAGGGATTCCTGTGATTAGTGGTTATCTAGATGTTCCTATCTGCAAGCAACATTGCATAGCATCCCCCGACCTCTGTTCCTTCTTTAACCTACATATTACAAAATAGTATTAGAAAAGTTCTTTAATCTTAAGTCCTTGATTTCTAACTTGAGTTCTAATGATGAAACATACTACCCACCTTCCAACAGAGAGGAGATCTCATGAGGCAGAAAAAGACATATATTTCATACATAGTGTATTTGGGAATTTTTGTTACGGGATTTGTTACAGGATTCTTTCGAGTAGGGTGGGGCATGGAATGAAGAAAGCAGGCAAGGATAGGAAAGGAAAGAAAGAAAGAAAGAAGGAAGGAAAGAAGGAAGGAAGGAATTACAATTACATGGGGAAAGAGGGTCATTGAAGCATTTTTTAATCAAAAAGAAAAGAACAAAAGGATAGCTGAAAGGATCCACAGACAAACAGGACAACTTTGAAAGTTACTTGTTACTTTGGATGTTTGGTTTTAAGAGGTTGGAGCAAGCATGGCATTTCCAACACACCTTTGAGAAGCAAAGAGTAGATTGAATTTTGACAAAGAAGGATGATGTCAAAGAGTTATTGGCTCTCTCAGAATAGAGCACCTAAGCTAGGGAAGTCACAAGAAAAAGTCAACCCTTTCCCCAGCTTGCCTTCAAAGTGATTTTCTATTCACATACACTATAAAGAAGCTTACTTCACTTGGTTGGCAACACAATTTAAGAGAGACAGGTTGAAGGACCTAGGTTTGAACCATTGAATATTCTTCTTGGAAACCTAGAGCCCCAAAGATGTAAGTAAGCTGCATGTCCCCTGACTGGTAACATCTACAGCACTAGAGACTGCTGTGACATCTTTCTTTCTTGGTTTGTGCTGAGATCTTATCTTACTCCCAATATTTACTCTTGTGCATTTTCTTTTTTTGCATTTTCTAATCTGTATATCTTCTTTGATTTGTTTGCATCTCTTTTGGATAAAGATGTTTACTAGGTATTCATAATGGTCTTTTGTGAAACCACTGTTTGGTGGGACAGAGTTAAACTGGTTAGTATAAGCTAAGGGTTCCCCTCTCCATTGAGAGCAATCAGAGATAGCAGCTTTTGTTCTGAACCCAAACTCCTACCCCTAGACTAGAGATATTTGAGAGGTTGTAGATACATATAAGTCAAATCAGATCCCTCTTGGAGATAGGAAAGGGAAGGAGAGATTGCTCAGCCTCACCAGCCCTGGATCCTACCTGCCCTTCCCAACAGCTAGACCACCTGAGGTCCCAGCATGCCTCTCTTTCTACTTTCCCCCAAAATGGGCAAGATCTCTCAGATTATATCTATTGATTCTACTCTCAGGTCATGCCTTTATATTTTTACAGTAATCAACCACAACTAATTTTACACTGCTGTACTGCTTCTTGTCATCATCCCCTAATTGACTTTTCCAGAAAACTTCCAAAGACTCTTAGGGTTCAAGGCCATAATTCTCAATTCCAAAGATATTTTGCTTGTCCATGAAAATGAGTGTGTCTGAGTCGGGGAGAGTAGAGAGAGGACAGGAACAAAACTAAGGCCTAGATACATTCCTAGCACACATGTGTGGCCAGCAAACCTTTCCATTCTTGAAGTCCTCCCTCCCTATATCACCTTCAAGATAGATATCTTACAAGTTCCAAGATTACAATTTATTTTACATTCATTGTATTTAAAACTACGTTTTCCCGATAAGATTTTCTGAAATACCTCCTACTCCTTGCTGAGAATTAGGAAACACTCTAGGTTAATTAGCAACACATTTACAAGTATTTTATTAGATAGCAGGTGATATTTTCTGACCTTGTCCCCAAATTCTGTCATTCTCCCATATTTGAACCCATAGAATCATAAGGTTTAGCTCTAGAAGGGACGACGGGGTCTTCTGAAAAGGTAATATAAAAACAGAATACGTAAATAAAACTTTTTAAAAAATTGGTAGGAAAAATACAGTTTTATTCATTTTTAAAAATCAAATTGAAAAACAACAACAACAACAACAACAACAAGCAAAGGCTGGATAACTATTTGTCCAGCATGGTGGAGAATGTGTTCCCAATGCAGTAATGGAGAAGATGACTTCTAAGCTCCCTTCCAACCCTGACATTCTGTGCTAAGTTCCATACATAATTAGGCACCAAAAGAGCTCGTTAATTGAGGAAGAGCATGGGAACTTTTAAAGGGGGTTAAAAGAAAAGATTCTAGCAGCAAGTGCCAAGGTTAAAGGGAGAGAATTGATAGGGGAGAGGAGAAATACAGCAAAGATATGATCCCCCTCATCATGTTCTTTTCTTTCTCCCCCTCCTAAGTCCCCCCCCCCGTTTTGGCTTTGCATATGCTTAAATGTATACAAGCTCATTAATTAATTGATGCTCATTGATGAGTGATTGACAGCCAGGTTGTGGGTATGGTAGCCCTGTGAAAGGGGTTCATCAGACTTTTGTCTCTGCTGAGGGAGGAAGGTAGCAAGGGGAGAGGGTCATAACAGTGACAGAAACTTGAGATGCTTGGCCCCAGGTCGGCAAGTCAAGGCTGGGCCTCCCCTGTGGGGACACATCTTCTCTGGAAATACATGCACCCATCCCTAGGGCAAGGGAAGGCTAGCATCCATTCTTGGATTGCTTCCTCTAGTCTAACCTCAGTAAAAGGAGCATCAGTGGCTATTTGATGCCTCCGTTGTACTCTTGCTTTTAAATACTGAACATCTTACATTTTAGTAGGATGATCATTTTGTCCTCCGCTCAGTCATGCTGACCTCTAGAAATGGATTGCCTGTACCCCAAATATACTCTTTGCTTCTCTTAAATAGGCTAGAGCTGTACAGAGTGTAACCTGAGGCAATTAAAGTAAAGCCCACAGACACTCTCTTCAAACTGCAAAGAGGAAACTGCTCAGCTGTTGCTTCAAAGTACCTGGGCGCTGCAGAGTCAGACAAATTCAAACGGCTTAGGGAGAAGTACTCGGCTGAAAGTTTGGCTCTTTTGCTCACTTGGGAAAAGCAACTAAGACAAAAACAGATATGCTAAAGTCAGGGCAGTTCTGGTAAGTGCTCTAGCCCCAGCCTACCTTAAGAGAGGGGAGAGTGACTTATAGGATGGTAGATTTAGAGCTAGAAAGGAATTTAGATGCTATCCGGTCCACCTCATTTTACATGTGGGAAAACTGAGGCAAAAGATTAAATGTTTGGGGGCAGCTAGGTGACACAGTGGATAGAGCTCTGGCCTTGGAGTCAGGAGGACCTGAGTTCAAATCCGGCCTCCAACACTTGACACTTACTAGCTGTGTAACCCTGGCTAAATCACTTAACCCTGATTGCCTCACCAAAAAAAAAAAAAAAAAAAATTAGATGTTTGGCATCTGAGTGGTGGTCTTAGAGTCAGGATGACCTGAATTATCCAGCCTCAGAAACTTACTAGATGGATGATTCTGAGCAAGTCATTTAATCTCTATCTGCCTTGATTTCCTCATTTGTAAAAGGAAGATAATAATAGCACCCACCCACGTCCCAGGGATGTTGTAAGTATAAATTGAAGTATTTGTAAAATGCCTTGCAAACCTTAAAGTGCTATATAAATGCTAGGTATTGCTGTTATTTTTATTATTGTCTAGGGTCACACAAATGTGTCAGAGGGGAGATTTGAACCCAGATCTTCCTGACTCCAGAAGCATGATGACACTTCTCATACAGTTTCTTCCCCTCCCCCATCCTCTCACCCCAAAAAGTAAATCTAGGTTTTTAAAGGTAGATTTTCCTGGGGTACTGTGTATGCACTATTTATCATGAGGCCCACACACAAAAAACTGACATTTGTTTTTGTGTTGAAATTCCAAAAAGTATCTGTGAAAACTGGAAAGCACTTGACTTCTACAAAAGCAATTTCACTCCTCCAGCTCTGAATCAAACTAGTAACAAGACTGTTGTGTGCTTAGAGATAGGTAAAATCTCTTCCATGGTTTAAACAAAAAAAAAAGTTATATACTAGGTCCCCTTGCCTCAATGCCGTAAGAAAATACATTGGCATCATTTTCTTGCTGGCAGATATCAATTTTTTAAAAAGGCCTTGGATATAAAAGAAACTGCACTGAAACGGAGATCTTGTTTATTGAGCAGCATGGCATAGTGGGAAGGGCCCTAAAGACAAGATAGGAGAATTCAGATCTGCCTCAGTCACTGGAAACTAGTGATACCAAATCAAACCTTTGGAGCAGTATCTCCATCCATAAAAGGAGGAGATTGGAGTAGATGATCTCTTTCAATTCTGACATTCTCTTATTTCAATTTCTGTCCTAATCAGTGATTTGCCTGCCCTTCTTTGGTATTATTTACATTGGAGGGTTGAGAAAGAAGGAATGTTGAGATGAGGGGACAGATGGAAAAACAGTGAAACACAGACTTCACCATTCTACCATTCTGAAAAAAGAAGATCATCAATGAGCAGCATTTACTGAGAATTCAGTAAAGCAAGGGCTCTTAACTTTTTTTTTGGTGTGTGTCATGAACCCCTTCTGGCATTTAGTGGTGTCTAGGGACTTCTAGAAGTATTTATTTCCAAAGATATAATCACAAATAACACATGGGAGGCATAATTACCCCTTCCACCTTGTATCACGTCAGTCTCTGGAAAGAAGACTAGATTCATAGCTTAGCCTGGTTCCTGTAGAGTATACACACACACATACACATCTACATACATATATATCTGTATCTCTCTATATCTATCTGTCTGTCTGTGTCTTTGTCTATCTATCTATCTATCTATCTATTTATCTATCTATCTGTCTGTCTATAACAAGTTCATACCCCCAAAGTTAAGAACCTTTGCACTAGGGATTGGGACATCTAGACTAGATTTAGAATCTCAGATTCTTAGGGCTGGAAGGGAACTCAAATTTCATCCAGTCCATCCCATACCTGAACAGTAATCTCCTCTACAATATCTTTGACAAGTAGCCAGTCAACTTCAGCTGACGAACAGCTAAGAAGACAGTTTGCCATGATGGACTTGGCCTTGGACTTGGAGTCTGGACTATTTGGGTTTAAATTCTCCCTCAGACATCTCAGTTCTGTGATACTGTGGAAGAAATTTAACTTCTCTGAACTTTGGTTCCTTCACCTACAAAATGAGAGTGTTGGATTGGATGGCATCTCAGGTCCTTTCTAGCTTTAAATCTATGATCCTGTGAACTTAGGACTTTCAGTGAAGCAGCCCAGCCTTGACTTTGAATGACGTAAATAAATTTATATCAGTGTGTTATATACCTTTCACTTTGGTCTTGGTCTGTGATCTAAATGTGCTTTAGTAGAAAGAATCCTGGATTTGGAGTTAGAGGTTGTTGTTTTTGTCATTCAGTTGTTTTCAATCATTCTGACTCTTCATGACCCCATTTGGCATTTTCTTGGCAGAGATACTGGGTGGTTTGCCATTTTCTTCTGCAACTCATTTTACAGAGGAGGAAACTGAGGTAAACAGGGTTAAGTGACTTGCCCAGAGTCACACTGCTAGTAAGTGTCTAAGGCTGGATTTGAATTCAGGTCTTCCTGATTGCAGGCCTGGCTCTTTATCCACTAAGCCACTTAGCTGCCCTGGAGTTAGTTTCTGGGTTCAAATTCTGGCATAGTGGAAAGAATGCCAGACTTGGAATTGGAATCTCTACTCTATCACTTATTACCTGTGTGAGTTTGGGCAAGTGACTCAACCTCTATATACCTCAATTTCTTCATCTGTAAAATGAAGAGGATGAATGTTAAGGTCCATTCTAGTTCCGGATCCAGATCCTATTATCTTTTGTCCAAAGCCTAATGCAAGAATTGTGATATCTTTGAAGAATCAGGAATAGGTACTGAATTAAATATGCTGTTTCATAAGTTCATAAAATTTTTTGTACAATTATATAGGAATCTATGCAAATGATTTTTCAAATAAACATAATCAGAGTAGGTAATATTTTTGTTTTCCTATTAGGATCATTGTAAGAAACGTATGAATTACATATCCTATCCAAGGCCTAGCCTTTTCTACTACTGTGCAAAATTTGTTACCTTGGGGATTAGTGGTAATACTTCCATTTTTTAGCTTTAAAAAAAAAACAAATGACAGGTGTAGGAGGGTCAACCTGGGCAGAAATGTCTTGATTCTTGTCCATGTGTTTCAAATATGATCCCTCTAGAGTAAAGCAAACATATAATTTTAAAAGCATTAAAAGACTAAAAATAATTCTATTGATTATCAATTTTCTAACACTTAAGAAAATCTCTTAAGAAGGATGTTAAGTGGATGTTTTTCATTTTTATATCACATTTATTTCTCAATATATCCCTTCTCCTCACCTAGCAAGTCTTCTCTAGTAACAAAGGAAGAGAAAGAAAAAGAAAAAAAGCCCCAGTTCAGTGAAAAACAAATAATACATCTACCTCTACCTCAATTGAATGTAAGCTTCTTGAGAATAGAGATTGCTTCATTCTTTTGTTTAATAGTATTGTTTCATTCTTTATATTTGTATCCCTAGTACCTAGCACATAGTACTTAATTGATTTATTTGTTAATACAATAGTGTATTTCACACATCCATAGTCCTCCATCCCAGCAATGAAGGCTGGAAGGTAAACTCTTCTTAACTCCTCTGGGGCTAAGCTTGCTCATTATAATTACACAAAGTTAGTTTCATTTAATTGTTCTTTCTGTTTACATTGTTGTTATCATATATGTTTTCCTGGTCCTGCTTACTGCACTCTGTATCATGTCATATAAGCCTTCTCATGTTTCTCTGAATTCATTACATTTGTTTCTTATAGCACAGTAATATTCCATTATATTCATGTACCACAGTTTGTTTAGTCATTCTTTATCTATTTTGTTTCAGATCTTTGCTATTACAAGAAGTATTACTATAAGTATTTTGGTGTTTATGGGACTTTTCTTTCTTTCGCCTCCTTGGGATATGTGTCAAAAGTGAGATCTCAGGACCAAAGGTTACTTTTTTGTGACTCTGGATAACCTTAATCACTTTTTAGCATAATTCCAAATTGTTTTCCAGAATCATTCGACACATTCACAGTTTTGACAATAGCCTATTAATGTGCCAGTCTTTCCAGAACCCCTACCAGAATAAACTATTTCAGTCTTTTGTCATCTACTGGGTATGAGATGAATCCTCAATGTTGTTCGTTTGGTGTTTTTTTTTTTTTTTTCCTAGTGAGGCAATTGGGGTTAAGTGACTTGACCAGAGTCAGACAGCTAGGAAATATTATGTGTCTGAGGTCGGATTTGAACTCAGGTCCTCCTGACTCCAGGGCTGGTGCTGTATTCACTGCAGCACCTAGCTGCCCCCTAAATGTTGTTTTAATCTGACTTTACATCATTAGTAATTTGAAGCAACCTTTCATCAAAGTTTGCAATTCTCCTTTTGAGAACTTCTCTACGGAGGAACAATCTTTGACCTTTTGACCTCTTATCTAGTGGGGGGACTGGCTTTTGATCTTACATATTTATATTGATCCCTACATATCTCAGATACATCCAAGATACATCCAAGGTTTTCCCCAGTTTCCTTCCTCATTCTCCTCATTAAATGAGTTAATATAATAACAATAATTTCTTTATTTGTACAAAGCTTTTCAATTTAATCCAATCTAAAGGTTCTAGTTTACTTTGGGGGGGGGTTCTATCCCTCCTTTGGTTTAGAATTCTCCTTGTTGATACAGATGTGAAAGTTACCTATTGGGGTTACTTTCACAGTTACAAGAAGAAGAAGAAGCAAACTAACAAAAATCAGGAATAAACACCTGTAAAAATTTGCACTTACTTAAAGGGAGTGTAGACATGGCCTCTGGATAATATTGTAATATAAATGGTTGACTAAGTTTTCTGGCCAAAATGTTGTTTGGGTATAGCGAGCAAGGATGAACTCGGTTATCAAAATGTCAAGTTTAACGTTCTTTGGAATGGATTTTGCTCAAGGCAGAGTGTGTCATTTGGTCTGTGGAGGCATCACCCTGAGTAAATTCCACTTCAACTCTCATATTCACCATCATTTTTATTTTTGGTACAGTGAAAAGTCAAGTCACTTACCATTTTTCACTGAGAAATAAAACTGTTAAAAAAAGATAGGTCCTAGTCACAGGTGAAGCTTATAGATTTGTTACTAAAAGTCAAAAATGCTTTCTAACCAAGAAATTGAACAAAGTAATTCTTTCTCCAGCTGCCTATATCACTAATAATTAATTACACTGGCTTTTCAAAATGGGACGAATACATTGTAAAGGTCAGCTCTAGTCATGAGAAGCTAATGAAATAAAGGTTTAATTAGAAAATTATCATAAATATATTCTGTTTTTAACTTACTTGCTCCTCCAAGTATCTTAATATGTTATGCTCATGGATTTTCTTAAGTGTTAGAAAATTGATAATCAATAGAATTATTTTTAGTCTTTTAATGCTTTTAAAATTATATGTTTGCTTTACTCTAGAGGGATCATATTTGAAACACATGGACAAGAATCAAGACATTTCTGCCCAGGTTGACCCTCCTACACCTGTCATTTGTTTTTTTTTTTAAATCTGTCAAAATACTTTTGTAAACTTGGTGATCGTTTTCCACTCAAAACTGACTTTCATTCTGTTCTCAAAAGAAGTTGTCATTTCACTGATAGTCCATTTTTTTAGAGTATTTTCTGGGGGAGTCAGCAGACCCATGTAGTTTCTATTCATAACCATTCTATACAAGCTTCCACAGCCAACTCAAATTCCTTTATTATACTGGAATGTTGCTATATTGAATTCTTATAGAAGTAAATTAGCCATTGATCAGGGTACCCTACAAGTAAGCGTGTCATTGTAACAGAATTTGACTTCTTATCACCTAGTTGCTACTTCTCTAAATTCAGTGTCTGGTCAGAGAATGCTGAAGAAGAAAAAAAGTGATCTTGGAAATAAGTGATTTTATTTAAAACTATGCCTTTAATTAGGGGAAGAAAAATCAAGACTCCTTTGATTAAAGGGATTTTGTTGCCCACCCTTAAATTTATTTTATTTTATTCCTGATGTGTAGAGGAATAGATATTCTTGCCCTCCAGGAACCTTAGTAGAGAGACTCAGAAATTCTTTTCTGTGTATTTGTTTTAGGATATGAAAAATCCTTTCTCTTTGTTGCAAGCAATTTTGAAAAGCAAAATTTTTTTGTTTTTTTTCTCATTCTTTTTTTTAAAATAATTTATTTATTTTTAGTTTGCAACATTCACTTCCATAAGATTTTGAGTTTAAGACTTTCTTTGCCTCCCTCTCCTTCGCTTCCCCATGACGGCATGTAATCTGATATAGGCTCTACTTATACAAATATTCATGTTAAGTAAATACAAAATTATTTTTAAAAGTCATTATGACCGGGGCACCTAGGTGAGGCAGTGGATAGAGCACTGGCCCTGGAATCAGGAGGACCTGAGTTCAAATCCAGTCTCAAACCAGACACTTGACACATACTAGCTGTGTGACTCTGGGCAAGTCACTTAACCCCAATTGCCTCCCCATCAAAAAAATCATTATGACCACAAGGCTTTCGCTTGCTCCCCAAAAATTATCAGTGGCTATATCTATACTTACTGTTCTGACACAATCTATCCCTATCAAAAAAAGCTTCATTTAGGTCATAGGTTCCCAACCTTTTCTGTCTCTGTATCCCTTGGTTTTTTCAGTAAACCTTTCCATGTCCCTTATTCAACATGAAAAAACATAAATTCTAGAGTTGAACATGCATGTGCACATAAGCAATAAAACAAAAAGACTAGAGGGTTTTTCATCTCCAGGGACACCCAAAAAATTTCACGGCTTTGTAAGCTGGAAATCAATTTAGAATTTCTGGAATATTTCGGCAAAATAATATGTTGTTATTCAGTCCTTTCCGACTCTTTGTGGCCCCATTTGAGATTTTCTTGGCAAAGGTGCTGGAGTGATTTGCCATTCCCTTCTCCAGCTCATTTTCCAAATAGGAAATTGAGGCAAATAGGGTTAAGTGATTTGCCCAAGTCACACAGCTAGTAATTGTCTAAGGCTAAGTCTAAACTTTGCAAAGATGAGTCTTCCTGATTTCAGGCCCTGCACTCTATCCACTGCACTACCTAGCTCCCCTAGAGAATAATATAGCTTTTACCAAATATTCCCTAAATACCCTTTGTAAGTTTCTCATACCTCTCTAAGGTACGTGTCCCCTAGATTTGGAACCCCTGCTCTTGTTTAAGAAAATAAAGTTACGTTCATATGCAATACATTCAGAGCTGCCCCACAGATATTCCTATGAAAACTAAAAGTGAATAAAAAAGGGAAACACTTATATTAAATTTCTCTTAGACTCACAGTGGAAAATGCTATCCACATTCCGAGAAAGAACTATGGAATCTGAATGCAGATTGAAGCATACTATTTTCACTCTTTTTTTTCTTTCTCATGGTTTTTCCCTTTGGTTCTGATTCTTCTTTACAACATGACTAATGTAGAAATATGTTTAATATGATTGTACATGTATAGCTTATATCAGATTGTATGCCATTTTGGGGAAGGGGGAGGGGAGGGAAGGGGGAAATTTAGAACTCAAAATCTTGTAAAAGTGAATGTGGAAAACTAAAAAATAAATTAATTAGTTGATTAAAAAAATTATCTTAGACCACAGAAATACTGATGCAGGAGAGAAATGCAGGGGGCAAGACTAACATGCAGTTGCCATCATCATCATATATTAATAATAATTAACATTTAAAGTCTGTGAAGTGCTTTGCATGTGTTGTCTTATTTGGTTTTCACAATAACTCTATGAGGTAGGAGTTATCTCCATTTTACAGATGAGGAAAATAAGGCTGAAAGAGATTAAGTGATTTGCCACATAGTGGATAAGTATTTGAGGATTTGGACTAACTTTCTGATCTCAGTTCCAGCACTCTATTCAGGACAGCACTGAGCAAATATAAGAGGAGAAGAGTAATAATAAAAATAGAAACAAGAATAATTGGAATTTATGCAGCAGTTTTACCTTTTTAAAGTACTGATCACACATCTCATTTGATTCTCAGAAAAACAACCAAACCCTGTTTGGTAAGTGCTATGAGTATTATTCTCCTTATTTTACAGATGAGGAAACTGAGGCAGAGAGAGGTTGGGTCATCTGCCCAGATAATAAGCATCTGAGGCAACCTTAGAACATAGGACTACTTGCCTCCCAAGTCTAGCACTCTATTCACTCTGTCTTCTCTCATTTTTAAACGTGTGCTTTTGATTCCATGCTGACCAACTGGGTTTTAAACATCTGGTCTGAACAGCTTTGCCAGTCTCCTGCCTAGCTCTTGAGTTTTAGATACCCCACGCACTCTTTGCCTGGGCACAGCTTCCTGTTTATTCTTTCAGATCAAGACTTAGACAATAGCCTCTTTTGACCCAGGAGGATTCTTTCCTTTAGGCACAGCTAATTGGTCTCTTTTCACCAGAACTCCCTGTTCCCATTTTCTCCCTAGAGAGAACCTGGTCCCCTTTTTGCTGGCTCTGCTGCATTGATGATGTTGCCACGGCCCTGTACGATGATTGTCTGAACTTTTTAGGGCCTGCCTTGATTTCTTTTAAGTCCTGGCTTAAGTCAGTGTGCCAGAGCCAGAACAAGGTCTTTGCAATGTGGGCAAGATTTGAAAATTGGTTTAATATGAATATACATGTAGAGCCTATATCAAATTACACACTGTCTTGGGGGGAGGGGAGGGGAGGGGTGGGGAGAAAATTTGGAACTTAAAATCATATGGAAGTGAATGTTGAAAACTAAAAATAAATAAATAATTTTTTAAAAAAGATTTGAAAATTGGGCCCCAGCATTTGACAATTATTGTCCCGTGTGTTACTGTCCATTGGAAGCTTTGAACTTTGTTGTCATGCACACAACTTGATTTAGCATAAAATAAACAGGTCCATGCTAAGGTGAGAAGAATTTGGAGCCATTAAAATATGTTCATTTGTTAAGAAAGAAAAACGTATGGGGGCAGCTAGGTGGCACAGTGGATAGAGCACCGGCCCTGAAGTCAGGAGGACCTGAGTTCAAATCCGACCTCAGACCAAACATTTGACACTAGCTGTGTGACCCTGGGCAAGTCACTTAACCCCAATCGCCTAAAAATTAAAAAAAAAAAGTTTAATTAATTAATTTTAAAAAGAAAGAAAGAAAGAAAAATATATTTAAAAATGGCTTTCATTGTCTACTCATCATCCTCTCTCCCGTTTTGTGTTCTTGGCAACTCTCTATTTGTGCTCACTCCGGTTCTTATACTGTCTCCATATATTTAAAATTGACATATATTTAACAAGTATCTACTACCTTGTTAGATTCTGTAGATTCAAATGTGAGTAAACAGTACAGTTGTTACTCTCAAGGAACGTATCACTAAAGGGCTAGGAGGATCCTGGACATATAAACCAAATACCACTTAGACTATGGCCAGCATTTTACTTTCATGACTAGATGTAAGTTATATCACGATACAAGTTTTGATGCTACCAAACCTGACTTCTTTGGTGTATTCATTTTTCATAATCCTGTTGTCTAATTCTGATTTAAGGATCGTTTTTCTTTCTCATAAAGTAAAACTGCAATCCATATTAACTTGGATTATTGCAATAAATGCCTAAATGGTCTCTGTATATCTTCCCTTTCCTTTCACACCAAAGAATATTTGCTATACCTTGTGACATCACAAAACCAAAGTGATATTTTTAAAGCACGGGTCTGACCATGTCACTAACCTGCTAAAAAAAATGGCAATGGCTCCCTATTACCTTTAGGATGAAATATATATATATATATATGTATGTATATATACACACACATATATATGTATATATATGTATATATATATGTACACATATATTCCTCTTTGTGACATTCAAAATCTTTCACAGACATTTCAGTACACAAGTAAGAACAAGAAAGTCTTTGTAGATCTAAATGTTTGTTGATCACTAAATTCATAATAAAAATTTTAAACTACCTTTCTGTATTGTTAATATATCTACTGTTCTTCAGTAAGTTAGTTAATAAGCATTTCTTTAGTGCTCGGCATGAGCCAGGAACTATGCTAAACTCTGGGGATACAAAAAGGCAAAATGATAATTCCTGCCCTCAAGGAGCACTTGTTCTAATGGGGAAAAAACACACAAATAACAATGTGCTTGTAAGATAGATATATCTATATCCATCCATCCATCTCTCTATCTATACATATATATACATATATGTATGTGTATACACACACACACACATATATCTAAAAATGTAATTGCTCCTCTCTTTGCCAAAGCTTTTCTTTCTTGCCTGGAATGTACTCTCTGTCCTACCCTTTGCCTTTTATAATCCCCGATTCCTGTCAAAACTCAGCTCAAGTATCATATCCAACATGAGGCCATTCCGAAAGCCCCTAGCTGTTAGAGTTTCCCCCACGTCCCTCTCCCTCTATCAAAATTACATTATATTTAATTTCAATGTATTTTGTAAGTGCTTGTATGTGTACATGTCAATTCCCCTCCTGTAGTATGTAAGTTCCTTGAGGTCAGGGACTGTTTCATTTTTGCCTTTATATAGAATGTAAACTCTGTTACAATTGAGATTATTAAATTTTTGGTCTTTGTGTGTGCCTTAATATATTGTTGATTGCTTCATCAATTTCTATTCCCATTACCTAGGGTAGCATCTACCAATGGTAGGTGATTAATAAATGCTAATTAGTTGATAATTGGGGGATAGCAAAGTAGGATAAAAGTAATGAGTGACAGCAACTTCTTTATGTCCCTTCCTAATCTATTGGCTGTTCCCTTGTAAAGTTAGCCCCTGAAAATCACAAGATCTTAGAACTAGAAGGGAACTTAGAGAATATTTGGTCGACCTCATGTTGGAATCTCTTTTACAGCCTATTAGATAAGTAGTCATCCAGCTTATCCTTGAAGACTTACCATGAAGTGGAA
Source organism: Vombatus ursinus (assembly GCF_900497805.2). Lineage (NCBI taxonomy): Eukaryota > Metazoa > Chordata > Mammalia > Diprotodontia > Vombatidae > Vombatus > Vombatus ursinus. The sequence continues at coordinate 9,525,764 of NW_020954953.1, read as the reverse complement.
CCCATTACCTCCTATTATAACCCATTCACTTTTGGATAGCTCTATGTGTTAGGAAGCTGTCTCTTGCACTAAAGCAAACTTTGTCTCTTTTCAACTCTTACCCATTGTTTCTAGTTCTTTTCTCTAAGATTAAGAATAAATCTAGAGGCAGCTAGGTGGTGCAGTGGATAGAATTCTAGCCTTGCAGTCAGGAGGACCTGAGTTCAAATGTGACCTCAGACACTTGATACTTAGTAGCTGTGTGACCCCTGGGTGAGTCACTTAACCCCATTGCCTAGCCAAAAAGCAAAAAATAAAATAAATCTAACCATTCTTTCCTAGTGACAGCTCTTCAAACGTTTGCAGGCAGCTGTCAGATCCAAAGCTATCCTTCGCATCTCTAGGCTGGACATCTCCATTTCCTTCAACCCTTCTCTATATGGCAATCAATATATCAGCCATCCTGGTTGCCTTCTTCTGAATATTCTCACCATCTTGTCACTATCCTTCCTAAAAATCACAGAATCACAGAATTTCATTTGCAATCACAACTTATCATTTTAAGGACATTTTATAGTTGAGAAAGAAATCAAGGGGCAGCTAGGTGGTGCAGTAGATAGAGCACCAGCCCTGAAGTCAGGAGGACCTGAGTTCCAATCTGACCTCAGACCAAACACTTGACACTTACTAGCTGTGTGACCTTGGGCAAGTCACTTAACCCCAATTGCCTAAAACAAACAAACAAAAAAAAAACAGAAAAAGAAATCAATTGAATTCGGAATTATGCTTTTAGAAAATTAACCTTCAACAAAAATCAATTTATCACATTGTTTCTATGATTATCTGAGATCCCTAGCAGAGTATCTTGTATATAATAATGGCAAAAAAAATCATCATTTCTGAAATTTCATTTTAATAAGGTAAATCTAACAGGGTTATGGTGGGAAAAGCATATATGAAAGCCAAGAGATATTTTAGTCCTGTTGCAGCCACCAAAGAGCTTTATGACACCTTGGACAAGTCATTTAAGCTTTCTGTGCCTCAGTTTACTCATTTATAAAATAAAAAGATTGTAATAGATGATCTTTCTAAGGTCTCTGCTGGGTGCCATTACTGGTCTTCTTGACCTATGTCTTGCCACTGGACTCCTATGACTCTGGAGGAGAGTGAGGCTGATGGCTTTGCACAGCTGTGCCTCACTTTAATTCAATTCCCTTGTAGGTCAAGACATCCTCCTAAAGTTATTGGTCCTCTTCGAGAATAAAGGACAAACAACAAGGTCCCTATCAGTTTTAACGGATTCTGGCCACTTTGGATTAGAGGACCTGGTCCAAATCCAGTCTCTGATGTGTACTGCCTCTGTTTGTTTTATCTTAGGTAAACCACTTAATCTCTCTTGTCCTCAGTTTCCTCATCTATTAAAAAAAAAGAAGGGAGTTGGACCAGATGACTTTTTTTTTTTGGCTAGGCAATGGGGTTAAGTGACTTGCCCAGGGTCACACAGCTAGTAAGTGTTATGTTTCTGAAGTCAGATTTGAACTCAGGTCCTCCTGAATACAGGGCTGGTGCTCTATGCACTGTGCCACCTAGCTGCCCCCCAGATAACTTTTGAGGTCCCTTCCAGCTCTAGATCTAAGAAAAGAAAGTTTGTTTCTCCGATGCAATTCAGGACTTGGAAGTCTGCAATCAAATGGTTAAATTTCTGATTGCTGGTTTTTTGTTAATAGAACCCCTGGGAGGACCAATTCAGGTGCAACAGATTAACTGCTTAACTAGGAGCTGAGAGAAGGGCCCTAGTTTCTAAAACACTCCACCAGGGTGGGAAGGACTTTAACTTGGGAAGCGTGTTATCTTTCGCTCTAGATACTTTGCTTCAAGATTTTAGGGAGAAAGAGTCAACAATTTAATGCTGAACATTGGAGGCTTGCTAGAGATGTTTGTGCAATGTACCAAAAGGTCTTTTACCAACACTGTCATGGGCCATGATCAAGACTCACAGTCCATTCCTTTTTCAATGAAATGTCCTAATATTAAAGGGTGACCTTTATTTATGTATTGGCTGTTCCTGTGAGGCCTTTTATGGAGTGTACTTATAGCAAGACATGGAATAGTTTACCTTCTCCTCTTTATATTCTTTCCTAAAGTGGAAATCTTACTCAAAATATCACAAGGGTTAAAATACCCCTGAATTACAGGGGAAGGTGATATTTTTTTTTCAAGAAATGGATTGTCAAGGGTTTTGGGGACTTTTTAAAAGGCACTATGTAGAAAGAATAATTTCTGTTCCAACACGCTTCTGAATATTGAACAAATAATGGGATACTATGATTGTTAGGCCACGAGAACCGTTCCTGCATTTAGAGCAAAACTCTTTTAAGGTATCTGTTTTGGCTTTGGTTTCCCTTCTCAGTCTAGCAGGAACTGTAGGATTCTGAGAGACCCTTCACCTCTCTGCCCAGAAGGAGACAAAGAATGTTTTTGCTAAAAGACATAGGAATTTCACAGCAAACCCTAAGCCGGATTTTCCATTTAAATGTGCAGAATCAAGCCTCTGAGTTTGCCCCCCCTCAATAAAGTATTTCTAATTTCCAAATGCCAAACCTGCTAACTCATCAGTGGCTCTGTTCTAAGGACATTTCTATCCAGCTCCAGCTGCCTCTTCCCTTGAATGCCAAATGGTTTGCATGTTTACTGATAGGCTTTTTTTTTTTAATTTATTTTGATTTATCAACAATCACTTCCATAAGCTTCTGAGTTTTAAAATTTTCTCCCCCTCTCTCCCCAAGACAGTACGCAATCTGATAGAGGTTATACATATACATTCCTATTAAACATCTTTTCACATTAGTCATGTTGTAAGGAAGAATTAGAACCAATAGGAGGAACCACCAGAAAGAGGAAACAAAACAAAACAGAAGAAAAAAAATAGCAAATAGTATGCTTTGATCTGCATTCAAACTCCATAGTTCTTTCCTTGAATGTGGATAGCATTTTCCATCATGAGACCTTTGAAGATGTCTTAGATCCTTGCATTGCTGAGAAGTGCTAAGTCTATCAACGTCAGTCATTGCACAACATGGCTATTACCGTGTACAATGTTCTCCTGGTTCTGCTCTCTTCACTCAGCATCAGTTCATACAAGTCTTTCCAGGTTTTTCTGAAGTCTGCCTGCTTATCATTTCTCATAGCACAATAGTATTCCATTACATTCATATACCACAACTTGTTCAGCCATTCCCCAATTGATGGGCATTGTCTCCACTTCCAATTCTTTGCCACCACAGAAAGAGCTGCCATAAATATTTTTGTACGTGTGGGTCCTTTTCCCATTTTTATGATCTCTTTGGGATATAGCCCTAGAAGTGCTATTGCTGGGTCAAAGGGCCAACAGGCTTTTACCTTCCAGAAAATCTATGCAGAATGGTAAGATCTCTGCAGGCAAGCAGCCCTTGCTCCCAAGGCCTCCAGTATCTGCATTTAGTCCCCTTGGGTCACTTATTGTCAATTCAGGTTATAAACTGGTATTCAAAGCCTGCTTTGGTATTCTGGTTTGGTTTGGTTTTGATGGAGTGGGGTGAGGAAGTTTGAAAGATTGTGAGGGGAGTTGGCCCACTAGGCTAGTGGTCTCTGGAGTTTCTTTGACATAGCTGGTACCTGTTTTCTGGGCTTCATTATAGACCATTTGTGTTGCCTAATTTCAGCACTGATTCTACTCTGTCCTGAGGGCTGTGGTGAACCACCTGCCGACTACTTATTCTGGGGCAAATGCATTTGAGGATAATTACATTCTAGGCCTACAAAGTTTACAAAAGAGGTGGATGCTGAGGAATATAGTGAGGAAAGCTATACTTGACCCTAAATCTTCCCTGCTTTTGGGAAGAGGGTAATGTTCCTTGTATGGAGTGAGGCACCGTGATGAACTGGAGTGAGCCTTACATTTGGGGTCAGAAGACCTGGGTAGAAATCCTGACTCTGCTACTTATTATGCCGCGTGACCTTGGGCAAGGCTTTTTACAACTCTCTGGGCCTCAATCCCCTCCCCTAGGAACAGGATTCCATAGTCGTTAAGTTTCTTTCTGGTTTTACATCTCATGATCAATATATAATCAGATGCTCAAATCCTGTGACAGTCATTTCCTGGGGTAGAGCTGTCAAATTTGTGTTTGGAGGTGGGGGATATAGCTAGGGAGACTGAGGTAAGAAAAAAGGGGGAATGAAAGCCATGCCAATCGTTCTGTCCCAGGTAAACTTGGAAGTCTGCTTCCACATTTTCATGAGCATCACCTTCTCCCTTTGGACCTAAAATATCTCCAGAACCAGCTTCAGAAGAGTTTCTTCTCTGGAGTCCAGACGGTTCAGAATTATCCCTAGTTGACTGAGCCCCTGCTGACTTGGCCCAAGACGGTTGGTTTTCTTCAGATGTTCCAAAAATATTAGGTGCCTTTTTGTTCTTTTTCACTGGTTGTTCTGTAGGCTCATCAAAGCCCAAAGTAAAATTAGACCCACCACCTGGAGGACGTAATATCCGGGAGCTATTCCTGCCATTGGGGTCGACACCCTTCAAGGTGGTGGTGGTGGTGATGGCGATGGCGATGGAGATGGCGGAGCCAGACCATGGCGGGGGTGGACGGACGGGCGAATGGACTGAGAGCAGCGCGGCTCTCGGACAAGGTCCAACTAAACACACTCACGGACACATGCGCACACAAAAAACCCACCCTCTACCAAGAGTTATTTTTTGTTTCAGAAAAGAAAAATGAGTCTTCAATAAAAGTATGTGGTCGTGGGTGGGTAGGTGGGTGGATGGAAACAAACTTAACAAATGAATGTATTACAAGTGATATTGTTATTGCATTAACAATAAACATGAAAGTGTTTCAAAGTTCTCAGCATATCACCAAGGACAGAAACAAAAGTACTTTTGTTTTCTCTACACCACCTAAATTTGCTGTTTCCTTCCCCAGTTCATCTTACAAATGGGAAAACTGAGGTAAACAGGGTTAAGTGACTTGCCCAGGGTCACACAAGCTAACAAGTCAGATTTGAGGTCAGATTTGAACTCAGGTCTTACTGACTCCAGGCCCTGATGCTCTAACCACTACACCACCTGGTTGCTCATAAAATTAGACTGATATGCCTTAAAATTCTCATCTTCATTCTTCTCTGGGGTCCATTCCTGACTCACTTTCTGGATTCTCTCCACTATGCCATTGCAACCCTCTCACCCTGAAAGTTCATGCCACCTGTGTGATTCTGATTGGTCCTTCCTCTGTCTGATTGGTCTATTCCTCTTGGCCCTCCATTATAAGGAAAGTACCCAGGGCAGCTATTTTTACTCTTCATTTCTGTCTGGGTTCTGTTCCTTACTTGCTCTCCTGACTTTCTCTTCCCCATCCCCTGCTTTTCAGTTTCTTTTTATGTATTATCTTCCACCATTTGAATGAAGTTCTTTGAGGACGTGGACTATCTATCCTTTTGTCCTTACTGTATTCCTGGTGCTTAGCATAGGGCCTGACTGACACACTGTAATTGCTCCTTGAGTTGATTTAAGGTGTTGTATGACCTTTTGTGGAAGGTGTCCATGACTGGATAGCCACTTGTACAGTCTTTTGTAGGGATTCTTTTTCTGGTGTGTTGTACTAGATGGTCACTGAAGTTCATTTCAATTCTAAATTTCTTTTTTTAAAAAAATCTTGCATTATTTCTGCTTATTCCTGAAACATATGATATCTCCTTAGGGTAGGGCTCTCCTTGACTTCTAAGGTGGACAATTGGTAAAATGTTATATATGAATTGTCCTAATATTTTAGTAGAAGAAGTTATTGGAACTCTGAAGAATAGCTTGAATAAATCAATTATCTCCCTGTGCCTCACTTTCCTCTTTTGTGTGAGGGGCGGAACTAGATAACTTCCAATGTCCCTTGGCTGTCTAAATAAATAATATTATCATCTGCAAAATGAAAGTGTTAGACTAGAAGATTTCTAAGTTTCCTTCCATTTCCAAATCTGTGATCCCACTTCTTCCATTTTCTAGGCCATCCATGGACGTTATACCAATTATCTTTTGAAAACAAAGAATTATTAGTCATTCTATTTTACTCTATTACCTTATTAAATAAAATGACAATTTATGAACCATACAGTTCATAAATTTAGGGCAGCTAGGTGGTGCAGTGGATAGAGTGCTAGGCCTCAGATACTCAGATATTGTGTGACCCTAAATAAATCACTTAACCCTGTTTGCCTCAGTTTCCTCATCTGTAAAATAATCTGGAGAAGAAAATTGCAAACCACTCCAGTACATTTGCCAATAAAATCCCAAATGGGGTCATGAAGTCAGATGTGACTGAGACGACTGAAAAACAAAACAGATACATTTGGTGTAAATATTCTCCAGAGTCTATTGATGAAAACCCATCTTGGACATACAAAGCATTTCAAAAATTTTAGTCTAAGACAACTGCAACAAAATTGCTCTTCTCCCTTAGAAGGTTACTGTTATTTGGCCGAGAAAGAAGTTAGAACTGAAAGTGAAGCTACTGAACTTCAACTAAGATTAAGAAGCAGCTCTTCAATCTCATCAAGTGAGCATGCTTCAGTTATTGTGTCCTGGAAATAAGTAGATCACATATATGAATAGAACTCGGTTAAAATCAGACAAGAATAAGCCACACAATCCCAATAACTTCTTAAAGGCAATAATTTTAATAATAATAATATTAACTAGCATCGACATAACACTTTAAGGTTTGCAAAACATTTTCCAGATATCTCATTTTTTATCCTCATAACAACCCCATGCTATTATGATTATTCCCATTTTATAAATGAGGAGACTGAGCCAGATAAGGGTTAAGTGACTTGCCAGGGTCATGCAGTTAGTGTTTGAGGTTTGATTTGAACTCTTGGCTTTCTGATTCCAGGTCCAGCATTCTTCCCCACTGAAAACTTAGCTGCCTAAATTTTGTACTTCTCCAGTTTATTTTGATAGTGCAGTTGCTTTGAAATCTTTATATTACACCTTCCTTTTGATACCAGCAACCTTCTTCCCACTTCTCCCATGAAATGTTGAATACTGATAAAAATTTTACTTCAATGAGAAAATATGGTGTAGGGGAGAAATCCCAGATCTAGGCCACTAAAGACCTTAGTTCAATACCATCTTAGCCACCAAACTGCTAGTCATCTAGGTACCCAGCCTCTGAGACATCCTTGATTCTTCTTTCTTTTTCATCTCCAGCTGGCTGGCACAATGAATAGAGCACTGGACCTGGAGTCAGGAAGACCTGAGTTCAAATTCAGCCTCAGACATTGACTAGTCATGTGACTATACCCAAGTTAACTTCTATCTTCCTCAGTTTCCTTATCTGTAAAATGAGGACAGTAATAGCAACCTTTGAGGACTGTTGTGATGAAAAAATGAGATACTTGTAATAAACACTTTTTAAACATTGAGGGGCTATATAAATGTTAGCTAACATCCTCATTATCATTATCATCATCATTATTAAAACTGTCAGCCTTAGTAGTAGTAGTTACAATTAATTACTACATCTTGTTAATTCTATCTCTACATCTTTCACCCCCTGCTTCCAATCACATAGGTTCCTCTCTGGTCCAAGACCTCATCACCTGTCCTGGGACTTTTGCAATAATCTCCTTCCTATTTGATCTCCTTCCTCCCAGTCTTCCAAATTGCTATTCCTAAAAGGTAGACCTAACCATAGCATTCTCCTACTCAGAAATCTTCGTGTGGTTCCTTGTGGATAAAACGCAAACTCCTCAGCCTGGAATTTAAAACATTCCACAATCTGACTCCCACATACTCTTCCAAGTCTTTGCTTTATGTGACTCCCCTTTGTGGCCTCCTAGCTGTTGCCCATACCCAACATTCCATCTCCCAAAGGCCTTCGGACCCTCATATTTAGAATTCACTCCTCAGGCCAAAGAAAGCCTAACTTCTTTGAGAGCACAATTCAGGTTTTTTCTCCTCTAGGAGGTCTTTCCTGATCACCCCAATTATTAATCATCTGTGACCCATCTCCCAACCAAATAACTTAGTGTCTATGAGATAGTCGTGTAATGTTGCAACTGTCTCCACATTCCTACTCTCCTGATAAAATGTAAACTCCTTGAGAGCAGGAACTGATTTATTTTGGTTTTGTTATTGTTGCTTTTCCTTGTACCACCAGTACCTAACACAGTGTCTGACACATAGTAGACACCTAATAAAAGTTTGTGGAAATAGTAGCCGCTGAACTGAATAACCTGTCATGCCTGTATTTTATTCTACCTTATTTAACTTTTTCTTTTATTTCCTAGTGTTTCTTACCACAAAGAGGTCTCCCTTTAAGTAAGGAAAGGTGCCTTTGTATGTTCTAAGATTCTGGGTTTCTTCAGAGGCCAGATGGGAGCTAAAGAGGGGAGGAAGAACCCCTGTTGGAACAGGATTACATTTAACAGTGAAAATTTTTCTTAAATTTAACAGGAAAAACTATATCTTGCTTCCTCACAGTGTCACTTCACAAAACTATGTACAATCCTTATTAAAGGAACTTATCTTGCCCCAGTTTTGATCTTTAGTGTTAAGAATCAGGGGATCTTTTGCTTGACAATTTTTTTTCATGATTTAATAGAATGTTTTTTTTTCTTAACTGAAACTAAATAGATTTTAAATATTGACATTCAGATTTGTATTTTGAGAAGAGAGTGATTATTTTGCCAAAATAGTCTTTTATTCTGAAAGGCACTCTGGTTAAGTAGGAGTGAGGAAATCACGGTTCTGCCACTAAGTATCTGTGTGACCCTAAACAAACCTTTTCACATCCCAGACCTCAGTTTCCTCCTCAATATAATGGGGATGAAGAGGAAATAGTGGTTGTTGTCATTTCCAAACTGCCTTCCAGTTCTTTGATGTTAAAAAAAAAAGAGAAAGTAAGCTCTTAATAGTGGTAGAACACACATATACTTTAAAAATTATTCAAATCATCATCATTCTTTCACCTAATTATATAGGATAATTGTCTCTTACAAGTATTCTGATGTATTATTTTATCATATAAAATCAGGGTGTGAAACTGGTAACTTTCAAAATTGAGTTCCCTCTCATTCAACAGTTAATTGCTTAGAATTCATTTTCACATCTGGCAGATGAGTCCATGGACTGGTTCTGATTTGGTCTTGCTTTGATGATAAATAGATACTTTCATGAACTACATACTTTCTTATAGTCACTCCTGTCAGTCAGTCAATAAACATTTATTAAGTGCCTACGATGTGCCAGAGCAGCTAGGTGACAAAACTGATGGAGTACTGGGCCTGGAGTCAGGAAGACTCATCTTCCTGAATTCAAGTCTGGCCTCAGACACTAGCTGAGTGACCCTGGGCAAGTCACTTAACTCTGTTTGCCTCAGTTTCCTCAGTGAGCTGGAGAAGGAAATGGCAAATCACTCCAGTATCTTTGCCAGGAAAACCCCAAATGGGGTCACAAAGAGTTGGACATGACTGAAAATGACTGAACATGTACCAGATACTGTGCTAAGTGCTGGAGATACAGAGAAAGGTACAAGACAGTCCCTGTTCTCAAAGAGCACAAAGTTTAATGGGGGAAGACAATAAGCAAGCCTCTGTGTACAAAGAAGCTATACATGGGATAAATTGAAAATGATCAATGGAGAAAAGGTTCTGGAATTAGGAGGGGTCAGGAGAAGCTTCTGTAGAAGCTGGGATTTCAGCTGGAGCTTGAAGGAAGCCAAGAGGCAGAGATTAGAGCATTTCAAACCCAGGGGACAACCATTGAAAACACTTGGACTTGGGACACAGAGTGTTTTGTTCAAGCCACAGCAAGAAGGCCAATGTCACTGGTTGGAAGAATACATCAAGAGGTATAA